>NW_026000225.1:1955635-2124938 GCF_001458135.2 Marmota marmota marmota | reverse complement strand
TGTTGTGGTGCGGAGGAGGCAGCACGTGTGGTGTTGTGTCTGTCGGGCTGTCAGCCCCGGCGCCCGCCGGAGGGGAGGCGACAGGCTGCCTGTCAACCCTCGGCGGTCTGGACCGGAGCTTCCCGACCTGTCAGGCTCTCGCGGCTGCCTGCGCGCCCCTCACACCTCGGTTTAGCCGGCCTCTGTGGAGCTCAGTATTTGGAGGAGCTGGGAACCGGGGATACAGTACTCTTAACTCCACGTGATTTCATTGTTAACTTATTCCTGGGGTTCTGTTTCCTTCTAATGGAAACGGGGAAGTAGCCCATTGGCAAACTGTCGGGTTGTGCTGTTTGAAGTTTTTAAAGTTTCTCGCTCTTTAAAAAGAGAGCGCGAAGATGTGTTTGGGGGTGGGGAATGGGGACCGGGAAGGAATATCGGAAGCCAGTTGCGTTTGCTTTCTAGCAGCTGGTGTACTTTCTGAGAGTTAAAGTTCGAGCACAGCATTTTACTTACTTTCTACAGACATAGAGACTGATGAAAACGCCTGCTCGAGAGACAATGAGTGGCTGTCATTCATTCTTTACCTGAGAACTTCATCAATTAGGACGTTCTCAGCGTCTTAAACTCAGGTTGTAGTTTCTTGTTTAGCTTAGCGTTAATGTCTATGTAATGAACTTTCTTGGAATAATAAGACTCTGATTTGTTTCCTTTTGAGATCTTTACCAAAATGAAACATAGGTCTTAGGTTTTTTTTTTTTAAAGTCAGCTTATTTTAAAGTAAAATTTTGTTTTGCTTCAGCCTTTGCTTTCTTATCAGAGTTAATAGTGCTCTTTCCTAATGTCTATTAGTCCCGCCCCTGTCTATTAGCCCCGTCCCCTGTCCGTGTCCCCCCCCCGCTTTTTTTGTACTGGGGATTTAACCCAGGGACAGTTTACCACTGAGCTACATCCCCAGCACACCCCGCCCCTTTAAAATAATTAAAAAAAAGTATTTATTTTTTAGTTGTAGGCGGACACAATATCTTTATTTCAGTTTTATGTGGTGCTGAGGATTGAACCCAGGGCCTCATGTGTGCTAGGTAAGCACTCTACCACTGAGCTACAACCCCAGCCCTGCTTTTTAAAAAAATTTTGAGACACGATCTCACAGATGCTGAGGGCCTCACCAAGTTGCTGAGGCTGGCCTTGAACTTGTGATCTTCTTGTCTCAGACTCCCCAGCCGAACTTGTGTGCCACCGTGCCTAGCTTTCCTTTTGATTTTAATGTTACTATTAAGAATAGTTGCTGCAGGAGCTATTTTTCTACTATTGTTATCTTATAATGTGTGTAAATTATCCGTACAATAAAAGCAGAAGTTCTAAAAAACACTTAAGAAAAGTTAATTCGTTTGGGGGGCAAAGAAGATATTTAGGTTCATAATTCATTATTTTAGTGATTTTTAACAAATGCCCATTTGCCAGTTTCCTTTGTAACAGAATATCGACTTTGACCCAGAGAGGCAATCTATTTGCATGTTTTGTTTTACTCATTCTATTCATTTTGAGACAGCAATCTTGAATTTATATCTTTATCAGATTCACTTCTTTCTAGACCCACAAGTAGTTTTTTTTTTTTTCCTGTTCTATACATTTGGTATGCAATACATGCACTTGTCCCCTATGATTCTGGGCTTTTCTCATTTCTAGTTTCTCTGTCTGTAGATGGCTTATAAATAGTTTTGCAGGTGTTAGTTCCTCCAGCATGTGAATATTAGTGTCTTAGTTTGGGTCAATCAGCATGTATTTCTTAAAATTTGGATGAAAATGGATTATTTTAAAATTCTTTAAGCACTTTCATACTAGGTAATTTTCAATGTAATAAGGTAATAATGTACTTATGAACTTGTCCTGTGAAACTTGCATTTATTATTTCTTTTAATATCTGAAGTAGTTAGATTTTTCTCAGTGGTTTTCTGCCTATCTTATTTGACTGTTTTTTGTTTTTTTTTTTTAATCTACTGTCTGGAATTTTGAAAGATGAAAGATTCACTCTTACTTTCATTACAGGATTCTTTCTACTAATCCAGATACTTGTTGAAGTGCTGAATAGTTTCTTGGGGAAAGATGTCAAGCAAGAGTTGAAATTCATAGACTGGTGAGCAGAGATGGCGGAGTACAGGATAGCTATCACTCCTCTGGTTAGTTGTAGCCTAAGGTCATTCGTAGAACATCCTGTTTTGTTTCCTCATTGTGTTATATCTACTCATCTCTGTTTTTTCTTTTTATCCCAATGATTTACATACATGGTTGTTTTAGAATGTTAAACACTTTGCTATTTGATTGCTTTAAAAGATTCTAACATTTCAATTATAACATATTTCTAGAATGGGCCTTGATAGAAAATTATCATTGTTTTGTTTTTCAGGCATAGGATGCACATTTTTTGCTGTGAACCCTGAGAATGAGATGTATGGAGTCCTTGCAACATTATGAAGAGATCCATGTTTGATACTATTGAGAAAGCGGGAAGTTTGAAGACATTTCTAATAACCAGTTGTTTTGGTTTCTAAAGTAAAAGTGGGAATGCAGTCTGTTTTGTGAAAGGAGGAAGGACTCAGGCCAGAAAACCTGTATGCTATGGTTAACTGGTTCCCAGCCTCCGAAAATCTTGTTTTCCATGGTGTAACACTTACTCAGCATCAGGATAAGGGATAACGACTCTATGGATATACAAAATCCTTCACCATGGTAAAACTCGCTAACCCGCTGTATACCCAGTGGATTTTGGAAGCCATCAAAAAAGTGAAGAAGCAGAAACAACGTCCTTCAGAAGAAAGGATATGCAATGCAGTATCTTCATCCCATGGCTTGGATCGGAAAACTGTTTTAGAACAATTGGAGTTGAGTGTTAAAGATGGAACCATTTTAAAAGTTTCAAACAAAGGACTCAATTCCTATAAAGATCCTGATAATCCTGGGCGAATAGCACTTCCTAAACCTCGAAACCATGGGAAATTGGATAATAAGCAAAATGTGGATTGGAATAAACTGATTAAACGGGCATTTGAGGGCTTGGCAGAGTCTGGTGGCTCAACTTTGAAAAATATTGAACGCTTTCTGAAAAGTCAGAAGGATGTGTCTGCATTATTTGGAGGCAGTGCTGCCTCTGGCTTTCACCAGCAGTTCAGATTGGCTATCAAACGCGCCATTGGTCACGGCAGACTCCTTAAAGATGGACCTCTTTATCGGCTTAACACTAAAGCAACGAATGCTGATGGGAAAGAGAGTTGTGAGTCTCTTTCTTGTTTACCTCCAGTGTCACTGCTTCCACATGAAAAGGATAAGGTAAGAATGGTATATGCATCAGTGTTCATAGAGCTCATGTTATAGGATGCCACAAATTCACATTTCTAGGAAGTTTGAAGTTACATTCAAGTTTGGGGAACTTTTATGGAGTGATCCTGCTATTTTTTAATTTATAAGTTCTAACTGTGAGAACTTAATAGATGCTAATTGTTCTGATACTTTGAAGTTTTTGAAGCCTAAGATTCAAAGTGTAGAGTGTTGATCTACCTTAAAGGACATAGTTGTATTATAATTTAAAAGTGGCATGCAGCTTTAAACTTTTAATTTTTTCTTTGTGGTACTGGGATTGAACCCAGGGTTGTTCTACCATTGAGCAGCCCTTTTTATTTTGAGACAGGGTCTCACTAAGTTGCCCAGGCTGGCCCTGAACTTGTGATTGTCCTGTCTCGGCCTCTTGAGTAAGTGGAATTACAGTCATATGCCATCATGCCCTGCACAACTTTAAAAGTTTTAAGTAAAAAGATTCTTACAGTACCTTATTTCTGGAAGTTGATGAGCAGCCAATGCCGGTGACAGGAATTTGGAAGAAGCAGATGAACCCCCCCCCCCTTTTTTTTTTTCTTTTTTCCGTTTTAAGTTGTCACTAGACAGGAATGAGATGGATTCTCATGACCCATAGCATGAGCTAAGCAAATTTAACAATTCATATTTCTATTGTTTACATTATAACTTTCTGTTATGTAATATGGCTTTGATGATGATGATGATGTCCTAAATATTATTATTTATGACAGTTACATGTGACAGGACTATAATATCCTATATTAGAAAGGTTCCAGAGAGTTGGGAATTTTACTGCACAGATGGAATACTTACTCTGTTGTGTGTTATTCTGTGATGTTGTGTGGCTGAAAGTATGTCTTTTTAACAATAAATTTTGGCCTTTAAATTTGGGGATGATAAGAATTTTATTAGTTGCTATTTTTTTAATTGAACTAGTGTTTTAGCTGCTCTGAATTGTTCTTTGGAGATTGATAGTACTTTAAGTTGTTACACCTTTGTGTATATTAGTAACCTTTGTTTTACTTAAGATCATGGAGCTATTTTTACTATGAAAGATTGTATGTATTTGAAAATATTTTGAGATTTTTATTATTGTCATTATGTCTGTAGATTTTTGTTCAAATAACAATTGAAAATTAATAATACTGTTCTTCAGTGAAATTCTTAGAGATCTATTTTAGGGTTCAGTTTTTCCTGTGAACTTTTCACAGGTCAAGCATCCATAGTCTGAAAGGAGCTCCACCACTGAGTTATAACACCAGCCCCAGATATTTTAATTTTAAAAATACTAGTCACACTTAAAATGTCAGAAGTGTATATTTTTAAAAGATAGTCAATTTGGTTAAATACAAAGTAAGTTCAAGTTCTAGATCCCTAGAACTTTGGTTTTGGAAGTGACCTTGAGAACCATCTAACAATCCTCATTTTGCCACAGAGCTGGGGACCTCTGCTGAGGCCATTGCACAGTATCTTTGCATTAAAAAAAGTTTAATTCAGTAGAATTTTGCTTTGGTTAGGAATACCTGTATGGCTACATAGCTCAAATATGTAGTATAGTTAACTGAAGTTACCAAATTTGGGATATAAATTTGGGATATAAAATGGAGTTTCTTTGAGTAGACTTCTATGTGTACTGATCTCCTTGGATTTCATGATAATAATTATGAATTTGGAGTTTATGAGATCTGTTCTATTTTTTAAAATGAAATCTTATTTGCAGTAGTGAATTTCCTGACTTTCCCAAAAAATGTGAAAAACCCACATTCAGAATCATAATACAGTGAACTCTGGGGGAATTATTTCACCTTTGAACTGGTTATATATATCTGTTCCTCTTATTGTTATTTTGACCAGTTTCCTTCCTCTCCTTGAAACTACCTAATCACTTCCTATTAGGAATTGATTGACTTGTGGTTATGAACCTATATAGTTTCAACAGATAAAGCAAAAGAAAAAAACTGCAGTGTATTTGAAAGTGATGGAGAAAGGAAGGTATAGGCTAGAAGTAGTTTTACTTTTCGACATTCATTAATCTAGCACATAGTTGTTGAGCACCTACTGTGACCCAGGCACTCTGCTTGAAACTGATTTGGCTTTATTTTCTCTGGAATGTTAATGTTATCTATTGGTCTGGTCATCTGTTGGGTTAGAGATGAAATTCAAGGACTATTTGGAGTGACCTGAGTAAGTTTCTTTTTACTTTTTCCTGTTCTAACTGTTCATTTTGTGATATTAATCTTTGGAAGGAACTATGATTGTATTTAGATTTTTCAGCATCTAAGAGGTTTTTGTTTTTTAGGGGGAGAATATGTAGAATATTCTTAAGAGGTGTTATAAAGTCTCTTGAAGTTTAGTATTATTTTACATTGAAAAGTAGTGAGGAGAACCTGTGGTATACTGTGATTTAAAAGTTTTATCCATGTTATATGGGGAATTTATGAGCTAGCTTTAGGTATGATAGTTTATGGTGAGGTAGTTTATTTAACCTAAATGAGTGTTTACTATATGCAAGGCATTAATTTAATACTGTTCAGTAGTTCCTTTTGTCTATGGGGTTCACTTTCCAAAACCCCTGAAACTAAAATTGGTATTAAACCCTATGCAGATGGTCCTTGACTTACCATAATTTGACGAATTTTCTATTTTGACAATGTCTTGAGTGGGATTAATTGTAAATGTGGTTAGGAATTTGACTCAGCAGACTTGTTCTTTTTTTAAAAAAAAAAACAACTCATTTAATGATGCACGTTCAGTAGAAAGTATACTTTGAATTTTGAATTTCAATCTTTTCCTAGGCTGTGGGTTACAATACTGTGTTGTAATGCAGAGTGGCAGCTTATGCCCTAGCTCCCAGTCAGCCAAGTGATGCTGCAGGGAAACAACTGATACTCTATAGTGCATTGTGTTGCTAAAGTGTCTTGTTTGGCAGGTTAGATATATGAAATGCATTTTCAATTTACAGTATTTAAATTTACCATTGGCTTATAGGGACTTAATCCCCGTTGTAAATTGAGAAGTGTCTGCATGTACTATCTTTTCTATACAACCTATGATAAAGGTTTATTTATAAATTAGGCATAGGAAGAGATTAATAGCAATAATTAATAATAAAATAGACCAATTATAACAAAATACTATAATAATGTTATTTAAAATTTATGAATTATTTGTTTCTGGAATTTTCCATTTAATATTTTGGGCTGCAGTGGATGATGAGGAACTGAAACTGCAAAAAGCAAAACAGTGGAGAAAGGGGGACTAATGTATACCTGTTAACTCATTTCATCCTCATAAAGCTAACATTGATATGTACCAACAATGAAGTTGGTTCTGTTGTTTTATAGTTGAAGAAAATGAGGCATAAAAGAGGTTCAATAACTTGTCCACGTAACACTAATATGATTGATGTCCCAGCAAAGCTGGGATTTGAACTTTGGCAGTCTGGCTCCAGAATCTTTGTATTTGTAACAGGTATACCTATCACCTCTGGAGAGTCATATCTAAATATTTATCACAGCACTAAAGTATAGTCATGTTAACATTAACTGATACCCTCTTCCCCTCTTTTGCTGTTTGTGACCCTTATTTTCTTTTTCTGTTGTGGAACAGATTTCAAAACTGACTTAGGACTATTAATATTAAGAATGTATCAGGAACCAAAGATTATGAATAAGCTAGTTTATATACTTGAAGTTCAGAAAACATAATTTTCATCAGTGTGAAATTTTATTTTTTCTTAAAGGTGATTTCTGTGCTTACTAATTTTCATTTCAATTGTTGCTAAAGTTTTCTGACTTGGGGATTCGTCACATGACTGTAATAGGGTGGTTTAATTTGGGGCAAAATATTGTGTTTCTTGAGTTATGGGATTTAGGAAACGAAGATAGTGTATAATTGCTTAAATAGCTACTTCTTATACATTTCTTTTTGAAATATAGATATTACTATAAGATAATTTGTTCATTTCACATATTTGTTGTTCAGCAAACATTTGAATGCCTGCCATCTGTAGTGCGTGTAGGATTTAGGTCCTTTGAGTGATTAAGGCAGATAGAATACAGATAGGAAATACACTTTTGGGGAACCCCATTTTACATTATAAAATATAACTAAGAAGACATTTAGGATTGTTTTCTCATAACATTGAGGCTTTAATCTTTGAAAAACAATAACTGTGTTTTTGGGTTAAATCCCACTACCCCATTCTGGGGATTGAACCTGGGGTGCTTTACCACTGAGTCACATTTCCAGCCTTTTAAAAAGTTTTGCAGTGGGCTTTCAATTGCTAAGGCTTGCCTCCAACTTGGCCATCCCTTCTGACTTAGCCCTGGAGTTGCTGGGAGTTATAGGCATGCAACACCATACTTCTCTTGGATTAACCTTAATACTACTTGAGATTGTAATAGTTTATTTAAAAAACATATTTCTACACTGGTTGTGGTTTCATTTTACACACTTAGAATAATTTATTTGGATATATTTATACACACATGTACATACATGAATATATGTGTGTGTATAGTTTATGTTCCATATTACTAGGTCCAGAAAATAGAAAAGTATACTTTTATGGTAATCATCTAAATCATTAAAATTTATTCTGTGGAATATTTTGAAACAGAATTATAATTTACTAAAACGTTCTGTTGGAAAGAGAAAATGAGGTATTGACAACTATATTTTCGTTTAGTTACTACCTAGCTAGGTAATCTGGAGTAGATTAAGTGATACATCTCTTACCTTCTATTATAATACATTTTATTACAATGATCTCTTGGTAGAGTCGAGTCCAGATTATTTAGTTTTACTGGAATATGTATTTTATTTTTGGTACCAGGGATTAAACCTAGGGATCCTTAAGCACTGAACCACATCCCCAGTCCCCCTCACCCCTTTTTTTTTTTTTTTTCAAACATAGGGTATCATTAAATTGCTGAGGCTGGCTTTGAATTTGTGATTCTCCTCCCTCAGCCTTTTGAGTCACTGGGATTACAGATGTGTAATTTGGCTTAGAGTATGTCTTTTAAATTCAGGCTTAAGTGAGGTTTTGATAGGAAATTAAAATTTTAGGGTAAAGTTAATGAGAATGAGATATGTGTTCAAGTTACTGAGAGTAAAAGATAAAGTTTTCATTTAGCTGTTTGGAAATGGCCTTTATGCTAAAATTGTGTCACATTTTTATATGTTAGAATAGTGATATTATGTAATAAAATTGTTTATAAATATAAGCTTTGTAATTTCAATTTCAGACATTCTGTTATGATACTTAATTAAAAAGGCAGTGAATAGGAGTTGTCCATGCTATTAAATTCAGGGGTGTGTGGACTGCTTGTTCTCTTAAAAAATAAAAAGCAATCCCAGCAGCTTGGGAGGCTGAGACAAGAGGATCACCAGTTCAAACTCAGCCTCAACATCTTAGTGAGGCCCTAAGCAACTCAGCGAGACCCTGTCTCTAATAAAATATAAAAAAAGGGCTGGGGATGTGGCTCAGTAGTTAAGTGCCTTGGGTTCAAACCCTGTACCCTCCGCGCCCCCCCCCCCCCAAAAAAAAAAGTAAAAAAATAAAAAGCAAAAAATCCTTCTGAAAGTAAAAGATGCTTTAAAAAAAAAAAGGTGAGGATGCAGTGACATGGATAATGTAAATTTTGTAATATCAAGTTTGAAACATAGTAGTCTCAATTTTTCAATGTAATATATGATGTTTATCTTATATCATTGTTTACACCATTTTTGTGTGACCATAAAAATCACTAACAAGTCATTGAGTGGGATTAATTGTAAATGTGGTTAGGAATTTGACTCAGCAGACTTGTTCTTTTTTTAAAAAAAAACAACTCATTTAAAAATAGGTGGAGATGTTTGTTGTAAGTATTTGTTTAAATATTTTTTATAATTATTTAAATTTACTTAAGCTGTGGTTTGTTTAAATATAATCAAACATACAGATACCTTTTGATCTTCTGGTTAGCCTATGAGTTTAGTGATTTTTGATAATTTTAAGCCCATGATACACCCTGAAAGAAAACTTGAACTATTAAAGTCTGGGTTAGACATTATTAATGAAAACTTTTATACCAACCCTGTGCCTAACCTAGTTGTTTATCTCATATTTACAGATTCCATAAATTCTTCAGAAATAGAGATCTAGAAGATCTAAATATTGTGGCCTTTTTTTTTTCTTTATCTATAGGCTAAGGGAATGTAAATAGTTGCTTATAGAAAACTATTTATAGTTAGCACTTGTTAAGGACTAATGAGTTCAGCACTGTTCTAAGTGCTTTAACATATACTTTCTTATTAAAGTTTTAAAGGAACTCTACATGGTTAAGTTTTATAGGTATAATATTTATATAATAGCTCTTTAATAGTAAAGTTTTCATTATGGCTTTTCATTAAAAACCAGATTGAAAATAAATGTAAAGAAAATGCAAGATCATTAAATTTCCTCTTATTCTTCTTTCTTTTTTTTTTAGAGAGAGAGAGAATTTTTTTTATTATTTATTTTTTAGTTTTTCGGCGGACACAACATCTTTGTTTGTATGTGGTACTGAGGATCGAACCTGGGCGCACGCATGCCAGGCGAGCGCGCTACCGCTTGAGCCACATCCCCAGCCCAATTTCCTCTTATTCTTGCTGCCTGACTTTTATGGAATTCATCCTGGACATATGGGCCGGTACTTCTTTTTCACATTACCTTTTCCTTTACTATGAGAACAGATAGATAATAGGAGCTGTGCAAGAATCTGGGGGAAAAATTATATTATTTCAGACCTCTTGATGTACAAGAATCTTATTGACATCCTGTAGATTTTCTTTCTCTATTTAAAAATAATTTGAATATATTTCTACACTGGCTTGGTTGTGTGAGAAGATGGAATCCAGGTATCAACTTTGCTGGTTAAAATAGAACTAGTATTTTTTTCTCCTATTGAACTAGAGAATCTTTTTAAAATTACAATAATGAATACTTTTCATATTCTGATTTACAATCTTGAAAAGAAATAAATATGTTATATATATAGAAATTATTAAGAGCTTCATTCTGGTAAAATTGTTTTACCAGTTGGCTACTTAGAGGTGGAGTCATTTCACAAAGGATTTCAGCAGATGAATTAGACCAGTAGCAACTTCACCCTTCTGCTTGTCCCAGCTGGAGCAGGATTAGGACTGATTCAGCTGCAGCTGGTTCCCAGGAAAATGAAGGCTGTTTCTTCTCTTTCTCTCTCTCTTTTTTTCCTTCTTTGACTGGAAAGTCAGAGTTCCCAACAGATGGCTTTCATCAGCCTTGTACATAACTCTGTAAATTCAAGACCAAAGAATTATTTTCAACTTTATTAGGGAACAGGTGAAGAAATAGTTTGTATTATGGTACTATTTTGTTAAGTGATAAAACTAAGCACAGAGATTACAGAAATGTAGCTTTTAGATTTGTAGAATGCTTTTGTGGGTCAAAGTAGTTTATAACAGCAAATTGGGAAGAGGTAGAAACTAAGAAAATATAAGCCTAGCTGTAGTGTTGATTGAAAGTATATATCATAGCTGAATTATTTACAAAGTATAGATAAATTCTTAGGAGGGGGAAAAAAGGAATGTTCTGCATTTTGTATAGTTTTGAGCCAGTAGTAATCTTGAATCATAGTGATTCTCATCTTCGCGTCACAACTAGGGAAACTGAGAGCCAAAGAGAAGTGTCTTTTCCAATGTCACTCAGCAAGTTGATTACATCTAGGAGAATTTATCAGGTCCTTTTTGATTCTATGCTTTTTTCATTATGCTATAGTATTGTTTTATATTATTAAAAAGCAATTGGTATAAATTAATGTGGTTAGAACTTTCTCCCTTAATGGAAACCACAGAATAAATTCTGGTCTAGAAAATTGTGGTGATTCTGTAAATCATAAATAAAGCCTGTTTCAGTGTTTGAAAACAGCTATACATTCTTGTTAAAAGAGTTGAAACCATATCTTTTTTTTAAAAATCTTTTTCTTTTGGCTCAAATTAAAGGAATTGTAAAGCTTTCCTATGTTTTTAGTTAAGTATTAAAAGAACATGTTGAGTTATCTTGATGCAAGAAAAAGTGTTCTTTGAGTTCTGAAAATATGTCCACTTAAAAATAAGTCTGATTTTTAGTGTGTGTGCAACACACATGACTTCTGAATCATTTGGAAAATTGTTCAGAGCTTAAGATTCTTGAGACTAAGGTAGAGATAGCAAAGTACAACTTTTTACTAATTAACAAAGAAATTTTTATCAAAGCATTAAATATGAGTAGACTAAGAGTGTGTAGTTAAGTGCTCTGTGTATATACTTAATGTCTGGATGGAGTTTGAGAGATCTATAGTATCACCAGTAAACAAATCATATAGGGAAGACAGCAAACAAGAAGTGATTTTTATCTTTATTAGTCTTTTCCACTAGCATTCATCCCCTGCCCTTCTTTTTTTAATATTAGGGATTGAACCCAGGGTCTTTAATCACTCAGCCACATCCCCACCCCTTATTATATTTTATTTAGAGACAGGGTCTTTTTGAGTTGCTCATGGCCTCTGTGAATTGCTGAGGCTGACTTTGAACTCTCCATCCTCTTGCTTCAGCCTCCCCAGCCACTGGGATTACAGGTGTGCAACATGACACCTGGCCTAGTATCCATCTTTATACAATTTCTACTTTGTTGTAAAACTTAGATTTATTACAGTCCTGGCAAATAAAGGTTAAGTTTGAGGACTGTTGTTTGTAAAATTATCAAGTGATTTTTTTTTTAAAGATTTGCTGGTATAACTTAATAAAGAGAAATTAATAGATATAGAAAAAGCCTGGGAACTGAAAAAATAAAATCTTTATGAAATATTTTACTGTCTGAAAGAAGACAGTGGGCACCTATGTGCAGGATAGGTAGATTTCATATATGTAGACATGTTATCAAGCCTGTGTTACAGGCTGATTTTTCCTCTGGGGAATTGTGAACTGCAGTTGACCCTGAGAGCTACTGCTAAATGTGGTTTTCAATTCTTTTAGCTTAGTAAAGTATAGGTTCCTTTTTTTTTTTTTTTTTTTTTAATTATTCTCATCTCTGGCTCCAGTAAGGCATTTAACTTCAGGGTTCTCTAGAACTTGTAGAAGAACTATTGGAAACATTGCTATGTGCATTGAATGTGATGCTGTTCTTGAATGGTTTCCTAGTTTTCTGGGTATCTTTAAATATTTGATTCTTGTTTATATCCTGTTTCACAATTTTCCCTGCCTTATTTACTTAATTTCTTTTCATACCAGCCAGTTTTTCTTTAATTCTGTAACATAAAGCTAAAGCTAAACCTGTTCTTTCTAAAACAGGATTCTTGACTCTTAAGTCCACTTTAGAATCACCTGAGGATCTTTAAAAAATAAATGCAAATTCATTAGACTCTAGCAATTAGACTCAGGTTTTAGAAGGGAGTGTGTGTGTGTGTGTGTGTGTGTTTGTTTTAAACAATGTCTATCTAATGTGCATCTAGTGTTAAGAACCACTGCTCTGATGATGGTTGGAATCAACATCTCTGAAGTGAGAACTGGCTGAGGGAGGCAGGGAATAAAAAGGATGTACTACTTAACATGAAATTCAGACAGAAACGTAATATACTTTACACCTTCTGATGAACACATTTTGGGCCTAGGACACTATACTTCTGGATACCTAAAGTCTCTTTTATCTTACTCCCTAACCATAACTTTCCTAATCTTCCCCCTTTCTCCTTCTGTGCCTGCTGTTTATCTCTTCAAGGTATGTAGATTAGAGACAGTTACCTTCATTATTCTGATGTATTTGATGGGGCTACTATTCTAATGCAATTCTTCTAATCTCTTCGTTTTATGGCTCATCCTCAGTTAATATACTTCTGCATTCAGTTGGCAAACAGTTTAAATTATGCCAACCTTTTCCCTTTCCTGCTCTTATAGGGAATGTATTTCATTTTGGAGAAAGTCATACTACCATGTGGTTGGGTGCCACTTATAGATTCATGGCCTCTAATTTCAGCTCTGCCTTCTGCTTAAGGACATTATCTCTAGGTAGCCGGTTCTTGAGCATTGGCTCCAACCCTTTTGCCTTTCTCCTAATGAGCAGATACTTCCATATGCTTCTTCATTGAGAGAATGAAATCTTATCAGTTCATGAGTTCATTCAGTTTGTGCCCCTCTCATGCCAACCCAAATACAGCTGTGCTTATTTTTACCCCCTTGTTACCTTCTCAGAAAACAGTAAGAGAAGTGTCAAAGGCTATTTTCTATTTATGTGCAGGATCCTATTTTCTCATACCTCAAGGCCTTGTTTAGTCAAGAATATTCCCCAGTCTTTTGATTGTGCCATCTTTCTCTGTGTACTCTTCTTTCATCAGAGTAAAAACAAGCCAATTCCCTTTCCAGATCCTTTTCTCTACACTCTTCTTGCTTTCATTTTTAAACTTGAAAAAAAATTGTATTTATTCTAGATCTGCTGCAATCTTTTCTTTTGGCTCTGAAGTACTATTTGAAACTGCTCTTTGGGCAGTTTTCAGTCTTTTACCTGCCTTCTCAGCAGCATTTTGTACTCATTGCCCAGCCTTTTCTTGACTTCTGGGATAATTCATTCCTAAGAATTCCTGCTCCTTGCAGTATTTCTGATAATTTATTTTCCACTTACTGGGATTTCATCTTTTGCCTGTATTTTACATATTGGTATTCCCGAAGTTTCTGCTCTTCACCCATTTTTTATTGTTTCAACCTTTCTGAATTCTCTCTAGACCTCTCTTCTCTATACTGACGACTCTGATTTCATATCTTAATTCCAGATCTGTCTTCCACGCTCTGGACTTATATATCCTGTTGCGTAGTGTTTTATCTTCATCACTTCACATTTATGATGACCCTGGTATAATTTATCACTTTCCCTCAATTTGTTCTTCTGATTTCTTAGGGTAGTATAAGAGATGTCATCAATTGAAGTTTAAAAAAAGAAATTTTGGCATCATCTTCCACACAGCACTAGAATTCAGTTTTAGTCTGTCTCTAATCTTTTCTCATACTTTTAAACATCTCTATTAAGTAACCTCATCTCCATTCCAGCTGGCTTTATTAGAGCAGGTCCTTATCATTTCTCTTCTGAATTACTCCAATAGCTTCCTCACTGGTTTTCGTTCTTCCACTATCATCTTCCTCCAGTCTACATTATTGTCAGGAATGATCTTATTAAGAAGTGATAAGAATGGAGGCCCAAGAATCAGACCGTTTTGTTTGTATCCATGCTAGCAATACTTTAAGACCTTAAGTGATGTGCTTAATTTTTCTTCACCACATTTCCTTCTATAAAATGGGGATAATACAGTGCTTATCTCATAACAAAGCTGTAAGGATTTAATGAGTTAATATATACCAGTGCTGACTATTAGAACTTTGTACAAAGAGAGAAATATGTATCACCAGAAAAAAAAAAAAAAGAGCAAGAGAGAAAAACATTCTCTTGGTGCTCTCTACTATAGCCTAATTGTAGCTTTTGAGCTCTAGAAATGTGGCTAGCTGACTGAAGAACTGAATTTTTAGTAGTTTTATTTAATTACAATTCAGTTGAAACAGCCACATAAGGCTAATAGCTACTGTACTAGACAGTTCAGAATATATATATAAGATCCTTCTAATAGTGAGAAAGAGCTCAATGTTAACATTTATTACCATTTTTATTTCTCTTCCCTCCCTCCTCCCCTCTCTTCCTTCCTTTGTTCCTTTCTTCCTTCTCAGGGGCATTTAATCACTGAGCTGTATCCCCAGTTCTTTCTATTTTATATTTTGAGACAGGGTCTCACTAAGTTGCTTAAGGCCTCGCTAGTCCTGCCTCAGCCTCCTGAGCTGCTAGAATTACAGGCATGTGCCACCGCACCCTACTTATTTCCATCTTTCTAAAATTAATCTTACCGGGCTGGGGATGTGGCTCAAGCGGTAGCGCGCTCGCCTGTCATGCGTGCGGCCTGGGTTCGATCCTCAGCACCACATACAAACAAAGATGTTGTGTCCACCGAGAACTAAAAAAATAAATAAATATTTAAAAAAAAAATACATAAATAAAATTAATCTTACCCATTTGCTTAAAATCTTTCAGTGCCAAATTCTGTGGTATAGTATATTTGATATATAGTCCCCGCTCCCAAGTTGCTCTAGATTTGTTTATTGCTACTTTTTCGTATACCATCTGTGTTCTACTGTAATCTGAGATTCCTCAAACGAGTACCAGCAGTAGTGTCCTCTGAAAACTTGTCTGAAATGCATTTTTTTTTTTTTTTTTTTTTGGTGGTGTTGGAAACTGAACCTAGGATCTTAGGCATGGTTGGCAAGCACTCCACCAATGAGCCATTACTCTAGCCCAAAATGAAACAAAGATTCTCATATTCCAAGGCCTACTGAATCAGAAACTGGAGTTGGGACTCTGCAACCTGTATGTTAATAAGCCCTCCAGCTAATTCTCATGTATCCTAAAGTTTGAGAACCACTATACTGTATCAGATTCCTTACAGTCCTTACATCTACCTTGTTTTCTCTTGCTTTTGTATTTTTCTTCTGTCTCGAGTAATCAATCATTACTTCTCTCCTTGTCCATTAAATCTTATTTTACCTCACAGATTTAGTTTAGGCATATCCTCTTTCTCTTTCCTCCTTTATCACCAGCCTGCTCTGAGGCTCTCTTCATGTCCTTGATATCCTGTATACACACCTCTCATGGCCCTTTTTATGTATATATTGTTGTTTTAGGCTATTTCTATTAGTGAATTTAGGATCTTGTTTTTCATCTCCGTGTCCCTATTTATCTAGCAGTGTCTGGTTGCTTTACAATATATATTGAGTGTCTTCCAGGTGCCAGCACAATGATTAAGTCTTGGGTGAAGGAGATACAGTCTGTAATTAGCTCAAGTGCCTGGCAACACAGAGCAGGGGTTGGGGAGGCCAGGGAAATTTCTTGGATCTCAGAGGAAGTCACATGTGAGAGGTTAGTGAAGCGGGGAAGCAAATGGGTGGGGTGGGAGAGTGGTTCCTGCAAAGGGAACGGCATGTACAAAGGCCTAGAAGCAAAACATTTCAGGCATATAGTAAATGTTTAAGGGATACGAATTTTCTAAAAATTGCTAACTTTCAGATTTTGGTTTTGAAGTCACTGCTGTTCCCAGCAAACTTTGCATTTTATATGCTTGGTATTTTTAGAGCAGCTTTTATACTTGATACCATGCATTCTTTGAGCATATGGTTAAGGTGTGATAGGGTAACCTCCAAACCAGCAGGATTTATTTATTTATTTAGTCTGTTAAAGCAGAAAAAGGATTAATTTTATCTGAGAATTGTTTTATAGGGTGGGGAAACACCTGGTGGCAAAGCCTACTTGTTCCTCTCATTGCATTAGAGTAGACCAAGATTTTATTTTAAAAAATTTTTTAGTTGTAGATGGGCATAATACTTTTTTTTTTTTTTTAAATTTTTACATGGTTCTAGGGATCGAACCCAGTGTCTCACACATGCTAGGCAAGCGCCGTACCGCTGAGCCACAACCCCAGCCCCTAGACCAAGATTTTAAACAAGCATCTTAAAACTTAGAATACTGAGAAATCATATCGTTTAAGAAAGCTGAAAGACAGCTAAAATGCCAGCCACAACTGTTGTCACTTTTGTAACCTCACTCTGTTAATTGGCTCGTTTTGTCCTTGATGCTGCCACCCTAGGCTTCCTGTTGCTCTCATTAACCCTCCATTGTAAGAGTAACTAGACATTGGTTAATGTGCTGTGCAGTTCCAGCTATTAGTTTGATGTTAAATATCTGCTTTTGGGTGTTTGGGACTTTGTAAATGTAATTTTCAGTAAAAACTTCCATTTTACTCTCCTTGAGTGTTTCATAAGTGGATTGGCTTCATCATCTATTAGCTTTGAAAGAAGGCTGATAAAAATACAGTTTTGTGTCTGATGATGTCACCTAAGCAGAACAAACCTAGAGAAAAGGGAAATTCAAATCTTTTCCCTAAAACTTCATGTGGGTGATAAATGTCATGTGTCTTAAATTATCTCATATTATTAAGACTTGTGCCTTCACACATATTTTCTCTTGACATGACACTTTGTAGTAGGGTAGCCAATCATTTGGTGCTGTGATGGCCAAGTTTTACTTAAAAAATCCTGTAGTTAGTTAAGGGAGTAAATGGAACCAGAATCCAGTCTTTCAAGTCTAGTAGTACTCCTTTAGCCACATCAAGCTACTTCTTGAGAAAGACTACAGTCCATGAAAATGACAAGATTAAAAAATTGGGTGCTTTTTAGCATTTGTTACATGTATCTTTTAAACCATTTATAAAACCATATGTGTTAATAGTCTTTGTATGCAACTCTTGGTACTTTCTAAGATACTCAGAATTTTTTTTTTTCAGATTGAAATTGGCAGATTTGAATTTCTAATGATAGAAATTAGATTGATCTGAAAAATACTATTTAACTCTTTTAATAAATTTAGGAGCTGCTAAACCTTTATTTTTTTTGAAGTTTATTAGCATCTAGGTTAAATAAAGGAAGAGAGTTTAAGATGTTTTTTAGAAGTATTTGATACCTCACCTGAAAAGTATCATTTGCTACTTCCTTCAAGTAATATTTATGGTTACCTATGTATTTTTAAAAGCTAGAAAAAGTTGTTTTCTTCATAGATAAAATTTTTAAAGTACACAAAAAGTATTACATGAAAAATATTCTTCTGGCTCCTATTCCCTAACCAGCTACCTGGTTTCCCTCTTGGGAGGCAGCCAGTGAGTTTTATGTTTCTTTTGCACCTTCCAAAGAGATTGTGTGTGTGTGCAGATGATCATTTTACTTAAAGAGTATTCTGTATCACTACATAAAATTTGGTGGTATTTCATCATTATATATTTTATATAACTAGTTATTGTTAATAAACTTTTGTTTCCAATCTTTTATGTTTACAGACTTTGCTGTAGTAAGTAACTTAATTTGTACATTGTCCTACTCATCGGCCTCTAGAAGTGGAATTAATTGAGTCAGAGAGTTATGTCTTTGTAATTTTGATATTTCTGAGCCTTTCTCCATAGAGATTCTTAACTATCCATGAGAATACCTGTTTCCCTAAACCCTTTGCTCCATAAAGTAAATTTGATCTTTTAGCAATCTGATAAGTGAAAACTATTTCCCGACCACCCCCTGCCCCCTGACGTTTTTTCTTTTTTGTGGATTTAACCCAAGACCTCACATATGTCAGGGCAAGTATTCCAGAATTGAGCTATGCCCCAGCCCTTTTTCTTTTAGTTTGAGACTGGGTCTTGCCAAGTTACCCAGAGTGGCCTTGAACTTGTGTTCCTCCTACCTCAATCTCCCTAGTAGCAGGATTATAGGACTGTACTACTCATTATCTGTTTTATACTCTATTCTTTCTTTGTCATTGGAGTTTATTCTTCTAATTGAGTGACCAGGGACAATTTCCGATCAAATTTTTAACGTCATTTTATTTTTTTGTGATCCTAGAGATTGAACCCAGGGCCTTGTGCATGTAAGGCAAGCACTTTGCCAACTGAGGTATATCCCCAACCCCTGTTTTAAGTCTTGATTATTTAAAAATGTGCAGCTTTTATAAGTAATCAGAAATTTGTATTCTTTTTTTTTTTTTTAAACTGCTATATGGCTATAGAAATATCTAGGTCTTTTTGTAAGATCTTGTGTAAGTAAAGATGTATACTGATAGATTTCTGTTTTGTTGAATGAGCCTGTACTCCCCCACGAAAATAAATATCTTATTGGCCTGTTGCTTTTCTACTATTAAATCTATTGTAGATACTTTAGTATGTTATGGCTTTTCAGCCTTTTTAAGTGCTAGTTGTGTAGTACTTGTATTTGCAACAGTGTAGTTTTGAGTATGTATTATGTTTAGGTCATGGCAACCCTTTAAGAAAGATTGTCTCTTTTATAAATGAAACAGGTTCATAGAGATCAAGTGGTTTGCCCAAGGTTATATAGCTGTTAAAATGTAGAGGCCAGGGGAGTGGCCAAAGGGGAAAAAAATTTTAAATTTGAAGTTTTGATAAATGAATTTCTGTTAAATTAGTGCAGTTATACAATGTACAGAGTGATTGCAGCACTAATTCTGATTAGTTTAGGGCTTGCATAAGAATATTAAGAACACAGATCCCAAGCCTCACCACTTACTTATTATTTGATCTTTAAATCATTTAACTTTCCGTGAACTTTAGTTTCCTTTTCTGTAAAAGAGGCATAGTAATAATACCTAAATCCTCTTTTTAAATATTGTTTTTAGCTTGAGCAGGTTATGGTGGCTTTTTAGCCTTCTACTTTAAAAAATAGCAGGAAGTAGTACTGACTTTCCTTTCTTCAGTAAAACAAAACAAAAATCAGATTATTTACCCACAAAATATTGCCATGATATTTTGAAGATCATTGGAAAATTTCATGAACATACATATATAAATGTTAACAGGATATAGAAATAGATGTCTAGGTAGTTTAAAAGCGTTTGTCATGTATTTTGTAATTATTTAAATTAGGGTGGATGGATGTTCTCTCGTCATATACCTTTGGAAAAGGCAAAATATTTAAACAACATCCCTTTGCCTCTACTTTGGGCCCATTTTTTAAGTATTTGAAAGTAACAATCTCTCTCTTCTCAATTAAAGAACAAAAAATTTCTTTATAAACAAGAACAAGCAGAGTTCCCCTTTGTTAAAAGTTGTTAAAATGGCTCCTTATTTCAAGAAGCTGAAAATTAAGGCAAATGTGAAGTCACAGAGCTATTTTCCCCCATGCAAAATGACCTGGCTTATATTAGGAATCAAACTAATGGCTTTACTATAATTAAGTACCATGTTGTAAAGTACTGTTTTTCAAATTGTCATTTGGGGATCTTGTTAAAATACTATTTTAGGTCCTTGGTGAGGCCTGAGATTTTGCATTTCTAACAAGCTTGCAAGTATTTCACTGTTGCATGAAACACCCCATTAGAGTAGTGAGTTTCTGTAAGACTGAATCTCTTTTTACTCTTGACTTCCTACTCTTTGCTTTTGATTATCTTAAATCCTGTGCTTATTTTCAGACATTCATAAAATCATATGCCCATTCAGACATTTTTTCAGATTTCAACTGAATGTCTGTGTCCCACGTACTATTCTAGGTACTGAGTTTGTAACGGGTGCTAGGTGGATACTCTTCTTTCATTTAAATGGATAAGCCAAGGAAATAGCAGTAAGTTATATATAAGTGATGATAGGGAAGTCCAAGTAGTTCTGAGAATATTTTAAGTACAAAAATTACTTTTTAATAGTTTTTAAAAAATACCTAGTCTAGTTTCTCTGATATATTGACATCTGGGTTAGCATGCCTAAAAAGCTGCACACTGTCAGCTTTCCCCTTTCATTATAGGAGAAGGAAGCCATGACGAGTAGAAGGATTTAGAGAACCTCAACATAGGTATGCAGTGGAAACATTTCTGTACCTTGCTTTTTCTAGACAATAATGAAACATATTTATTTCCTGAACCAGAAGAGGACATCCCTGAGTACTTAGTTACTATCATTAAGGACGTGAATAGAATTTGGGCCAAGTTTACTGTTTTCACCATTTAACTCCTTGTGTGAATTTTGGCAAAGTATTTTACCTCTCTGTCCTTAATTTATTCATGGGATACTGATTTTGTACACAATTTTAGAGACTATAAGAAATATTGGATAGCACATAGCATAACTGATTAGCTTTCAATAGGCTTCAGTAGGTTAACTAGACTTCAGTAGGTGTTACTTTCTTCTGACCTAACTAACTTCAGAGCAATTTATTAGTATACTCAAGAAAATTGAGGAAACATTCTGGCATGTAAGAATCTTAAAATTTTCTTGGAGATATAAAAAAGTAAGAGGAATACTTCCAAAATAGCATTTAAACAAAAGTAAGTCCTCTTAATAGACTCAGACTCTCAAATAGATAAAAAATATGAAATAATTGTGGAAGTCTTTAAATTCAAATCTTATTTTTGCAGAGGGAAATTATATGACTTCCCCTAAATGTTTATATATTTTCCTTATAAATAGACAAGGAGATCTTCTAACATCCAATATTAACCATATGCTACTGTCTCTTTTTAGGAATTTCTGTATCTCTAACTAAAATTTTCTGTTTTATTTTAAGCACCTAATAACTTACTGTACATATTTTAAAAAAATTTTTTTGTAGTTGTAGATGGACAAAATGCCTTTATTTTATTTGTTTATTTTTATTTGGTGCTGAGGAGTGAACCCAGTGCTTCATGCATGTGAGGCAAGCATTCTGCCACTGAGCTACAACCCCAGCCCTTACTGTACATATTTTGAATACTTGTAAATGTTAAATAATTTCCTGACCCTCACAGAGTTGAAAAGTAATAACTCTTCATAGCCCTGACAGCAAATTAAATACTTTTAATTTAATATTTCTACTGTGAACAATTTTCTATTACATTTTTGTAGCTCTGTAGTAAACTAACTTGGATTTTTATGCAGAGCTTAGAATGCATAATTTTGTTAGTCTCGTAAGGAAGTGAAAACTTTCTTCTGAAGGCTCCATAGTTGAGTCTGTGAAATAAACTGACTATTGTCAGTTTAACTGATGAACAGAAAAACCATTTAATTAAAGGCATATGCATGGGAGTTGCACAAAATATGAAATTTGACAAAAGGTCAGATGATTAAAGTATCATACTGAGCTACATGAAAGGGATAAGCCAAGGGTCACTGGTGGTGGGTGAGAGGAGGTGACATGTGCAGTCTATAAGGTGGTGGAGTAAAGGCCAGGTGAAGGGAGTAAATGTACAGTGAACAATGACTGTTTGCTATACAGTTAATAAGTCTCTTGGGTAATAAGGTTATCTCAAAGAAACCTTCCTGATAAGATACTTTACCAATGTAAATTTCCTTTAGAGAAAATGTCTTTTACAGAAGGACAGCTTTTCAGAGCTACTCTAGTGTCTGCAGTTTCTCAAAATAACCAGCTCAAAATATGCCAAAGAAATCTATTTTGGGGTTACATGTTCTGTCTCCTACAGTCATATTTTGGGGTGGTATGTTCTTGTTACCAAAATCTTAGATCAGAGGCCTGCCTGTGGGGGTCCCAACAAACCTAGTCCAGCTACTTTCACCAAAAATCAAGCAGAAAAGGTAATGGTGAAAAGCATTAATTAATTAATCCATATGGCTATATTGGGAAAGCAATACAGTACCTCAACCCTGTCTTCGGGGTGCTGACTGGAGTTTTAGGTTTAACTAGAAGAATACTTTGGGCAGGGACTGAGGGATGCATAATTAAGCAGTCTTGGTCCATTTGTGGTCTAGTTGATCATTATTTCAATTCTGATTCCGTGTGGTGGCTCCAAGGAAATTTCTTTATTGATTGAGGGGGTGGAGGGGGGTGCAGTTTCCTGTGTTGCTCAGGATGTTTGTCTGTCAGACTTCTGGTCCTGGAAGGGGGCAGTGATTGGAGACTTCTAGGCATGATTCTAGGGGTTTGATGCTATAAAAGCTAACAGTCAAATGTCCCTACAAATCTTGTCTCAATCTTGAAGGGAGATGAGATGGATAAATTTAAGGCTAATAAGCCTCATATTACTAGTTTTTAGATGAACATCTCTTAAGTGACTAACGTGCCTACATGCAGAAATGAGCAGGGACTTGAAGACTAATATAGAATGAAGGCAGAGATTCCAAGCTTCATCCTTGTTTTTAGTTACCTGTGGGCACCTATAGGCCTAAGTCACTGTTTTTGCAAAGGCATCCTGTATTTTTTGGTGGCAGTGGAGATTGAACCTTGGCCTTGTACATGCAAGGCAAATGCTCTGCCATTGAGCTACATCCCAGCCCTTTTTATTTTTTGTTTTGAGACCAGGTCTTGCTAATTGCCCAGGCTGGCCTCCAGTATGAGGTCCTTCTGCATCAGCCTCCCCAGTAGCTGAGATTATAGGCATGTCCCACCATGCTTAGCTGCAACAACTGAGCTTCTCTTATAGCCTGAGCTCCAACAGTCTCTGAACTCCATTAGTAGAAGGAAAGGTGACATTGAATACTGACAACAAAAGTATATGAAATCACTGTTGTTCAGCAGTTAGTCATGCTTCTAAGTCTTTATCCCTCCCATTGCCTTAATTTGTACCCTCATCTTTTTTTTTCTTGGGCTACTATAACTGTCTTTCATGGTGGTTCCCCATCATTCAATAAATGTGTAATAATAATCTGATGTGTAATAAAATTATTCCAAATGCTAGGGATCTGGCATTGAACCACATGGATAAAGATCTCTGCCTTCATGGAATTTATATCTTGAGGCAGACTCTAGCTCTAGACTTTGAAAGCTTACCACTCTACTTTAATCTGAATGCTCTCTAAAATATCATGTCCTCTCCTTGATTATAATCCTCAAATTTAGTGGATTTTGATTGCTGTCTGGATAAAGTTCAGGCTTCTTAGCCTTTATACAACTTCATCTCTTGCCATAGTTGACTTAGCCTTTAGCCTTCTAGCATATTGAAGTTGGCACCATACTCCTAGCTTTAAGTTTTTATACATGTCTGCCTGGGATATTATTTCTTTAGAACCCCCCTCCCCCAACAGAAACAGAAGGAGCTAATATCGTTAGCCTTCTGTAGCCTCAGGTTCTTATATCTGTAGATTCAACCAACTGTAGGTTGAAACACTTAAAAAAATTGCTTCTGTACTGAATATATAGAGTTTCTTCTTGTTATTATCCCTAACGATACTGCGTGACAACTGTTCGTTTAATGTTTAAGAGGTATTATAAGTAAGGTAGAGATGATTTAAAGTATGTGGGAGGATATACAAAGGTTAAAGGCAAATACTATGTCATTTTACAAAAGATACTTTTGAGCATTCTTGGATTGTGATATCTGTAGGAGGTCCTGGAACCAACCCATGTAGATACCACAGGATCACTGTATTCACCTTTTTTGGGGGGTTCTGGGGAATTGAATTCAGGGACACTCAATCACTGAGCCACATCCCCAGCTGTATTTTGTATTTTATATAGAGACAGGGTCTCACTGAGTTGCTTAGTGCCTCACTGTTGCTGAGGCTGGCTTTGAACCCGTGATCCTCCTGTCTCAGCTCCCAAGCTGCTGGTATTACAGGCGTGCACTGTATTTATCTTTTAAGCCTCCTTTATGATGATTCTTCTTTTATGAAGAAACAAACATATTCTCATGATATTAGGCATAATAATACTATGATATTTTTATTCTGGTATTATAATAGTCTGTTTATTTTAATCTCACTGTATTTTTATAAGAGAGTCTCTCTCTGTTGCCCAGGCTGGTCTTGAATTCATGATCCTCCTGCCTCAGCCTCCTGAATAGGATTACAGGTTTGTAGCACTGCACCTGGACAAAAAGTGGTTAATACAAAATTATGATTGGATCAACTGCTTTTAAAAAAACTTTGAAATGAAGAAAAAGACCCTTGAACATGTATATTTATTTAGCTCAACCTTTTTAAAATGACTGGTTTGTCTGCTGAAAGAATGGGATATACATATACCAACAGTTGAAATGTATCTCTAAAAGTATATAGGAATTGTAGTTTGGCAGTGAAAGCTTTCTAGATTTATAAATTCGTAAACACCATGAAGGTGAACAGCTGTGTCTTTTACATCTTTGTATTGCCCATAGACACTGTTTATGAGTGATAGTAATTTCAGTTTTGAATTTAAGGCAAGAAACACCTTGTACCTAATGTCAGAGTGCCTCCTTTGTGTCTGACACTTAATTACTGATATCTGTTATTAAATGCTACCATAACATCTACAAAGTTGTGCACATACACCTCTAATTTATATCCCTCCTGATTTCCTACCTCTGCTTTTCCCTAATTAATATAGGCTGAAGGAATTTATTTACTGCGTAGCATAGGCAGCCAGAAGTGAGGATTCTTTTTAGTATGGAAGGGATGTGAGGTCCTGATCTTGACCACTGGACAGGTTATTATTGGGTTTTGAAATGTCCTTGTGGATAATATTAGTAAAGTGCCTTTGACTCTGACATTTTACCTTACTCTTTATAGAGTTCTTGCTGCCTTAATATCTCCCTTTGTGTACCGGTTACCCCATTTGAAATAGAGTTTCTGGAGGCTTAAGGATGAAGAATAGTTTAAGAATTATGAACAGTGATCCTTCAGCTAATTATAGACCTGAACCTGTAATCTAACCTAACCTAACCTGATCCTGAACTAGTAGTTAAATTTAATAATTGCAGATACTGGTCGGTTCCTTTCTCCCTTGTATGTGAGGTTGCGTGTCCTAATTGAATAACACCTTTGTATTTCTTCCTTTAAAAAAACAAACAAAAAAAAAATCTAATCTACTATTCTCCCTGTCCAACTCTGTCCTTTTCTGTTTTCTTGAATTTATTGTTTCTCTTATGTTCCTCCCCATCTGTCCCTGTCTTATTGTGATTACCTCTTACCTGTAATTGATCATATAATAGATTGAAGGTATATTGTATATTTAGAAACTAGAAACTTGAGATATTTTTCTCTGTGTTTTAAGAAAGAGCAGAGCCCCTAATCTCAAGCCAAAAATTTATTTCATTTCTCTGGTTTATTGCCTTTAATTGGTTTTTCTGTGTAGTTTGTCCCTGAATAGCTAAGGCATGGGTATAGGTGGTTGTGAATGGCTTATAATAATTGATTACAGAATTATGGGTTGGAAACTATTTTGCTTCATATTGAATATCAAAACAGTTTGGTAGAAAATGAACTATAATAAAGAGATTGTAAGAGCATATTCTTTTTCTCATATATCACATGTAGTATAGTAGCACATCCTTCTGGTTCTGCAGGATTTGATAAATTATAGTCCCAAAGCCAAATCTGGCCCTCATCTCTTTTTGTATAGTCCATGTGCTACATTTTTAGATGATTGGAAAGAAAATCAAAATAATAGTATTTTATACGCATGAAAATTATATATAATTCAAATTTCAGTGTCCATAAAGTATATATTTATTGAGGTACAACCACACTTGTTTGTTTCTGTATTATCTGTGGCTTCTTCCATGTTCCAACAGCAGAATTGAATAGTCATAACAAAAACTCCATAACCTCCAAAGCTAAGTATTTACTGTCTGGTCCTTTGCAGAAAAAATTTACCAAGTCCTGCACCCATCCACTTCTTTCTTGTTCTTTTGCTAGTATCTGATTCAAATTTTTTGACTAAATCATTGCTGTTGTGTTCTAATTGATCTCCTTGTTTTTACCCTTATCCCTTTCTTGTCTTTTTAAAAGGTGAACCAGATTTGTCATTGCTTTGCTTGAAACCACTTCATAGTTTCCTATCTTGCTCAGAATAAGTGTCAAGAATAAAAGTCTGGGTGCAGTGACATACTCCCAGTTGCTTGAGCAGCTGAGGCAGGAGGATTGCAAGTTGAAAGCCAGCCTCAGCAATTTATTGGGGCCCTAAGCAACTTAATGAGACCCTGTCTCAAAATAAAAATAAAATATGGGCTGGCAATGTTGCTCAGTGATTATGCAATCCTAGGCTCAATTCCTGGTACCAAAGCAGTGGGGGAGGGCTAAAATCTTTATAATGGCCTGTAAAGCCATTGGCAGATTTTTTTTCTATTACATTTCTCTGTTGTAACTACTCATTTTTTGGAGTGAGAGCAGACATATTAATATGAGAACAAATGGATATGGCTGTGTTTTGATAAAATGTTACTTATAAAAACAGATGATAGGCTAGATTTGTCCTACATGTTGTAGTTTGCCAACTCCTACTCCAGATAGTATGAAATCCTCCCAAACCCTTTCCCTTTCATATATGTGTACTTTTTTGTTTCACCTTTTACTGTTCTCCTTTCCATCTACTGTTCCCACCAGCTGTAAGGAGTATTCTCTAAGAGCAGAACCAAAACCTCTGTGTTTTCTTAAATATATCTCTGCTTCTGTATTTTGCATTTCCTGTTTCCTGTGCTAAGAATACTTTCCCCCCAAATAAGTCAATATCTGTTGAGTACTTACTATGTATTATCCTTAGTTCTTGGGATATATCAGGGAGCAAAACTTAAAATCCCATACCATATAAATCACATTCCCATGTGTATGTACATTCATGCAGGCAGTAAAAGAAAAAAGAAAACAAACTTAAAAAATAGATGATATAGGGCTGGGGATGTGGCTCAAGTGGTAGCGCGCTCGCCTGGCATGCGTGCGGCCCCGGGTTCGATCCTCAGCACCACATACAAAACAAAGATGTTGTATCCACCGATAACTAAAAAATAAATATTAAAATTCTCTCTCTCTCTCTCTCTCTCTCTCTCTCTCTCCCTCTCCTCTCTCACTCTCTCTTAAAAAAAATAGATGATATAGCATTGTAAAAACAAAAACAAAAACTAAGTTGCTTAGGGTCATACTAAGTTGCTGAGGCTGGCCTTGAATTTTTGATCCTCCTTCCTTAGCCTTCTGAGTCACTGGAATTATAGGTGTGCACCACCATGCCTATCCAAGAGGGCCTTTTTTAGATCCATGCTCTTCATTAGTGTAGAATACATAATGTGTGTGGAGTGTTTATGAGATGAATCAGTCATCTCAAATTAATTTATGAGTTGTTGATCCCCAGGCTTATTCTTTATCAGTGGTATTTATATTATACTTGTACTTGCATATATTTATTGCTTCTTTAACAAGAAATAGATTATTTGGTAATACATTTTGAAAGCAAAAAAGGAGGCTCAGCATCACTAAGTGTTCTTCAGAATAATTTTGTTTTTATTTAGACCAAATGGTACCTATCTAAAGATAGGATGAAAGCCATGAAGAAAATTGGGGAATGACTGAATGGGAAAGAGACTAGAAAAACAGCGAACATCTTAGGCAGCGTAATGGATATGCATCTTCTAAATAGTAATGGCCATAAGGAATTCTACTCAAACATTCCTCCCTTAGCTGCCATTCTTCCCTTTTCTATTTCAAAATTTCCTTAAAACGATTAAGAGTAGGAGTCAACAAACTAGACCCAGTCTGTGGACCAAGACCTGTCCAAGGCCTGTTTTTATATGACTATTAGGCCAGTTTTATATTTTTAATAGCTTTAAAAAATACCAAAGAGCATGCTCTAGATAATAGGGATCTTAGGTGTTCTGTTTTCTGACACTTTGCCAGTCCCTGACTTAAAGATATCTTTTTAGTTACTTCTGTGGTAGAAGATACTTCCCATCATGGTCTTCATAAATAATAGAACTTTAGAATTGGACTCTCATTTTATAGTGTTATTAAATTTTAGAAAGATTCATTAACTTCTTAGGGTCATACAACTTGACTCTTTAGCTGTTTGTTTTTTATTTACTCCCCAACCCCCTTGTCATTGAAAAGTAGTACTCTTTCTTTTGTGAAATTTTAGGCAAATTATCTTCTTCAAGTCTTAGTTTTGTTATCTGTAATACTGAGACATCGAAAGTACAGGGTTTTGGTAATGATTCAATGAAATTATGTAAATAAAATACTTGTATATAGTTAAATGCCCAACGGATGTCAGCTATTTATTTTGTCACAGTGTAGTTAATAGATTTCTGGTGCTTTAGAATTTCTCTTTCCCACACATTTTTTAGGGGTGGTTGTCTGTGAGGAAATGCGTCTCTGACATCAAGAGCTATAATTCAGACTTCCTTTGTTTTGTTAGTAGTAGTTGGAGAGCTGTTTTAATAATATTGTACATCATTACTTCTTTGGGCTTAATCAACTTCTAGAACATTTTATAGTGGATTTTTTTTTTTTTTTTTGCTTGTGCTGCGGATTGAATCCAGGGCCTTGTGCATGTGAGGCAAGCACTCTACCAACTGAGCTCTATCCCCAGCCCTAACAGTAGGGTATTTTGTGCCAAGTTTTGAACCTTCGAAGGTTTTACAGACTTTTGCACAAAATTGGATTGCAAATTGAGGATTACTTTTCTGAAAAAGTTAGACATTAGAAATTTGGTCATTTGTTCTGTCCATTTTTAGTGACTTGAGTTTGTGGTGGTTGTGAAAGAAAAAGATTGAGGGAAGAGAGTGAGCATCTATGTGAATTTACTGTAGTATTACAAACTGGTCTTATATGCGGTGCATGTTGAGAGAATGCTGGGAGATTATTAATTTGTTCAGAATGTCATTTTTACATGGATAGGTGCTAATTCAGAATCTGTGACTAGTCTTTACCTAGTCTGTGGTAAGGAGGCAAGTGTATCAAGAGATTGGATAAGTCGTCATATTGTTTAAAAATCTCCCTAATGATAGGAAAAAATAATCACATACTTGATGTTAAATGTTTATTGTTTAAATGTTTACATCTGAGCACGTGAATTTTTTTTAAAAATTGGAAAATGGCAGAGCTACTTCCCTCTGTAATGTGACATACATTTCTTTATAAATTTAAATTAAAAAATTAAATAAAAACGCCATAATATTATTTCTTTGTATACTTTCATGAGGTTCCACAAATGAATAAGGTTGTCAAAAGAATTTCATTATCTACCTCCCAAAACTTACCTGTTTTACCCCCTTTTTTAAAAACATTTTTTTTAAAGTTGTAGATGGACACAATATCTTTGTTTTATTTATTTAATTTTTTATGTGGTGCTGAGGATCAAACCCAGAGCTCAACCACTGAGTTACAACCCCAGCCTACCTGTTCTACCCTTTTGAAGTCAAACTTGTCTTCTCAGCCAAACTCCTGCAAACAACTGAGCTATTATTCTCCTTATGATATTGTGTTTTCCAGACTGTCATATAAATGGAATCATATATAGACTTTCAAGTTGTTTCTTTCATTTAACATATGTGTTTGAGATTTACCCATATTGTTGTATCAATAGATTATTCCATTTTTATTGCTAAGTAGTATTTCATTATGAGGATGTATCATAGTTTATCTCTTTCCCCCATTGAAGGACATTTCGTTTCAGTGTTTGGCAATTATAAATAAGACTGCTATAAACATTCATAAATAGGTTTTTATCTGAATATAGTTATTTATCTTAGTTTTCCATGGCTGCTGTAACAAATTGCCAAACTGGATGACTTTCAAACAACAATTTTTTTTCTCTCACTGTTTGAGAGGTCAGAAATCTGAAATCAGTGTTACTGTCCTGAAATCAACTGTTGACAGGGACATACTCCATCTACAGCTTCTCACGAATCCTTGCATTCCTTGTGGCTAGTAGCATCTCTCTGATTTCTGTTTCAATCTTCATATCACATCTGTATGTGTGTATATGTGTGCATGCTTGTTCTTGTGTTAGAAATATTCCTTTGTCTCTTTCTAAGGACACTTATGATGGCATTTAGGGCCCACTTATAATCCAGGATCATCTTCCAATTTCAGAACCCCTAATGTAATCACATCTGAGAAGGACCCCTTTCCCCAGTAAATCAACATTTATAGGTGCTAAGGATTAGAATTTGCTTTTTTGGTGGGGGGGGGCATTATTTAGACTACTACTAAATAATAGTAGTAGTTCATTTATTTTTTATATATACCTTATACAAATAGCCTAAAGGTAATTTTATACAATATTTTTAGTGTGCCTACATTTCAGATTTTGGATTTCCGGATGCCAGTGCCAGTGAGAATGCAGAAACTCATGTACACTGTAAGAATGCAAAATAGTATAGATGCCGTAAAAACAGTTTTATGCTTTCTCATACAAGTTAAACATAACCTTAACCTATTGACTGAGCAATCTCCCCCCCCAGCCAGATGTATACTCAAATGAAATGAAAATCTATTGAAGTGGCAGGCCAAGTAAAGCTTTAATTTATAAATTAGGCATAATAAGAGATTAACAACAACAATAATAGAGCAATTATAACAATATAGTGTAATGAAAGTTATTTAAAACTTAGGAGTTTATTTCTGTAATTTTTCACTTAATATTTTTAAACTGCAGTTGACTGTGGGTAACTGAAATGTTTACACTATAGATAATAGTAGTATTATCTATAGTATAACCTTTGAGAGTAGGTTGGAAAGATAGGGTTTTAAGATTAGTTTTTAAGTCTTGAGTAAAGCAAACTTGAATCTTTAAATTACAAAGGGAACAAAATTTTATAGACAAAAGTATAATTTTGTCCTTGATTTTTAGTTTGTAATCTGGGAATTTTTAATGGGAACATTGTATTGAGATTAATAACTATAAGACTGATTCTGCCTGTAATTCCAGCAATTTGGGAGACAGAGCTAGGAGGCTTACAAATTGGAGGCCAATCTGGGCAACTTAACAAGACTCTATCTCAAGATAAAAAATTTAAAGATCTTGGAATGTAGCTCAGTAGCAGAGTGCCCCCAGGTTCAATCCCCAGTACTTCCAGGGGGTGGGGTTGGGGGGCGGGTAGAGAGATAGATTTTTATAAAAATAATCTTATAACTCCAAAATTGGATTTATGTTTTTGTTAGGAAATTGTGTACTTTTTTTGTAATAAGGTATATCGACTGTATGGAATTGAATGAAGAAATTTATTGGGTAAAGTTAATTCAAATCTTATGCTTTTGACAAAAGATCTTAATACTTGGAAAACAGAAAACATTAAAAGTTTTGTGAACAATGTAAAAACCACACAAACACAATGTATGTTGGTCATTTCAGTGACATTGGTGACGTTTTTCATGAAGACACCCTTTTCTTTGTTTTTTTATTAGGGATTGAACCCCATGAGTATTCTACCCCTGAGTTATGTCCCTAGCCACTCCCATTTTTAAAATTTTTGAGACAGGGTCTTGCTAAGTTGCCCAGGCTTCTTGAATTTGTGATCCTCCTGCCTCAGCTCCTCCCAAGCAGCTGGGATTACAGGTGTACATCACTCCCCCTGGAGAAGACACTGTTCTGATAGCTTTTCATGTAGTTTTTTTTTAAAACTCCACATCTGTACCTAGCATAGTTCTATATATGGTGGTTCAGTGAGTGTTCAGTTGCTATGAAATTTCCTAAAATAACAGCACTAAAAATATTTAAAAACTTTATTTCTATACACAATAATAGCAATGCCTTTTTTTGTGTTTTAATTCATATTACTTTATGGTTCCCATTTTATTTCTTTAAAACGAAATAAAATAGATCTGGTTACTGTTATCTCCTTTTTATGGACAAGAGACCCAGTGTAGTTAACTAGCTGATTTCAGTTTTGTGGCCATTTACATGCAATACTCTCATTAATGTATTTTCAGTAATTGGTTAAACTAAAATCTGAGAGTGTTATATTAGAGAGTGAAGGATAAAACATGATGTGAGGCACTTGGTTTAAAAGCCATCCTTGTACAGTATGCATTCAGAGCCATATACTGTAGAGATTACATTAAAAGTTGATTGTCAAGGCAGAAAGTAGCTGTATAGATGCTGCTGTGTTTCTCTTTTTATATTACTTTATTCAACTTTAAAATTGCAGTTTTAAGATGTCTTCCGACTACACAGATTTTTCTGTACCTGTGCCAATATAGTTGCCATTAGCTACAAGTAGTTACTTAAAATTAAAACAAATAAATGATATCCACATCTCAAAGATGCAGTGGTGGGTAACCACATGTGGCTAGTGGTTACCGTATTAGATAGCACAGATACAGAATATTAGACAGCACTGTCTTAAGAACACTATTAAAACATTACTTGAAGACAGGGTTTTTTTTGTTGTTGTTTATTAGGTTTTAGGGTTAAGGCTCTGGGTTGAGGCTGGCTTCTATGATGTATGTATAAACTATGCCAGTGTAACATAAAATTATTTATAACTCCTGATTTCAACACACAATATTTCCTCTTTTGCTTCTTTTTTTTAAAATTTTTTTTTTAGTTGTAGATAGACATATATGTTTATTTTATTTATTTATTTTTATGTGGTGCTGAGGATCGAACCCAGTGCCTCATGCGTGCAAGGCAAGCACTCTACCACCAAGCTACAACCCCAGCCCTTCCTCTTTGCTTCTTATGACACATTTTTAGGGGCAGATTGCTTGCTGTTTTGGGAGATATTGTGATTTTGAAAAAGCATGTTTGTTTTTTTTTTTTTTTTGTGGGGAGGGGCACTGGGAATTGAACTCAGGGGCATCGATCACTGAGCTACATCCCCAGCCCTATTTTGTATTTTATTTAGAGACAGGGTCTCACAGTGTTGCTTAATGTCTCGCTGTAGCTGAGGCTGGCTTTAACTAGCGATCCTCCTTGCCTCAGCCTCCTGAGCCGCTGGAGTTACAGGCATGCACTGCTGTGCCTAGTCTGCATGTTTGGTTTTAGACTAGAATAAATAAGTAGTTTTATAGATTAAATAAATATTTCAGGTTTGTATTACAAAACTAGTAAACTTGACCATTTTTCTGAGCTACAAATTCTGACTTCTGATTTTATATACCAGTCACAGTTTTGGTGTCCTGTTTTGATTTTCATTATTACTATTGTGGACACACAGGAGCATGCATGCACACACACACACACTCAGATACAGAAAACTTTTGTGGATATGGACAAGACTCTACAAGTCTACAAGACTTTGTAGGGTATCTGAACTATTTTCATTTTATTTCTTTCCTTTTTTCTCCCCCTCTCTTTTTTAAAAATTGAACCCAGGGGTGCTTTACCATTGAGTCACATCCCTAACCCTTTTTATGTTTTTTTTTTTATTTTGAGTCAGGGTCTCACCTAATTAACACAGGCTGACCTCGAATTTGTGATCCTTCTGCCTTAGCCACCTGAATCACTGGGAGCATAGACATGCACCACCACTCTTGGCTTGAACTATTTCTTAAAATTCATTATTGTCCTCCACAGTTCTGAGCAGACTGGTAGATGTACATTAAGTATTTATAAGGTAATTGTTATTTGATAGGATACTGTCAGTATTCAGAAACATTATCTGTTTACTTCTTTTGTAGCATATGCTTATAGTTGACTTTGACCAAACCAGGTAAGGTGTTTTTGTAGAAATCAAGTTATTTCCTCATAGGGTTAGACTCTTTCCTCCTTCCCCCAAGAATTGAAATCAATTTCAGAAGGGAATCTTTACTTGTGAATCAAGACTTTAATTATAGGCTTTTCTTCTTTCTAAAGGCATTTCCCTTATCTGCAGTTGTTCTTTGATTAGAGGGTGTGTGTGTGTGCGCGTGTGTGTGTGCGCTTACAGCATTTGAATCTGTGCAGCACATTGGCTTTCTAGATATCTTTTGTATAGTAACAGCATGTGCATAGGGGTTGGCAGCCTGCAAAATGGTTTTTCTCCTCTTCCCCCTCCTTTCAACCTCACTCTCTCCCTAGATCTGGTGACACTACATAGATAAATGTTCTGGCTAGGAAAACAGCAGAAGGAATTGAATGTCTGCCAAAAATGTACAGCATGAAACCAAGCTGGCTGCTTTAGGCTCTCTTTCCTGAACTCTTATTGTGTGCAGTCATTGCCTGTCTAGGACTTTCCTTATTGAACATTATGTCACTATGTTCTCCACCCTTATCTTACTGTCTTGTTTTAAAAGCTACTGTCCTCAGGCTTCAAACTTGTTAAACACTTAAGACTTTATTTATATTGTTATGGAGGTAGTATTGAAGATGAAATAGCTTTAAAGCTGAAAGACAGTTTTTAATTTGAAGTGATATTGACATATGGTATGCTTGTATGTGTGGAGATGATAAGGTACTAGTAACTACCTGAAATTAAAAAAAAATTTTTTTTTTAAAATATCTTTCTGTTCTTTAGGAAGAGGAGTATCTTCTCAAAGGACTTTGAAGACAGGTTAGAAGAGTACTGATTGTCTAGTGTGACTATTTATAGTGGGTTTATTCATAAGAATCAGAATCTGTAATCAACTCAAATGTTCCTCAGCTAGGGAATGGAAATGAACTGTGGTCTATCCATTCAGTGAAATGTTACTAGCAACAAAAAGGAACAAACTGTGATACAGTCTTCAAGACCAGTGAATCTAAGATGTACTGTGCAGTGAAAGAAGCTAGACTGAAAAGGCTACCTATTGTATGATCCCATTTATTTGTAAACATACTGATTTTTAAACTGTCATTCTGCATTGGAAACAGTCATTTCTAGAACAGAAGTGATTTCATTTATTTACTCTCTGTTGAATTAAAGAAGATAATGTGGGATTTAGAAATTTGGATTTCTTAATAAAAACTGTTAAGATGGGTATCTAGACTATATAAAATGTGTCAGTGATTTCAGAGGGGAAAAATGAGCTTTTTCTGAAGTTTGCTTGAATCTATGTCAAAAAAGATTTGCTTACCAATTAAGACTTTAGATAGTCCTTTAAAGAATAAGGTAAGAGCCTACTTCTTTTTCTCTTCTGAATCCTTTGGATTTATTACAATTTAGGAAAACAGTAACTATTGAATAAGTTCATTTGGGCACCTTTAAGTAAAGTCTTTTTTAAAAAATGTTTTTTTAGTTGTCAATGGACCTTTAATTTATTTATATGTAGTACTGAGAATTGAATCCAGTGCCTCATACATGCTAGGCAAGAGCTCTACCACTGAGCCACAACCCTAGTCCTTTAGTATTTTAATTTCATTTGTTCCTTAGCATGTGTCTGTCCTGTGTTATAGTGCACTTTTAATTCACATGTCTATTATTACAACTAAATTGTAAGACTCAGCAGCTGAGAACTGGTTTTTATTGCATATTTATTTCTCTAACACCTAACTCAATATCCTTATACTTATAAGAATATGTATAAATAATATAGATAATGGTATATGGAGATAACAATGAAGATGAAGATGAGAATAGTGTGAGGTGAGTTCATTAGTTGACTGTATTAGTTTGCTAGGGTTGTCAGAACAGAGTGCAGTGGACTAGGTGACTTAAACAACAGAATTTGTTTTCTCACACTTCTAGAAGCTAGAAGTCCAAAGTGGGCAAGGTTGGCTTCTTCTAAGACCTCTCTCCTTGTCTTGCAGATGACCACTTTGTCTTGCTATTTTTTCACAAGACCTTTTCTCTCTACCTGTATGCTTCTGGAGTCTTTTCTTCTTTATATAAGGGTACCAGTCCTATTAGATGAGGGTCCCACCCTCTAACCTCATTTAACTTTATCTCCTCAAAGATCCTTTCTCCAAATACAGTCCAATTGGGGGTTAAGATTTCAACATATGTAATTTTTGGGAAAGGCACAATTTAGTTCAAAACACTGGCCTTCTGAAGAGGTTATTAAGATACTAGATCATATACCAGAAAATATACCAGTCAAGATCTGGTTAGGGGAACAGAACCACACTAGGTATTTCAGTAGAGACAGTGTAGTATCTCTGATGTATTAATACATCTAATGTATTCTAAAGAAATAATCTAAAAAGTAAGTAAAGATGTATGTACGAGGCTATGGGGAATTAATAAAGCAGATCCCAGAGATCTGAGATGCAAAATGGGAATATCAAAATAACACAGAGGCAATAACTTCCTGAAGCAGCTACCTGTGGCTGGGGTGTGGTGGGGTGGATGAAGAAAGTGGTTTGAGTTATTTAGAGATTAGAAAAGAAATTCCACAGTGTTGCATTTCCGTCTGAAGCTTGGTTGCTTTCAAAGACTTGAGCAAGGGACTCCATAAGATTGGGACTCAGACTACCCAAGAGGATACACTGCTCTGCTATGGTGGCATTTCTGAGAAAGCATCGTGAGACTAGTCCTGAAGGAGCTGACTGGTAATCATTATTTTTACTAGGAAAAGAGACAAAGCTAGGGTGATAATAGTAGGAACTAAGAAATAGAGTAGAAGGAGCAAATTTATTCTTTGGCCATCCTTACCTTCTTATCTTCCTTTAGTGTTCTTTATTGATGGAGCTTCCTGGAAAGCCAGCTGAAAGAGGAAAAATAAAGTGTACAGAGTCTGTGTCCAGCATCATAAAGCAGAATATAGAAAATGAGCTTGGAATTTAGAGACAAGAACTTAGTAGCTGGCACAGATATTATTGGCTTGAGTGCTGCCTCTCTGAAATTCAGCTTGGCAGTATGTATCAAAAATCTTAGATATATATATGTGTGTGTGTGTGTGTATACACACACACTGCATACACACACCTTTTGACCCTGTAATTCCAGTTTAAGAAATGTATTCTAAGGAAATACTCTAAAAAATGAGTAAAGATGTATGTATAAGGCTATTTGATTATGATATTGTATATAATAAAAAGAAGTAGTTTAAAAGTTCATTAGTACAGGCTTGGTTAAGTTATCTTATAATACATAATGAAATATCATATAGCCACTAGAAAGTTAATATTGATTTGGATTTATTGATGTGGAAAAAAACAGATTAAAAAACAGATTGTATACCACATGCTGTATGGATTTCTTTATATTTTTTTTCCCCCCTTTGTGGGTAGAAAACATGAGAACAACATGCAGAAAAAGAGACTATACAATGTCAGGTTGAAAGAGTATAAGCTTGAAAACAGACCACTCATCCCCCCATGCACCACTTAGCTGTCTTCATAGCTTCTAATGAATGAATTTTTCTGAGGATCTGTTTTCCCATCTGAAAAATGGTGGTGAGGGATGAAGGTGTAAAGAATTTAGTTAGAAAAATGCTTTTGAGTATTAAGTCCTTAGTAAATATTACCTTTCAAGAGGAGAAAGAGAAAGATGAGAAAATTTTATGTCTTTTCTTCCTTTCTGGTCTAAAATTTTTAATACAAATGTGATTTTATAATTTGAATAAATGATATAGCATTTCTATTAAAACAAAAAAAAAATAGAAGCCACGATGTATTAAATTAAAAACAAAATTTTTTAACTTATTTCTGGAAGACCTAGAATTCAAGATTCTTTGTATAGAGAAAAGTGTATATGCCACATATATATAGATGCTCTGACATTGAGCTATGTCTTTTGAAAAGCACCTGTTCCTGTTGTAGGGAAATGTCATTCTTCTTTAAGATCTGTACAGATGCTCAAAGAGACTTGCATTATGGTGGTTGTTTTTGATGGGTTCCCAAGATCGCCATCTTTTCTTTAACTCCTTGGGTGGTTCTTTTCCCTCTGCCCTGCTTGGCACAGAATCCAACTTAAGCCCCTTTGCCTTGTTAAAAATTACTGTATGTTTCATGTAGACTGCAAGTTTCAAGATTTTTTTATTTCATCATAGAAAAAAATTAGAATTGAGTGTTACCCAGTTATTGAAAGTCCTTTGACCACAGTGCTTCTAGGATTTTGTCACTCTTTCTCCACATTCCAACCTTCTTCACATTTCTTGATTCTCTCAATACCCTTTCAGATTCTTAAGCAGAACAGTTTTTACTTTACTTTCTTACTGATATATTAACACGCTATGCAAAAATCATAGGTTTTACTATCTTTTTGGTTACACTTAGAAACCTGCTCTTACTTGTACATTTTTGTCTTTTCCTCTTAATAATTTTATGAGACAAAAACGAGGTAAAAGATTGATTTGTTATTGCTGTGACTAATATTACTCTTTAAAGAAGGTAGGAAAGCCAGGCATAGGGGCACATGCCTATAATCTCAGTGACTTGGGAAGCTGAGGTAGGAGTATGGCAAGTTTGAGGCCGACCTCAGCAACTTAGTGAGGCCACAAGCGACTGAGTGAGGTCCTGTCTCAAAATAAAAAGAGCTGGGTACAAAGGTCTGTGGTAAAGTGGTCCTGGGTTCAATCCACAATATCAGAAAAAAGAAGAAAAAAAAAAAAAGAAGAAGAAGAATGTAGAAGAACCTCTGGTCAGTTTAAGTTTAAACTTCTAAGTTTAAATCCTGCCACACAATATTATTTTAGTATTAATATTTTCCAGTAATGAAAACCCAACCTTTTCCAACTGTTAAGGTCTGTCTGCCCTACCCCCCTCCTTCCCCCTCCTCCTTCCTTTCCTCCCTCCACTCCCCCTCCTCCTTCCCTTCCCCTTCTCTCCCGGCTTCTTTCTTATTGTGGGAGGGGTTATTTTATCTCTACATTAATTTTTACCTGAGTGACTGTTAGTTCTATATAATGTATTGAGAGAAACTTGGAGTCAGAGTTATTTACTTCTTTTTAATCACTTTACTAGTCATATATAGACTTTGACAACATTTTCTTTGGTAAAAATAAGTGTATAATGATTTTTGAAGATTCCTTTCAGTTCCAAATACCACGAATCTAGTAGTAGTAGTGGAACAATGCATTCTGTTGTAATTTTTGGTAAGACTTAAAATATGGTGCTGTTTGCTAGTTTGTTCAAATGTTACTTAAGCCTTATTTGGATGGGATAAATACCTACAATTATAATTTTTAAAAAATATAATGAACATGAAAGTCTTGTTGAACACTTGTTCCTTTTAAATCATTATCCTTGTGTATATATATTGTAGCATAGGAATTATTATTTTGCTAACTCTGTGGAACTCAGTTACCACTGAAGAATGTATTTTAATGAATGATATACACTGTGGTAAATATGTGTGTACAAGAAGACTTTAAAAATTCTAGTAGAAACTATTTAGAAATTTATTAGTCCATAGGAATTTTTTCCTTCATATTTTTACTTTACTTTATAATTTTACATATATCATTGTTACATATTCATACATGCACACAATATAACAATATAATTTGGCCACTATCATTCCTAGTATTTCTCCATTCCTTCCCTTCCTTTCTCTCCTTGGTCTCTATCCTCCACTAATCCCCTTCAGTTTTCACAAGACACCCCTTTTCCCTTTTTTTCTTTCTAGCTTCCATCTATGAGAGAAAACATGAAATCCTTGACTCTGAGTAAGGCTTTTTTCACTTAACATAATGTTCTCAAGTTCCATCAATTTTCTTGCAATTGGCATACTTTCATTCTTCTTTATAGATGAATAAAACACTATTGTGCATATATACCGAATTTTCCTTATCCATTCATCCATTGATACCTAGGCTAGTTCCATAGTTTGGCTATTGTGAATTGTGCTGCTTTAAACATGGCTATACATGTATCATTATGTTATGCTGGCTTTAGTTCTTTAGGATAAATACTGAGTCATTATGTGATTCCATTTCTAGTCTTTTGAGGAACCTCCATTGATATCCAAAGTGATGGTACTAATTTACAATCCTACCAGCAGTGTAAAGGTGTTCCTTTTTCTCCACATCCTCTCTAGCATTTATTATTTTGTATTCTTGTTGGCTGTCATTCTAACTGGAGTGAGATGAAATGTCAGTTTAGTTTTTTTTTTTGTTTTTTTTGTTTTTTTAAAGAGAGAGGGAGGGAGGGAGAGAGAGAGAGAGAATTTTTTTTTTTAATATTTATTTTTTAGTTCTCCGCGGACACAACATCTTTGTTTGTATGTGGTGCTGAGGATCGAACCCGGGCCGCACGCATGCCAGGCGAGCGCGCTACCGCTTGAGCCACATCCCCAGCCCTCAGTTTAGTTTTGATTAGCATTTCCCTGATCACTAAAGATGTTGGACATGTTTTCAGGTAGTCATTGTATTTGTATTCTTTTCAGAAGTGTCTGTTTAGTTTGTTCATTAAGTGGATTATTTTAGTTTACTAATCACCTCCCCCTTTTTTGGGTTTTTTTTTTTGAGTTCTTTATATGTTTTGGATATTACTCCTCTGTCAGAAGAGTAGTTAGCAAAATTTTTTCCCCCATTCTATAGCTTCTTTTTTCACATTCTTAATTGTTTCCTTTGTTGTACAGGAGTTTTTAAATTTGATACCACCCTTTGTATTAATTTTTAGTATTATTTCCTGAACTTTGGGAGTCATTGCCTGTGCCTATATGTTGGAATGTTTTTGTTTTTTTTTTCCTTGTGTTTTCTGCTAGGAGTTCATAGTTTCTGGCCTAATTCCTACATGTTTGACCCATTTCCCGTTCCCTTTTATGCAGGGTGAGAGAATGGATCTTTTACACATGAATAACCAATTTTCCCAGAACCATTTGTTAAAAAGGCCATCTTTCGCCAACATTATGTTTTTGGCATCTTTGTTAAGGATTAGATGACTATTTTTGTGGGTTTGTCTCTATCTTTTGTTCCACTGGTCTGTGTGTCTGTTTTTATGCCAGCACCATACAGTTTTTGTTCCTGTAATTCTGTAGTATGAAGTTGGGTATTTGGAAACCTCCAGCAATGCTTTTTTGGTTTAGAATTGCTTTAGCTATTCTGGGTGTTTCATTCTTCCAAATGAATTTAAGGACTGTTTTTTCTAGTTCTGTGAAGAATTACTATTTAATGGGGATTGCATTGAATCTGTATATGTCAGAAGTGTCTGTTGAGTTAATTTTGGTAAGGTGGCCATTTTAACCATGTTAATTCTGCCCACCCATGAACATTGGAGGCCTTCCAATGTCTAATGTCTTTAATTTGTTTTTTCAGTATTCTGTAGTTTTCATTGTGGAGGACTTTCATCTCCTTGGTTAGATTTATTCCTCATTATATTATTTCGGGGGTCGGGGCAGCTGTTGTGAATGGGATTGTTTTCCATATTTGTTTCTCAGCAAGTCCATAGGAAATTTTATTTTCTATTTTGGGAAGTTGAAATAGAACCAAAGCTTGCTTAGAGTTAAGAAGTGGAAACAGTTTTAGAAAAGGCATAAACCAATATTTATTAGATATTTCTTATATTTGAGCTATACTCTGTAACTTTATCTTATTTATCTTCAATATAACTTAATATGTAGGTATTGTGTTTGTAGGAGGGGAGAGGCAATCACATTTGTAAGAATCATATTTGGATGAATGAGGAGAATGAAGTGTCACTGACAAACAGAAAGTGAAACTCAGATAACCACAAAACATTCAAAAGCAAGATAATTCTTTGCGGTTTCTTAGGGTAGAATTTAAATTCAGCAAATAAACATTTTGTTATTTTTTGATGTCACCTCTGATTGAGGTGTAGAAACTTGTTATAGTTATTAACAGATGATTGCTTTCTCATCTAAATTTATAGTAAAAGCATTAATAGAAATTATTACTGATATATCAGCATGTTATTTTCTTTCACCAATAATCTTACTACTTGTGTTTAATTGTAGAAGTCATTGAATGAACTCATCATAATAAATTGAATTCTGTTTAGTGCCGCTTAAAGTTTTGTAGGGTCTAATAGGTTGTGTTGACTAAAATTATAAAGTTATTTTATTGTAACTATAAGTAATGGAAAATGTACCCTTTTCCAGGCCATTCATGTTTTTTATTATGTATCTTTTGCAATGATATACTTTTAAGGAAAACAAAATACTTAAATATTTTAAATATTTATGTTTAATTAGCTGTTATTGGGATGCTGAGCAGTTTGAAGAGATTAAATCACACCAAAGGACAGTTTCCTATAGGATTATAGAATCTAGGAGGAGAAGCTTTGAGTAAATCATAAATATATTTGAATTTTGCATGGGTTTTTGCTATTGTATTTTAATTTCAGCACTGTGCAAGGCACTAGAATGATTTCTGCCTGTCTGGAAAAGATGAAGAAAAATGGAATTCTAAACTGTTAGGATTTGGGAGGAGGAAGTTTATCAGAGGACATCAGTAGTGAAGGAACAGGGAATTTGGTAACTTTGGGGTGGAGGGCTTGCCTGATTGGAAGAGAACCATGTTTTAAGAATGTTGATCTTTCTCAATAAAGTATCATCATCACTTTCCAACAAAGTGTGAATATCCTAAAATATACTCTGTATGTGCCAGTTTATTTCCTTTATAATATTGGAAATAATGAATTATGCAGCAATTCTCTCAAGAGTTATGTACTTTTGAGTTTTTTGGTGTGTAAGTGGATAATGTGAATGGTAATTGGTTTCTAATTATTTTGTGCAGGTTGTTTTGTTTTCACTGACATAAGTGCTTTGGAAATATAAGTAATGCTTTTTTGAGTTTTCTCAAAATTTTGTTATATTCCAGTGTTAACAAACAATAATATTTAATTATTAGGTATTTTGAAAATCTAGCAATACTTGTTTTTCTAGTGCTCAACCGTTGAGCATCATTTTGGTTTCCTTCAAAATACCAATCCAGTTTCCAGCTATTCTAAGCTGACACTTATTCTTCTTTATCCTTTTAGGTATTATTTTATTTAAGAGATTGCTTTAGCAGTAGAAATTATCAACTATATATAATGCCTCTGCTGAAAATTATCTAAGTTATACATTGAAGGAAATTAACTTGGAGTTAAATGTACTCCAAAATAAAATTAAATGATTTTAAGTGATTAAAATTATGGGAAAAGAAAGGGGCAGTATAAGCAAACATCTCTGAACCTCTAGAATATTCAAAGAGTCAGTCCTAGTTTGTAGCTTTGGGGGAATTGATTTGAGAAAAGCTTATGGTAGTCCATGCAGGGAGTAATTTGTCTAGATAAAGACAAATGGTGGTCAGAAGGAAGTTTTAGTTTGAGAAGTTCCTGAGGGATAGTTTTTAATTCTTAGACTTGTCTTACTAGAAAATTATTAAGCCAGGCATGGTGGTATGCACACCTGTGACTTGGAAGGCTGAGGCAGGAGGATCACAAGTTCGAGGCCAGCCTCAGCAAATTAGTGAGGGCTTAAGCAATTTAGCAAGACCCTGTTTCAAAATAAAAAGTAAAAAGGACTGGCAATGTAGCTCAATAAAGTGCCCTTGGGTTAAATACCCAGTACCAAAAAAGAGTAAGGCAAAGCATAAAGTTGAGTTATTTTTATGTAACTGGATTCTAAAATAACCAGCTTCCATGTAGGGTACAGTAAGAATAAAATGGTTAACATTTAAATGTAGTAGCCACAGTTCGTTATTAATTTTTTTTTCATTTTTTTGTGGGCTACAACTATATTTCTTAATGCAGTACATACAAGATTAAAATGTTAAAGGGATTCTACAGGAACAGTTTAAAGTAGAGGCTTTAAGGAGAGGACAAATTATAATAGTTGTTTCTTACTGCATGTGTTTTGACCTGTTAAATCATCTGACTTAGAAGAATATGAAAATACATACTCTTTATTTTTTTAGTGTGGTAAAATTTGCATAAAATAAAAATTACTATTTTAACCACTTATTAGTATGCAATTCAGTGACATTAAATACCTTCACTATGTTGTGAAACCATTACCACTAAAACTTGTTCATCATCTCAAATTTTACCAATTAATAACTTCCCATTCCTCTCCTGCCCCATTGTGCAGACTCTGGTAATGTCTATTCTTTTTGTTTCCATGAGTTTGCATATTTTAGGTATCTCATAGAATTGGAATCATACAGTCTATATCCTTTTGTGGTATACCACTGGTTTTAAAAAAAAAAAGCAAGTAATTATAGTTGACCACAATTTTTTTGTATATGCCTTATAGATACCATATATATATATATATATATATATATATATATATGAATAATGCACCTGTTATTTCTTTTTTGCTTAACACATTTGGTTATATAGGGAGTCTTATGATTTAAGTTCTTCTTCCATGCTCTTTTAATATTGGCTGTCCTAAGTTGTCTCAGAGATTTCCAATGGCTTTAAAACTTGGGAAATTTATAATCCAAAATACTTAGCATCAAAAGTGTTCTAAATTTTGTAATATTTGCTATATGTAAAAAGATATCTTAGGTATGGGACTCAAGTCCAAACACTGAATTTATTTTTCATATACACCTTATACTTACAGCTGAAGGGTAATTTTATACAGTATTTTTAGTGTGACTGCATTTTGATTATAACCTATCACAGGAGGTCAGTTATGGAATTTGCCACTTGTGGCTTTAGTTGTTATACAGAACATTTTGAATTTTGCAGCATTTCAAGTTTTCAGATCAGGAATGCACAACCTGTATCTTTTATTGCTTGATAGCTACCATTTGTTAGAGCTTTCTGAAGTCCTAAGTCTGAATTTATAAGTATAGTTTTTTTTTTTTTCCCTTGAAAATTCTGGTGGTGACAAATCCTAGAATTTATCATTCAGTTCTGTCTTGAAAGGACTAAAAATAATTATGTACAGATTCTTGACTGTCTTTTATGCCAGTTTAAAAACAAACAAGAATGACCGGGTGGCACATGCCTGTAATCCCAGCAACTTGGGAGGCTGAGGCAGAAGAACTGCAAGTTCAAGGTGAGACCAGCCCAGTCTTGTCAACTTATTGAGACCCTGTTTCACAAAAAGGACTAGGGATATAGCTGAGTGTAAAGCGCTGCTGGGTTCAAGCCCCACTACAAAAATAAAACAACAACGACAACAGAGAGGTGAATTTGAGTTCCTCAGAAAACATTGCACAATAGAGACAATGAAAATAAAGGAAGAATAGGAAAAGGAAAGATAGTGGAATGAATCTGACATAAGTTTACTGTGTACATATGTGAAAACAACACAGTGAATCCCATCATCATGTACATAGACAAGAATGGGATCCTAACTAGAATAAGAAAATTTCCATGTTTGTATAATTATATCAAAATAGATTCACTGTCATATATAACTAAAAAGAACAACAACAAAAGTCTTAGGGGGAAAGAAATGAAAATAAGGCTTTAAAATGAAATTATTTTAGATGATGAATCTGGATATCTAGAAAATGCCCTTATCAATTAAATAATTGTGTCCATAAATGCTTTTATTTCATGATATCAAGTAATGGAAATTTCACGTAGTGGAAATCTTATTTTTCAAAGTTATTTTAAAAAACTCAAGTCAGAATATTCTACTTGTCATCAGAGCATCTACCATATGTTTGCCTAAATGCTGCCATCTGGTGATTATTTTGGAGATCTCAACATGTTTTATAAGTTGATAAAGGGCAACAAATAGATGGTACAAGGTATAACCTAAATGTATCCAGCCACAAGTCTCCCCTTACTTTTGAGAAATTGAATGGAGGTGGGTTACAGTGGCTGTAAAATCGCATTGTGAGTTGCTTTGTAGACAGTAGAACATTAATGATCATAGTTATATTTGAGCTACACAGAATACTTTCAGGCTCATACCCAATTCGTATTCTTTTCATATAGGGTACTGTTTTTCTTGATGTTTCTAGTTCTACACAGTAATTAATCATTCAGCAATACTTGCTGAGTGCCTACTATATGTGAGGCACTATTTTTTGTACTGGGAATATAGTCCTAAACAGATAGTCTAAACAGATAGGTGGTAATGTAGTCCTAAACAGATAGTCTAAACAGATAGATGGTAATATAGTCCTAAAGCAGAACGTTTATAGAATTTGTATTTAGTTAACAACAAATACTGAATAAGATACCCATATACACATTAATTAGTGAAAGGGTTAAAGAGAAAAATAAAGTATGCAAGGAGTTATGTGTTATTGTAGTGGATAGGTTGCTTTGAAATGTTAGATGGGGTTTCAGAGAATGCCTTACTGAGATGACTTTTGAGTAGAGATCTGAAGAATAGGAAAGAGGAATTCTACAGAGAAGGAAAGAGCATTCTACATAGAAGAAAGTAAATGTAGAGGCCTTGTACGTGGAATATCTGACTTATTGAAGTAATAGAAGTGAAGAAGCTGGAGTAGAATGTCAGAGAATGAGGCCAATAGAAGACAGAGGCAGAGAGATAATCCTGTGGGCGGGGGGCATGGGATCACATAAGGCCTTATAGTTCATGTGACATTTGAGAGCAAGGCATTGTACTGGCAGGTTTGGAATAGCTGAATGACAAGTTTTGATTTACCTTTTAACAGGTTCACTCTGGCTTCTCTGTTTAATAGTGTGTAAAGTCATTTGCTACAACCTTTATTCTTCTTTCATTAGCTCTTGGAATAGGATTATTTTATATAGGTCATAGGAACTATATGGTATAAGGACAGTTTGGACAAGTCTGGGATTAATGATTATATGGCATATTGTCTGTCTTTACACAGGTTTTGGCATGAATCTGTCTTTATCATAGTTTCTCAATACATTGCAGGGTCAAATCTTAACAGTAAACCTAAAGTAGTTTTAGCCCTGAGTCACTGGTTTTCTCATGGATAGTTTGACAATGAGAATGACTGGAGGTGTAACTTTTTTATGTTCTTAAAAAACATAGTTCTGCATATTTTGAAACAGTGTGTACTGATTAAGCAGTGCATTTGATCAACAAATTAAACTTCATAGGCTATGTCTTAACCTAGATGATTTATTATTATTATTATTTGCTTATAGCTTCTCAGGTAAAACAATCCCTAAATTACTGTTACTCTTTTCCAAAATAGTATTTAACAAGAAAAAAAAAATCAAACAACAACATGAACAACAAAAACCCTGAAATTATCACTTAGTTAAAAATATCACGATAGTTGTTAGTAATGTCTCTGTGGTTTCAGTTGTTTTGGTAGTTGAAAAATTTAACATTCTCATGATTGATCCTATTATGTCAAAGAGAATACATCTTCATCAGGAAGTGTGTAGATTAAACTGATTATGACTACATTGCCATGTAGTACTGAAAACTGTTTCCATACAATTTCAATATTCGTGGACCAGTGCCTTTATTTGACTTAAGAAATTACTTCTTAGCTTTATTTTCACACTATAAATCGTTAACTTAAGTTTCACACTATAAACTTAAGTTTTCATTACTGAAACTAATCAGAGAATTGTTTTGTGGCATGGATAATCAAGGTCTAAGATTATGTTCATTTGATTAAGTGCCAGAATAATTTAGTTAAACTCGCTACACAGCTCCAAGTAACCAGGCAGCCAGTCTGTCTGGATCACTACTTCTCCCCATCTGACTTTAATGAATAGATTTGAATGACCTCAATATATTTGGTTTGGGATAGACAAAGCCTATTAATATGAATCATTGGTTATATAAAATAAATATTAGCAGCAGTGATATTATAGGAAATATACATAAGGACAGTTTTGCTAGGAGTTTTTTCGGTATGATTTTAAACAGTATCTTTTTTTTTTTTTTGCCATTGGAAATTTCATGTGCAGTTCTCAATGATGAAGACATTAAAGTGTATTTTAATTTTTTATTGATAACATAATAATTATAAATTTATGGAATGCAGCGTGGCATTTCAGTGCCCTGTCCCCCACCCTGTACTGGGGATTGAATCCAGAGGCACTTTACCACTGAGCTACATCCTCAGCCCTTTTTATTTTTCATTTTTGAGACAGGGTTACTAAGGCTGGTCGTGAACTTGCAATCTTCCTTCCTCAGCCTCTGGAGTTGTTGGGATTACAGACGAATGTCATCATGCCCAGCTCAGTACATTTATACAATAGTGTTGAGAACATTCAAAATCCTTCCCACTGGCTATTTGAAAATACACATCATTGTTATCCTACTATACTATAGAGCATTAGAAGTTATTCCTCCTCAACTGTATGCTTGGACTTATTAATAGTTCTCTTCATTCCCTCATTCCTCCAGTTCTCTCTCTTCCCTCACTCTTCCACACTCTTCCCAGGCTCTAGTAACTACTATTCTACTGTTTACTTCTGAGATCAACTTTTTAGCTTCCTCATATAAGTGAGGACATGGAGTATTCATCTTTCTGTGCCTGACTTATTTCACTTAACATAAAGCCCTCCAGTTCTACCTATGGCTACAAATGAAATAATTTCATTATTTTTTAATGGTTGAAAATATTCCATTGAAAACACGTTTGAAGGCATGGAATCCTAAATTACTACATATTTCCTTTGTTGAAGAACAGCAAAAATGGTCTGCTTTTCACACTTTGTCTTTATCCATGTACGTTTGTTCTCTTAAGTGGTAGAATGATCTCATAAGTAATAGTTGATTAACCAAGTTCTTTGCTATTCTTAAATATGCTAACTATAATTTTAACTAGTTTGAGTTGTGATGCTATTCCCAGTCTGTCATGTAGTTTTTTTCTATCCCAATACAGGCTTTTCCAGCTCTACGGTAATCACAGTTTACACAGAGTTCTTTATCTGAACCCAACTATTTTTAACCACCCTGTTGAAGTATATGCTTAACATTTAAACTGAGGTATTCTGACCTACCATTAATAGGTAATTGCGTTGAGTTGGTCCATATTTCCCTGAGAGAGCTGCTTTTCCTTACTCTCAAACTTGTTTTAAGAAGAGAGTGGGTGGTAGAGAGAGACTCAGGAAGAAGAGACATTTTCTTTATTTTCATTACGTTTAAGATAATTATTGTTCTGCACAAATGCTTCTGCTGACCACAGTCGTCAATCCTCATTTTCCAATTCTTTCATCTCCTGCTGAATTTTTTTGTTAGTTTCATCGGGATTCTTATGATACTTTAACTCCTTATACTTCTAGTCTGTCTGTCCTCTTCTGTTTATGAAGCCCAGCTTCTCTTTTTGTCAGTCCAAGGCTTCAAAGGTGCTAAGGAGGTTGTAAAACTGTTTTGGTTGGATTCACCGTAAAATGATTCTTTGGAATCTTACCTTCATGGACTGACAGTTTTATTTTTCATCACTTATTGATTCCCTAAAGTCTTCCGTATACAGACTTCTAAGATTTTTCTACACTGTAAATGCCCAAATCCATATTTACCTATTTTTCTTTTAGAAAGTGATATTGCCTTCTATTGTAGTGAACAGATGGAGGCCATTTTGCAGAAAGTTCCTCAACCTTCCTCTCTCAAATTTTGAATTTATTTTCCATGTTAACAGAGGCTTTTCTGATCTTGTTGGCTGAGGTATGTGTCTCCATTTTCCATTTTGATAGGGGATGTTTTCATTATCTTTTCTTGGCCCCAGCCAGTCTCACATCTCGGTTTCCTGAATGATTTATCACTTTCTCATGTTCTTTCAAGTTCTCTCTAGCCAACCCCTGTCCCACTTTTAGTAGGTGACTTTATTTCTATTTTCCAGAAATAATGGAAGCTATCAGAAACGGCACCCTCAACTTTTTTTCATTTCCACTATTCCCCCTCCAAGCAATATGTTTCTCTGTGTCAGTTTATACAACAAAGCCAAGTCTCTTTAGTCATGTTCTAGAATCCATCCTCTTTTCTAAACTAGTGTTATCCAGTAGAATTTTCTATATGGAATCATTCTGTTTTGATGCTGTCCAGTACTGTTGCGCCACTAGCTACATGTGACTTGGACCCTTGAAGCTAATGTGACTGAGGAATTAAATTTATCTTAATTAATTTAAACTTAATTAATTGAAAACTACGTTATAGTGGTTACTATAATGAATAGTGCAGCCTCTAGACTTTAATGCATAAAATGTTCATTCCTGTTACTTCTTGTTTCTTGAAACTCTTCAAGCATGTTTGTCTTCTCTTCTACATTTAAACAGGTTTAACTTTTCCCATCTTAAATACCTAGATAATACTAAAACCCTTTACCACCTCTTTTCATCTACCTCTTCTTTCTGTTCCCTCATGACATTTTGTTGGTTTCTATAACTTGAGTTCAATAAGGACTAAAAAGGGCTGTCTTATAGTGAGATCTACAACTATTTTTCTTTTTTTTCTTCCATATTTTTTTATTGGTGCATTATAGTTGTACATAATGATGGAATTCATTGTTATATGTTGATAGGTGTTTGCAGTAGAACCGTGTAATTTGGCCAATATCATTCTGCAATAGTTCCCTTTTCCCTCCTGTCCTTCCTTTTGGTCCCTTCTACTCTCTTGATTTCCCCCTCAATTTTTATTGAAAATGAAAAATTTTCTGTTTTCCTCTCTAGCTTCCACATGAAGAAACATATGACCCCTGACTTTCTGAGTTTGGCTTATTTTTCTTAACATAATGTTCTCAAGTTCCAAATGTTTTCCTGCAGTTGACATCGTTTCATTCTTCATAGCTGAATAAGACTTCGTTGTGTATATGTACAACATTTTCTTTACCCATTCATCCACTCATAGACACCTAGGCTGGTTCCATATACACACCTAGGCTGATTCTATAGTTCGGCTATTGTGATTATGTTGCTATAAACATGGGTATGCATATATCACTATCATGCCAACTTCATTTCTTTAGGATGAATACTGAGGAGTGTTTTATGATCCAGTGGTAATACTGGGTTGTTTGGTGTTTCCATTCTTAATCTTTTGAGGAACCTCCATACAGATTTCCATAGTGATTGTACAAATTTATAATCCCACCAGCAGTATAAAAGTGTTCCTTTTTCTCCAAATCCTCTCCAGCATTTAGTATTATTTGTATTCTTGTTGGCTGCCATCCTAACTGGAGTGAGATAAAAATCTCAATTTAGTTTTTATTTGCATTTCTCTCCAACTGTTTTTCAATGAGAATCCAGTACATACTGTATCTTCCCCAAATTGATTGTAGGTTGCTCTGTTTTTTTATAATTCCTGTGTCATTATTTTTCTTGGTTCTGTTTTCTCTCAATTTTGTACTGTTTACTCTCCTTTTTTTCTCTGATGCTCCTACATGTTGGTATTTCTGTATCAGACTGTATCCTGTTTCTTCACCCTCCTATTCTTACTGCACTCTTTTCTACCCACTCACAATGAGAATTTAAATTCCCATAAATAACTATAAATGCTATAAATACTGTTTCTTATAATGCTTTGTTTTCCTCTGTACATTGTTTATCTGTATATATCTTATTGCTTTTCTATTAGTTCATATGCCTCTTGGGGACTGATACTGTTTTTACACTTGATTCATTAGAATTTTTCAGTCTTAGGAAAGGATTTGTTTTGTTTAATCCATATGAAATCTTTTGGTTTCCAGGTAACACATATGATTTTTTTGACCAGTCATAAAGGCTCAGCCGAAATAGGCTTTGTAAAAACTCACCTGTTTAGTTGGGATTTTAGGAGTATGATATAGTTATTCTTCAGTTATATATGACTCCTATAAGAATTTAAAGCTGTAATTTTAATATCTTTATATTAATACTAAAAAAAGTACTAGTACTGAATGAATTGTTTTTCTTTACAGCCGGTTGCTGAACCAATCCCCATCTGTAGTTTCTGTCTTGGTACAAAAGAACAAAACCGGGAAAAGAAGCCAGAAGAACTCATCTCCTGTGCAGACTGTGGCAATAGTGGTATGTGATTTTCTTTTTACCTTCTAACACTAGCCTGGTAAAGCAGAAGGAAGTATGTGTAACTGAGTTGATACCTTTGATCCTTTTGAAATTAATGTTTCAGTCTGACTCTGGTTTAGGTAACTGAGGTGAACTTCTACACTAGAGAGGGATTTGAAAAGCTGAAATGTTTAATTCAGTTAATTTAAATCACATCTTAGGTTGTTTTGTAATAAAACTGTACTTATTTTTTTCCTGTTGATCTTTATGTTTCATTATTGAACATCTGCTTAAATCACAGCAATCAGTTTGAAGTTATTGCCAGTTTCTTTAATAATCACTACTTATCTTTCTTGATTTATGCCTCAGGCTCGATGCGTAGAACCAGGATGATAACAGATTTGTTTTTCTTGATGGAAACTTACTTGTGTCACATGGGGACACAGAGTGTTGACACTGCAATTTGGTGAGCAATGTGAAATTCTGGGCCCTAAGAAAGATTTTGCAGCCTCCCAATTTCTTAGTTCAGAGTTATTCTTTGAATTTTAAGAACTCACAAGGAAAAGCGTTAATAAACCAGCATTATTTTTGATCATGGGCTTAATTTTCAGTGTCTTATATCAATAACCTTCAGGACTTGGTCCAGAAAACAAAGGCACACTATAGATACTTCAAGAGGATGGGGATTTTGGAATTAGGTATTTGTGAAATTGTTGGAAGGGCAGAAGAGGCAAGCTCTAGGCTGGGCTTTAAGGACTCTTGAAATGGAAACAGTTCTGCAGAAACTGACCCACCAGAGGACTGTGTTTGACTCTATCTGGGACAGATGGAAGCATGAGTCTAACACAAAACTATTGAGTATAGGGTACTGAGATACTGAATTTGGTCATTATCCTAACTGCCTCTGGAATAGCCGTGAAGGAGAAGAGTGGCTTTGCTCATGGCTTCACTTATCTTTAGAAAACAGTAGTAGAAGGAAGGTGATCTTTGCCTCATTTCTGCATTTCAAATATTCCTTGAATACATCCAGTTGGAATTCAGCTAGGCTCAGTTCATATCTAGAGCCTAACTGCAAAGATGTCTAGGAAATATAGTTTTTAGCTTTTTATTTTTAATATGTAGAAGCCTTAGAAGAAGGTGGGAATAGATCTTGAGTGCTAGGTAACCATATTCACTTACCAAAATGAATCTGGATGGATTTAAATCTAAACCATAAAATCATCAAAAAATAAAGATATTATGTCATGAAGTGCTTTCCAAACTTTTTAAGTTAGTGTAACCCTTTCCCCAAATGTAATTTTATGGGAACTCAAATGTATAAAGCAAAAACAAATCTATTCTTGTTGAGATGTAGATGAAATGGGGTGGCAGAGTATTGTGTTTTGGCTTTACCATTTAAGAAGAAGCACATTTGAGATCTCTCTCTAAGCTATGGAAGAACATAATTTTTAAACTATTACTGTAGAGATAGCTTTTAAAGAAATAATCTAATAAATAATTAGTCTGTATTGCTGTTGAAATGGAAACAGACTTTTGTTTTTGTTTTGGTACCAGGAATTGAACACAGGGGTACTTAACCACTGAGTTACGTCCCCAGCCCCTTTCATTTTTTATTTTTGAGACAAGGTCTCTCTAAATTGCTGAGACTGGCTTTGAATTTGGGATCCTGCTGCTCAGCCTCTTGAGATGCTGGGATTATAGGCGTTTGCCACTGCCTGGACATTTTTTTTTTTTTTTATACTGTTTCTGTGGATCAGGAATTTAAGAGTGCTTTAACTTGGTAGTTTTGACTTGATATCTTTAATGAGGTTGCAGTTAAGTTTTTTCTTTTTGTGTTGCCTGGGATTGAACCTAGGGCTTTGCACATGTTAGGCAAAAAATACTCTACTATTGAGCTATATCCCCAATTACAGTTAAAATTCTAAGTGCTGTGGTCACCTGAGGCTTCCATGATGGCTCACTTAACTGGTGAGTTGGTGCTACTGCCTCTTCTTAGGGACTGCATGATTGTCTGCAATATGAGACAATTTGAAACAGGCTTCCCCTGAGCAAGTATCTGAGAAAGTAAGGTGGAATCTGCAATATCTTTTATAACTTAGCCTTTTAAGTCTCATTCTGTCATTTCAGTAGTGTCCTGTTGGTTACACAGATCAATCCCATTCAGTGTGGAAAAGGTTCTATAAAAGGAGGCATTGATTAGAAGATAGTTTGGCAACTGGCCATTATAATAACCAAGGAAGAAAAGCATAGACAATCAAATATATGAAGGTTAATATTTTCTAAATTAAAAACTAACATATCCCAAATAAAAAGTGCAAGAACTGTTTGGAGGAAATAATTGCATTACATATGGCAAAGGGCTGGATATTCATAATGCCTGTAGTCCCAGCTACTCAGGAATCTGAGACAGGAGGATTGCAAGTTTAAGACCAGCCTCAGCAATTTAGCAAGACTCTATCTCAAAAAATGGGAGACCGGGGCGGGGTGCGGGGGAGGCTTGGGAGTGTAGCTCAATGGTAAAGCACCCCTGCGTTAAATCCCCAGTACAAAAGTAAAGAAGGTTGGGGAGGGGGGAGGAGGAGCCAAATGCTAACTTTAAAGCAAGCTTATGTTTCTAAGCATAAAGTCTGGAGTACTGCCTAGTAGTTTACATAAGAGAGAATTGTCAGGCATATAAAATTTATACCTAAGCAATAATAGCAACGTACATCAAAGCATCAATGAAACATCATTTTACAGTTTTTATATAATAAAAAACTTATCATTTTACAGTTTTTATACTAATAAAAAACTGTTATCACACAGTCCCCACTTGGAATTGATGAAATAATGGTTAAAGATTTGTACTTTACTGGTGGCATTGAATACTACAGCTTTTGGAAAATGTTTTCATAATGCATCTGAACCTGACAAGCTATAAAAATATTTAATTCATTTCACTCACTGGTCTCACTTTCAAGAATTTATTCTAAGGAATTAATTTAAAAGAAGGAAAGTATATGTTAAACATAATTCATCATAGTAAATTCTTTCCTCAACTCTTATGGGTAATGTAGTCTAAGTACCTTAATGATAGGGAAATTGTCATGTGGGTTATGGTATGTCAAATCAGTGGAATATAATCAGTTTAAGGAATATGAGTGTAGATGTTACTTGAATACAATAAGGAAGAAAAACAAAACAAAAATTTCATATTCTACAATGACAATCATATGAAGGCTTTTAGCTAGTTTTTATAAAGGAAAAGTAGAATGTGAAAAAGATGATAAGATTATGTATGAAATGCTCATTTTCTTCAGTGTTAGTGACTGAACCCAGGTACTTGAGCATGCTAGACAAACTAAACTACCAGTTTAGATAAATTGCTCAGCATGGCTTTGAATTTGTAGTCCTCCTGCCCCAGCTTCCCAACTAACTGAAATTATAGTCAGGCACCACCAAGCCCCATTGTTAATAATGTTTTGATGATTAACTTACTGCCTCATAAAAGAGAAAATTCTTCAGAAATAGAAAAGAAGAGAAAAGATGATTTAATAAGCCTTTTGTCGCATCAAAGAAAAGTAAGCAAAACTTTTAGGGAGAGGGATAAATCTTTTTAGAGTTGAGGGCAAATAGTCTACCTTAAATTTTTGAGAATCAAATCCATAGTGAATTCTCTCCTCAACTCTTATGGATAATATAGTCCAAGTACCTAATGATAGGGAAATGGTCATGTGGGTTATGGTATGTCAAATCAGTGGAATATAATCAGTTTAAGGAATATGAGTGTAGATGTTACTTGAATACAATAAGGAAGAAACAAAACAAAAACTGCATATTCTATGACAACCATACTAACTCCTGAAAGAGTTTTTTTTTTAAAAGCCTAAGTACCTTAAATCATGAGCAAATAACTTACTTTAAATGGTCAAATTTTTATTATATAGTTTAAAACATAAAAGTAACTTATTATTTTCAAAATGAGAGCACAAAAGGTACAAAGGGAAATATAAATATAAAATCCTTCCCTTTCAAAATGCTTCTCACTGAATTTTTAGAATGTTACCAATAAAGATAGGGTTTTGTGTATTCTTTCAGAAGTAGCCTGGACATAATTGTATGCATATACATACCAGTATGTGTATCTATATTTGGAGTGTATCTATAATCAAATTTGGGGAAGGTGGTCTAAATCCTATTTAGTGTTAATAAAACTGATGAGAACATTAATGGCAAGCTTCTAGAATTATCTTATTTTCATATATTTTTGATTTTAAGATAATTGTCTTTTTCTACAATATTTCTGTAGTACAATTACAAAATAATTTTTGATGTTTTTTTCATTTGTGAATTTTTCCCCCCTTTTATTAGGTCATCCATCCTGTTTAAAGTTTTCCCCTGAACTAACGGTTAGAGTGAAGGCCTTACGATGGCAGTGCATCGAGTGTAAAACATGCAGCTCCTGTAGAGATCAAGGCAAAAATGCAGTGAGTATCTTTGCCTTCCAATGTGTGTATTTCACTTAGAAGTAGAATGTTAAACTGGCATTTCTATTCAAGTGAGGCTGGTCATTTGTCAGTCACTTGGTCCAGTAATATTTAGAATAGTAGCCTGTTTAAATTAGATGACATTAGTTTAGAATATTTGCTCATTTAGACTTAGAATATTTCTAGGTAGTTTATAAATCATCACAATAATAATTTGTAGAGAACTAAGCCATTTTAAGGAAATTCTCATCAAATTTCTTTGAGCAGTATGGAGACATTCATTTAGGAATGTTTGCTTCCTAATAACACATTCTCCTTTTTTATTAAAACAGACCAGGGTTAGCTTTTTTTCTGGTTGTTTCCAGTATTGAAAAGTAATGGAACTGTAGCTTTTCATTAAAGATGGAACGAAACAAAACTTTTGGCTAAATCAGACTTTTAACTTAGTTAATATGTTTAAGGGAACATAATATTATAGCTAGCTCATCTCTTGAGATCTTTGAAGCCTCCTAAGTTTTATGAAGTCATGATCTTGATATGTCTCTGTTTCATAAATTTAAGCAGAACTATCTTTTCTTTTTTTTCTAAGGATAACATGCTCTTTTGTGATTCATGTGACCGAGGTTTTCACATGGAGTGTTGTGACCCACCACTCACGCGGATGCCAAAAGGTGAATAGTACTTTCAGAAATCAAATTGAGAGTATAAAGAAATGTTAGTGAAAGCACATTATAGCTACCATTAATATAAAAGAATAATTGATTCTTTTGGGGGTTATATAAGTAGGAAGAGAATTGTCACATTAAGGGTAGGGAAAGTTAGAGGCCAAAACACTTACTTTGCATAATAACTTGAAATATCTCTTTTAAAAAGAGGAAATGAAATTATATTAGGTCATGTTGATTATACTGCAGCTCAGCACTTTTGAGGGGCCTAGAACTATTGAGATCTGATTTATTTAAAATTTAAAGGAAAAAAAAACTTAAAAAAAAATAAGTTTCATAAAGTAGTAAACAAATAAGTGTCCAAATCATAAGGGTACAAGTTAATATTGTACTCTTTTGATCCTATTCCTTGAAGTGTATTTGTTTATATGCTTTTTGGATGGATTTCTATGAAATATCATCTTATATGTTTATAGTTAACTTTAAAGAAAAATTCACTTACTCTTGTTTTGTTCTATCACAAATTATATTTTAACTCTGATTTTGTGATTTAAAAGTTTCTTAAGTAAAACAGGCGCAGGGTATTTGATAATATTGATTAGGAGAAAGTTTTCCTGTTGAAGGAAAAGGATTGAACCCTACATTATAGCCAAGTATAGAGCCACTTTAGAGCCTTACTTGAAATTACTATTAGGCCATTCTATTGATTGTTTCCTTTTGAAAAACCTTAAATTTATACATATTAGAATAAATAAATAGTCCCCTTTTCCATTTATTTGAAGTCTGAGATAAGACAAAATAAAGAAAGTTTTCTTAGGACTTATATCTTGTGTATTCTACAAAAGAGATTTTACTAGTTTAAAACAAAAAACATTATATCTTGAATTTATTTCATACTTAAAAGTGGCAAAAGAAGTAGAGAGAGCTCTCATCATATTCTTTACCTAGCTTCCCTAATATTATCTTACAGAACCACAGTGTAACTGTCAAAACCAGGAAATTAATGTTGATATAGTATGGTTAACTAATCTATAGACCTCATTTGAATTTTTGGCCCAAGATCCAATCTAGGACCTTACGTTACATTTAGTTGTCATATTACTTTAGTCTTTTTCCGTCTGTGATAATTCCTGTCATTTTTGACCTCTACATTTTCTTAACCTTGGTCTGTTATTTCATAGAAAGTCCCTCAGGTCAGGTTTGTTTGTTGCTTTCTCATTATTAGAAATTTTGAATTTTGACAGTTTCATACAAGTGATGTGGTGCCCTTCTCAGTGCATCATAACAGAGGTATATATTAACGATATATCTTATTGCTAATATTGTCAGTTTTGATCATTTGATTACAGTGAAGAAGTCTGACCGACACCTTAAGCTTATTGTTTTTCCCCTTTTCCCACTTACTCTAGCATCTATGAATGATGCTTTTTTTTTAACCACTTATAACTGTGATGCCTGCATACTGTGACTTTCTACATCCATCATTCTTTCTACATTTGTTAGTTGAAATTTTACTGTAAAGATAAACTGTCCCTTTTTTGCATTTATTTATTTATTCAATTTCTGTCATTATGAATATTTATTTTATCCTTTGGACTTTCATACATTGCTCAAATCATCCCAGATTTGGCCATTGGGAATACCTTCAGGTTGACTCCTGTGTCTTTTTTAACATGCCTCTGTCATTTTTTGATTATTTCTTTATTTTCTGACAGTGTAAGATCTTCCAGGTTATCTTATATTTTCCTTGCTCTGACTTGGAAACAACCATCACCCTTAGAAGCTTGGCATCTTTTTGTTTACAGAATAGTAATCACACCAATATCAGGGTCCTGGTTGTAGAACAGAGACTTTTAATTGAGAATTAGTGGATTCCATCCATTTGTAAGCATCAAGGGTATATGCAAATCCCTTTTAGGTTTTTTTAGAATTTTGTGTATATATGTCTTCATGTTTATTTTTCTGGGGGACTTTCATTAGATTTTTATTTGCTAGACCTTACCTGAAAGAGATTAAGATCTTGAGTAAGACTGTCTGAAACCTTTGAATTATGTATGTCTATCATACTTTTGTGTGGAATTTTACTTCTTTATAGGCATGTGGATATGTCAAATATGTCGACCTAGGAAAAAAGGACGAAAACTTCTACAAAAGAAGGCTGCACAGATAAAACGGCGCTATGCTAATCCAATAGGACGTCCAAAAAACAGGTTAAAGAAACAAAACACGGTGTAAGTTGTACTTGTGGCAAGGTGAGGGGAGAAAAGGATAGGGCTTTCTCTATAGTGTAGGATTCACTTGTTTTCTTATGAAAAAAAGTTTTTCATTGTTGTAATTATATTTAACAATGGCCAATATTTATTAAGTCCTTAATAAAGTACTAGCCTATTCTAAGTACTTTACATGCATTAATACATTTAATTATCCCTAAAACCCAATGATATGTAGCTACTGTGTTACTTCTGGTTTTTGAAAGAGGAAACTAAGGCCTAGGGAAGTTAACTTGCACAAGGTTATATAGTAAATGTTGAACTGGGATTACTGGTACTAGGTACTAAGGCATGACTTTTAACCATTGTATTGTTTTGCTTCTCATGTAAGAACATAGCAAAGAAAATTTTTGTTATTGTAGTATTTTACAAGGTTTCTTCTTAATCTATTCCCAGTTGTTTATATGTATTAAGTGTATGGATCACTTCCTATTGATGTGATAGCCAAGTCCCATTTTCATGTTCTTCTGATATAAAGTAGTGTATTTTTATCTATTAGCAAAAATCAGAAATTGTGGACTAGGAAACTAGGCTATTTCTGGAGGATGTGGGGCAAGATTGAGTAGCTAATTCTGGTTTTTAAAAAAATCTCTGTAGTAATTCATTATTGATATTATATAAACTTTCAACTGGTCTATGAATCTCTCTTTGCTCTCAAAAAAGTTTTACCTTCCTTTTCTATATTTAATACTACCTTGAAGGTAATATAACTGAAATGTTGAACATTAGCAGCCTGAAATATATACAACCAGTATGATTGTCTGTATTTTTAATCTTAAGAAATCAAGCTTTAATTTTCCTATAAAATGATCTTTTTATTTCTGACATCTAGAGAGGAACTCATCTTTGTGTTTAGAGGTAAAAGGATAATTCTGAGTTAGTATAAAGATCACAGTATTATAGGCCTTTAAACCTGGAAGAATATTAGATATTCTGGTCCAACTCTCATTTCACTAATGAAGACACTAATACTTAGAGAATGTGATTTGTCTAAGATACATTGCTAGTAAGTGACAGAATTATGACTTGAACTTGTGTTTTTGGACTTCTGACTTAGGATTTGTTTTACTATAATTAACTAGGTGTCCTGGAAATAGATGTTTCTAATAATAATAAAATTCTTATTTGTTTGCTATTTATAGTTTACAGAACTTTCTTAACAATATGTTGCACATTGTTTTATAAAGCTGTAGGTTATTTTCTATGTTGTATATTAAATTTCAGCCTTATAATGATTTCTTTTTAATAGTTCTGTTTTTTCCATGTTTCATTCTTTAGATCAAAGGGTCCCTTCAGCAAAGTTCGAACTGGCCCTGGAAGGGGTCGGAAACGTAAAATCACTCTCTCCGGACAGTCAGCATCATCATCAGAAGAAGGATATTTAGAGCAAATAGATGGCTTGGACTTCTGCAGAGATAGCAGTGTCCCCTTGAAGTTCAACAAGAAAACCAAAGGGCTCATTGATGGCCTTACCAAATTCTTCACCCCTTCCCCTGATGGGCGGAAAGCTCGAGGGGAAGTGGTAGACTACTCTGAGCAATATAGAATCAGGAAAAAGGGCAACAGAAAATCAAGCACTTCAGATTGGCCCACAGGTAAAAGTTTGAAACAAACTTAGAATCAAAAAAGTATTCCAAAAGTATATTGTTTGGAGTAACACTAATTATCTAGAATAGATATATACTTGATAATAAAACATTGATTACACAATATAAAAATTTGTTAAAGATACATATTTATATGATACTATGGCAGAATTAGAGGCTAGAGATGAAGTAGCAGAGTGGACCAGTTGAAACTCTTTGGCAAAAAGAAACTATAATATTTTGGTAGAAGCACAAAGAATCTACCTATAGACATTTGGGGTATAACTTCGAATTAAGGATAAATTTGCATTTAAAGTACTAATTAAAACATGTAATGAGCATGATGATGCTTGCTATATTCCTGGGAGGAATTTGGAAAGACCAGAAGTGGTTAAACTACTGTTGAACATACAGAAAAGACTAAAATATATGTAAATATGATAAGGTTACTGATTTTTCTACTTCACGTTTTAAGAAATTTATTTGGAAGTTTTCATGGGTTAAATGGAGAGAGAAGGTGGGGGAGAAAACCACTGCTGCAGACAATTTGCCTGTATATTAGGCTGGGTTCCCTTGTTTTCACAGTAGAAAACATATGTAGAGAGGACTCAGTGGTATAGTAAGTCAGAGAATGCTCTGATTAGCTGTCCTGGTAATTAAATCTTAAAATAGCCTCATTACTGAGCTTTGAATTTAGTGTACTTAATAAGGTGAAGGAAGTAGAAAGGGCTCTGAGGAAAGTAGATGAATGAGGATGAACTCTTGGATCACAAGATAGTGTTTGACTTACTGCAGGAGAATTTCTTAACTTTGATACCCTCTTCCCGGTGTCCCTTTGGTAAGTGTATTCACTGCTTCTTCATTCCTGCGTATTTAAGTGGTTGATTGGTCCAGTGCAGGAGACAATATCCTCATCATTATTAGGTTCCTCTTTTATTGATTCATTTTCCACTAGAGTGGAAATCAACTAATTACTCTCTAAGTTTTCAAGACTTTTCATATCTTTTATCAGCTTATGTAGACTTTAGATAAGCTTCATTCTGAGCATGTTTAAGAAAATATGTAATCCATTTAGGTTAGATTTAGAATGAAAGAATTTCAAAGCAAATCCTAATGAAAGACATTTTTGCATTAACCATTTGCACTAGAAATGAATTATTAAAAGAATCTTCTGGAAAGTTTTAAAAATAGAAATTGTTAAAGCAAATGTATAAAGTATACAGAGAACTATCATTAAACTTTAGGCATTGTTGTATTTGCTTTAGTAGGCTCTGTCATTTTCTTTATGAATTATAGACTTTTAAGGAACAATTTGTACATGATTTTACACTGCTACAGAGTGCTGTACTAGATCTGTGCCTGCATCCATATGTGTCATGCACTAGGGGGCATTAAAGTGACATAGTACCTTTAGATTGTACTTTTTTTTTTTTTTTCAGTTTGGGAATATTGTCAACAATGAGTCTTTGTCCTTTTTCTTCTTGTACTAAATGAATAACAGACAGCCTGTATGTGCAGTCGATTTGAAAAGAACTGTCACTGATTGGTCTTTTCAGCCATACTCATACAAAGAGGAAATGAGGCCATCAGCAGTGTCATCTTCAAATGCAAAGGATAATGATCTACATAACCCCAAATACTCCCTTCACTAATTTTTTTGCCCAGTTGAGGAAGAGCCATCATTTAGTGGATGATTATCATAATTTTTCATACTTACCCAGAGGATTATCATCTGTGGTCCTCAGGTTTGTGGAGTTTGTGCTTTAACAGGGCACCCAGAAAGTGAGGGGAGTTAGTACTACCTGGTATCAGTTAAGGTAGCTACTTTGGAGATTATCTTTTTGAATGTTGACACATTAAAATCATACTGAAAGTGTCATATTCATACTATTTCAAAATAAATTTTATACTCCTTATTCTGCCTGTTAAAATGTAATCTATTAATGACGTTTAAATTTGGTTATGTCATATTTTTGAAAGCTTTAAGACAACTCAGGATGTTCATTAAAAGGCAGATATAATATGTAAAGATTCTTTATTGAGTACTATCTTTCTAGAAGTCAATTTAATGCTGTCCTTTTTTCTGTTATATAATAGTATTAAGGTCTTCAGGCTGAAAGTTCATGCATTAAATTAAGGATAGTGCAAATAACATATGAGTCCTTTCTTTATGTGCAGACAATCAGGATGGCTGGGATGGCAAACAAGAAAATGAGGAGCGGCTTTTTGGGAGCCAGGAAATCATGACTGAGAAAGATATGGAATTATTTCGTGATATCCAAGAACAAGCACTGCAGGTAAAGTTGGATGTTCAGAATGGACAATCAACCAACTTGTTCATGAATGAGAAACAGAGATTTGATTATGTTGTTGGTAAAGCAGCTTATTCATCTATTCTGAGAAAGGAGTGGTTTGTATATGTAGCTCTGCTGGTTAGGGTATTCCTTTCAAAACCATAACTGTTTCAGTTTTGTAGATAAACACATTGCTTTGGTTACCAATATTAAGTGAACTTAATTTTTAAATTTTCTGTCCTATTGTATGAAGAAAAAAGCTTCTTGAGTGTAATAAAGCATACATATTCATTAGTTCAAGAAATATTTGTTAAATGCTTCTGTCTTAATCATATGTGACAGGGCAAACTATAAATATATAGATAAAAAAACTTATTTATGTGCCAGGTGCTATAGATGCCAAAGTAAATGACAGAGTTCCTTCTCTCAAATATAGTGAAAAAAGGACATGCAGGGCTGGGGTTGTAGCTCTTGTAGAGCACTTGTCTTGCATGCACGAGGCACTGGGTTCCATCCTCAACACCACATAAAAATAAATAAAGATATAGTGTCCATCTACAACTAAAAACATTTTTTAAAAAAGACATGAAAATAAAAATCTTATTAATATGAAAAGTTTCATTATGAAGTACACAGTATTGGAAGAATAGGGAAGCAAGCATCTATCTTGGGAAGTTCAATGAAGGGTCTTAAAGGATATAGAGTAGCTTATCAGAATAACAGGGATTGGGGTCACATCTGATCAGAAGGAACAGAAGTGAAAATGAACATATCCAAGAAAGGGGAAAGCATGCTTACTTGTCATGAATATGCTTACTTGTCATATTCATACTATTTCAAAATATATGAAATAGTATGAATATGACAAGTGGAATATATGTGGAAACTGAAGTGCTTTAGGATGAAGAACATAGGGTGTAGAGAATGTGGGAGGTGAGGTTAGAAAAGTGCAGGGACTAGATCTTACAGGCTCTTCTAGATTATGTTTGTTTTTCTTTGTTTTTTTTCCTTATTTGCTACCAACCAACTTACTACATAAACCAAACTAAGTTATCTCTTATCATGAAAGTAAGTATTTATAAAGTTGATGCTACAGATTATACAATTATATAACTTTTATGATTGTACAGTTGTATAATTAAAATATTTTATAGTAAGAGACCAGTTGGTGATTAGGCTGTTTATGTCTATCATTATGTGAGTACTTTTGAAAAATAAAAACATCAGTATAATTACTCAGTAAGCATTTACTCAGCATTCTATCTTATGATTTAACAATATTCTAGCTATAAGTCAGAGAGATGTGGTTTCAAGACCTGATCTATCATATACTAACTTTTACTTTGGGTAAGTTTCTCAATCTCTCAAGGCCTGTTTTTTTTGTTTGTTTGTTTTTTGTTTTTTTCCTACCAGTAAGTACAATGAAGCATTTTAGGTATTATAGTAGAAATACATGGAGTTTCAGTAGGACCTCAAAGAAGGAGGTATTTTCCCAGCTAAGTTGTAGACATAGTGCTAACTTCTAATTTTTTGTGTGTGTTTCTTTAAAATGAGGACATTCTTATACATGAGAATAATCAAATCAGTTAGCACTAAGTACCATTGTCTAATCCAAAGGTATAATTCAAATCTCACTAATTGTATTACTGATGTTTTTTATATTAGAAGAAAAAAATAACTTTTCCTGATGCACCACATAATCTAAGATCATGTGTAGATTATTCATTTAATTTTCATTTCTCTTTAGTCTCCACAGTCCTTATCTTTCATGACCTTGGCAATTTTGACGTATACAGATCATTTATTTCATAGAATACCCATTACTTTGAGATTGTTCTGTGTTTTATCATGATCTTAAAAATACCACAGAGGGGGGCTGGGGATGTGGCTCAAGTGGTAGCGAGCTCGCCTAGCATGCGTGAGGCACTGGGTTCGATTCTCAGCACCACATAAAAATAAAATAAAGATATTGTGTCCTCCTAAAACTAAAAAAAATAAATATTTTTTAAAAATACCACAGAGGGGATATGTTCTCCTCAGTGCATCATATCAGGATGTATGTAATATCTCTGTTCTATTGTATGTGATATTAATTTTGATTACTCAGTTTAAGTGTTTTTCTGCCATGTAAAATTATTATTTTCTATCTAATTATAAAGTGGTGACATACTTTGAGGTCATGCAAACATCCTGTTTTTTATGAAATTTTTACCTACTGATTTATCATGATGGTTTTCACCTGAAATATTCGCTTTGTTGGTTGGCAAATATGATTGCTAATTCCATTTTTTTAACATTTATTAATTGGCATTCTACTATAACGGATAGTCTTTTCTCCTTCCCATTTATTTATTTATTCTTTTAAGAATCAGATTACTATATGGGTTAAATAATTTGTAGATATTAATTAATTTTTTTGTGTGTGTGTTTCAATTGTTCCAAGTTTGGGGAATGTCTGGCTCTTGTGTCCTTTTGATGTGTCTCATCCTTTTTATTTACTTCTGGCCACCACAAGATGTTCTAGTCTCTTATTGTTCTAGCCTAGTTACCTGGTACCTTTTAGTGGAGAATGGGAATAAGTGTTAGTTGTGTTTGTCAGCTTTTCATTGCTGTGATTAAAATACCTGAGATAATCAACTTCAAAGGAGGAAAGATTTATTTTGGCTTACAGTTTCAGAGGTTTCAGTCAATAGTCACTTGACCACATTGCTTTGGGTCTGTGGTAGCATAGTACATCATGGCAGAAATGTATAGGGGAGGAGGCTCTCACCTCATGGTAGCCAGGAATGAAAGAGGGGAGGGGCCAGAGGCCCAGTGTCTCCTTCAAGGGCATGTTCCCAGTGACCTTTCTTCCTCTAGGTCCCACCTCCTAAAGGTTCCTCCAACTCCAGGATCACCACTAACTGAAGATAAAGCCTTTAACACAAGGCCTTTAGGGAACATTTAAGATCCAAACCATAACAGTAATTCTACTTTTGTACTTGCGTAGGCTCAAAGAGGTATCATCCTTGATTCTTTATCTTTCTCTTATACTCCACATTCAGTCCATCTAACGATTCTGCCTTCCACATATATCAAGAATATTGACTACTGCTTACTGCTTCAAAATCACTGTCATCTCTGGCTTGGACTCTTATAATATCCAGACTAATCTCCTGGTTTCTGCTTTTGCCCCTCATACCAGCACGGAGGCCAGATTAATTATTTTCATACTTAAGTTGAAAACTTGTGTTCAGAAAACCTTTAGTGTCTTTCAAACTTGCTTGGAATTTTAAAAACCAAAATCTGTACCCTCATTTCTGAGGTTCTGTGTGATCTTGTCTCTGCTTTCCTCTTTGGATGCTCTTCTTCTACTTTTGCCATTATTGTTACAGACCTTTTCTTCTTACTCACACACACTGAGCACACTAGTGTCTTGGAGCCTATTTCTATTTCTATTCTCTGTTTGATTGCCTTTCTTAGTTGGCTTGCTACTCATTCCCTTTGGGTCTCTGCCCATATGTCATGTTATCAAAGAGACCTTCCCTAACTCCCTACAATAAGACAGCATATTTTTAACCACGGTGTACTACTTTCTATCCACTCACCTGTCTGCTTTTCCTACATAGTATCATCTCTTGAATTTAAATATTTATTTTTACAATATAAGTGCCTTGAGAACAGAGACTTCCTCTTTGGTCATTGCTTTATACTTTGACTAGACTAAAGGCTCAGCAAATATTTGTTTAATGAATAGATATTTGAATGAAATTTTCTGCTGGGAGCAATGGGACAGGAGCTATATGTGATAATAAGTGTGGAGAGATCAGTAACTAGAGAGTGAGTTAAAAGGGAATGATGCATATGATTTTGTCAAAAAGAACCAACTCCTATGTATAGTTCTAGTGCTTTAATAAAAAATGATAAATTTAAAAAAAAAGGGAATGCTGAACTTTGATGAAGACAATGAGAAACAATGCAAATTTATGTGGCTAATTATGTCTTCCTTTCACCATTTTATTAAACTTATGATGATCCATTTATGTGCCTGGTATCAAGGAAATATACAGCTAGATATTGTAAGTCTAAGTTTTTTTCTCATCAAAAGAAACAATTTGTGAGGTGAACAGAGAGCCTACATTCTGGGAGCAAATTTTTACCCCTTACACATCAGCTAAAGCATTAATCTCTAGGGTATATAAAGAACTCAAAGGCTANATTTTTTTTTTTTTTTTTTTTGTGTGTGTGTGTGTGTGTATGTGGTACTAGGGATTGAATCCAGGGCCTTGCTGTGCTAGGCAAGCATTCTAATTCTGAGCTACACCCCCAGCCCTTTTAAAAAATTTTATTTTGAGACAGTCTTGCCCAAGTTACTTAGGCTAGCCTTGAACTAAAGATCATGCTGCCTCAATCTCCCAAGTTGCTTGGGATTACAGGTTGTACTACCACACCCAGCTTATTAATTCATGTTTATTTACTTATTTATTGATTGGTTGATTGATTTTATTTTTTTAAAAATACACGACAGCAGTAGAATGCATTACAATTCTTATTACACATATAGAGCACAGTTTTCGTATCTCTGTATATAAAGTATGTTCGTGCCAATTTATGCCTTTCTACATGTACTTTTTTGCATTACAATTCTTAATACACATATATACCATAATTTTTCATATCATGTTTATATATAAAGTATGTTGAAACCTAATTCAAGTCTTCATACGTGTACTTTGTATAATGATGTCCATCACATTCCACCATCCTTGCTAATCCCTTGCCCCCTCCCTTTCCCTCCCACTCCTCTTCCCTATCTAGAATTAATCTAATCCTCCCATGCTCTCCCTCCCTACCCCACTATGAGTCAACCTCCTTATATCAGAGAAAACATTCAACATTTGTTTTTGGGGGATTGGCTAACTTCACTTAGCATTATCTTCTCCAATGCCATCCATTTACCTGCAAATGCCATGATTTTGTTCTTTTTTAATGCTGAGTAAAATTCCACTGTGTATATATGCCACTTTTTAAAAATTCATTTATCCACTGAAGGGCATTGATGTGGCTGTGTCCTTGTAGTATGCTGTTTTTAAATCTTTTGGGTATAGTCCAGGATAGCTGGGTCAAATGGTGGTTCCATTCCCAGATTTCCAAGGAATCTTCATACTGCTTTCCATATTGGCTGCACCAATTTGCAGTCTCACCAGCAGTGTATGAGTGTACCTTTCCCCCCACATCCTCGCCAACACTTATTGTTGTTTGTCTTCATAATAGCTGCCATTCTGACTGGAGTGAGATGATATCTTAAAGTAGTTTTGATTTGCATTTCTCTGATTGCTAGAGATGATGAGCATTTTTTCATATATTTGTTGATTGATTGTATATCCTCTTCTGAGAGGTGTCTGTTCAGGTCCTTGGCCCATTTATTGATTGGGTTATTTGTTTTTTCGGTGTTTAGCCTTTGAGTTCTTTATATACCCTAGAGATTAATGCTTTATCTGATGTGTAAGGGGTAAAAATTTGCTCCCAGAATGTAGGCTCTCTGTTCACCTCACAAATTGTTTCTTTTGATGAGAAAAAAACTTTTTAATTTTTATTCCATCTCATTTATTGATTCTTGGTTTTAATTCTTGTGCTATAGGAGTCTTATTAAGGAAGTTGGGGCCTAACTCACATGATGAAGATTAGGGCCAGAGTCTCTGGTTTAATTCCTAGGTCCTTGATCCATTTTGAGTTAAGTTTTGTGCATGGTGAGAGACAGGGGTTTAATTTAACTTTGTTGGATATGGATTTCCAGTTTTCCCAGCACCATTTGTTGAAGATATGCTATCTTTTCTCCAGTGCATGTTTTTGGCACCTTTGTCTAATATAAGGTAATTGTAATTTTGTGGGTTAGTCTCTGTGTCCTCTGTTCTGTACCATTGGTCCACTGGCCTGTTTTGATGCCAATACTGTGCTGTTTTTGTTACTATCGTTCTGTAGTATAGTTTAAGGTATGGTATAGTGATGCCTCCTGCTTCACTCTTCCTGCTGAGAATTGCTTTAGCTATTCTGGGTCTCTTATTTTTCCAGATGAATTTCATGATTGCTTTTTCTATTTCTATGAGGAATGCCATTGGGATTTTGATCGGAATTGCATTAAACCTGTATAGTGCTTTTGATAGTATGGTCATTTTGATAATATTAATTCTTTCTATCCAAGTGCAAGGTAGATCTTTTCATCTTTTAAGGTCTTCTTTGATTTCTCTCTTTAGGGTTCTGTAGTTTTCATTGTATAGATCTTTCACCTCTTGTTAAAGTTGATTTCCAAGTATTTTATTTATTTATTTATTTATTTATTTATTTATTTTTTAAAGGATATTGTAAATGGGGTAGTTTCCTCATTTCCTTCTCAGAGGATTTTTCACTGATATACAGAAATGCCTTTGATTTATGGGTGTTGATTTTATATCCTGCTACTTTGCTGAATTCATTTACTAGTTCTAGAAGTTTTCTGGTGGAGTTTCTTGGGTCTTCTAGGTATAGAATCATATCATCAGCAAAATAATGCTAGTTTAAGTTCTTCTTTTCCTATACTTATCCATTTAATTTCTTTCGTCGAATCGCTCTGGCCAGTGTTCAAGAACTATGTTGAATTCGTGTTTATTTAAACTGGCAATGCACCAACACTCTGATGATGGTGATATTTCTTCTTGAGATTCATTCATTTAGTATTCATGTGCCTAGCTTGGTACTAGAGCTATCAGTGAGGACACAGGCTCCATCTTATGGAGCTTTCAGTCTCATAATTGATACATACCACTAATGATCATCAAAATAAAGTTATAATTTCAAATTGATACGCAGTAGGAAGAAAATGAGAGATTATAACAAGGGCTGCCTGATCTACATTGCTGGAGGTTAGAGCTGGAGGATGTGTGAGAATGAAAGGCTTTTGAGGAACTATTTATACAAAATCTAAAACATGGATTGAGAGTCAGCTAGGCCAAGAGCTTTTTTTTAAAAAAAAAAAAAAGTGACACAACAGACTACCTGTGTAAATGTCTTGAGGCATGAAAAAAATTGATAAATTTGAGGAACTGAAGTCCAGTGTAACTAGAGTCTAGAGTGTAATGAATAAGAGTTACACAGATGAAGCTGGGGAGATTTACATAGGCCAGAAGTTAGAATTGGGTTTTTATCTTAGTTATAATGGGAAGTCATGAAATGGTTTTAGAAAGAAATACCAGGCTAAGTGCAGTGGTGCACACCTGTAATCCCCGCTGCTGGGCAGGAGGACCCGGAGTTCAAAGCTGTCTCAGCACCAGCGAGGCGCTAAGCAACTCAATGAGATCCTGTCTCTAAATAAAATACAAAATAGGGCTGGGGATGTGGCTCAGTGGTTGAGTGCACCTGAGTTCAATCCCGAGTAAAACCCACTCCCCTGCCTCCCCCCCCCACCAAAAAAAAAAAAAAGAAAGAAAGGAAATAACAGGATTAGATTTGCATTAAAAATTCTTTCTTTTTCTTGGTCTGTGTATGAAGAATAAATTGCAATTAAACAAGAATGGAAATAGAAACAACTTTGCAGGTTTTTGCAAGGATCTGCAAGGTGAAAGAAGATGGTAGCTTGGATTAAGGAGATGGCAGTGGAAATAGGAGAGAAATGGACAGATTTGGAGTTTATTTTGAAGATGAAATCAGCAGAATTTATTGATGGATTTGGTGTGTAGTTTGTTGGAGGCTGTCAAGGATGATCCAGGTTATATGAATTAATGTAATAAGACAAAGTGGTTTGAAGCCAATTGGGAGAGTTAATGGTGATTAGAGTAGGTTTTGAATAATAAAAGGATTCATAATATAATTCAGAAATTCATTTTTGAGAGCTTATATTTGGCTTGAGCCTCTTCCTCCTCCTTTTCTCCCCTCTTTCACCTTCCTCTCCTCTTCTTCCCTGGTCCTCTCTGTTGACTATCCAACTCAGGCATTGTACTTGTTAGCCTAGTGTTCTGCCTCTGAGCTACACTCCTGCACCTTGTTTTAAATATTTTCCAGGAAGATTTTATTTTTATTATGGTTTCTTGGGCTATCTCACAAGTAAAAGGTAAATGATAAAGGAGTTAATATTGGAATTCATCCAACCCACACTCATCATTTTTTGAGTGCCTCTTATGTTGTAAAAACTGTGCTAGGTGTGTAACTATAAGAAAGACATAGTTTCTATTCTTATAGATCTTACAGTCTAGTAGGAAACTGTAAATGTATTGAGGCATGAAATAACTTAACACATTTGAGTAAAGAATTATTGAATTGTTTAGCAAGAGTTTTTAAAGAGTTTTAGGGGCCAGGGGTGTGGTTTAAAATTGGTAGAGCGCTTGCCTAGCATGCGTGAAGCACTGGGTTCGATCCCCAGCACCACATAAAAATAAACAAATAAAGTAAAGGTATCGTGTCCATCTACAACTAAAAAAATTTTTTAGAAAGAGTTTAATTATGGCTGGGGATGTGGCTCAAGTGGTAACATGCACCAGGGTGCTGGGTTCGATCCTCGGCACCACATAAAAATAAAATAAAGATGTTGTGTCTGCCGAAAACTGAAAAATAAATATTAAAAAAATTCTCTCTTCTCCTCTCTTCTCTTTCTCTCTCTCTCTCTCTCTTTAAAAAAAAGAGTTTAATTGGTTTTGAATTTTTAAGAAAATTATTGCAGGCGGTAGGGGAGATAGGGATATAGTTCACCTGGTTCCATCTCTAGCAATAGAGTATACTTCCATAAAAAAGAGACTTCTAAAAAGATAAATGGAAGCATAAAAAAAGTTAGTAGTATGTCTTTTCAAAGAATCAATTCTAGGATTCATAGATGTTTTGGATTTCTTTATTTTTAATTCCCTGTTTCATTGATTTTAGCTCTGATCTTAATTATTGCCTTCCTTCTACTTATTTTGGAATCGGTTTATTCTTGTTTTTCAAGGGCTTTGAGATGCATCATTAGTTTATTATCTGGGATTTTTCTGATTTTCTCATGTAGGCACTGATAGTTATAAACTTTCTTCTTAGAATGTCCTTCATAGTGTTCCAGAAGTTCTGGGTTCTGGTATGTTGTATCACTATTCTTGTTTGATTCTAAAAATTTAAAAATTTTTCCTCAGACTTCTTCTATAATCCATTCATCTTTTAAGAGTGTATTATTCAAGCTCCATATAGTTTTTTGATGTTGATTTGTAATTTCATTCCAATATTGTCAGATAAGATACTAGAAGTTATGTTAGGTATTTACTCAGTTGGCTTGTGGCCTGAACTGATCTGTTTTAGAGAAGGTTTCATGAGAAGCTGAGAAGAAAGTGAATTTGGCTGTTGTTATTGGATAGAATATTCTATAGCTGTCTGTTAAGTCTTTTATTTATAATAATTTTTAGGTTTGAAGAATCTTTACTGAATTTATATGTCAGAATGACCTGTCTATTGGTGAGAGAAGTATGTTGAAATCACTCAGTATTATTATACTAGTGTCTCTCTGAGTCAGTAAGTCACGTATCTTTTTTATGTAATTAGGTGCACCAATGTTTTTTTTTTTTTTAAGAGAGAGAGAGAGAAAAAGAGAGAGAATTTTAATATCAGACATAACATCTTTGTTTATATGTGGTGCTGAGGATCAAACCCAGGCCACACGCATGCCAGGTGAGCATACTACTGCTTGAGCCACATCCCCAGCCCTGCACCAATGTTTTGAGCATAAATATTTATTATCATTATACCTTCTTGTTGGATTGTTCCCCTTGCCAGTATGAAATAACCGTTTTTGTCTCTTCTGATTAATTTTGGCTTGAAGTCTGCTTTGTCACATACCAGAGTAGCTAATCCTGTTTGTTTTCAGGCTTCATTTACATGGTGTATATCAATTTCCATCCTTTCATTTTCAATCAGCCTGTGACTGTCTTTGCCTCTAAGGCAAGTCTCTTGCAAATACCATATACTTTGGTCTTTTTTTTTTTTTTTTTTTAAATTCATTCTGCCAACCTATGTCTTTTAAGTGAAGAATGGATAATTTACATTCAGTATTATTATAGAGAGGTATTAGTTAATTCCTGCCATTTTGATTTGTATCTAATGTTTAATTTGGTCCTTTTTCTCATTTGCTTATCTACTTTTTAAATAAGATTGTCCACTTGTGATCTCTAGAGTTCATTTTTTTATTTCTTTTGCGTGTAGTATTTAAGTATTTTCTGTAGTATTGATATAGTGATCATGTACTTTTAGTTTCTGATCATCTTGGAAGATTTTTTTTTTCAATTCTGAAGGATAGTTTTGTTGAATATAGCAATCTTGGTTGAAATTTATTTTCTGTCATGGCTTGAAATACATCATTCCAAGCTCTCCTGTATTTTAGAGTTTATGTTGAGAATTCAGAAGCAATTTTGAAATTTATGATGAAAAGAGAAAGGAATTGTTGAATAATTTCTTTAAGAAGGTAACAGAGGATGTAATTTTATGCACAAGTGAAGGTATTGGCCTTAGATAGGATTCCAGATGAATTTTTTCATAGACTAGGGAAGTAAGCAAGATATATAAACACAAAGGTTTAGATATGCAGATGTGCCAAGGAAAGTTGTGGAAGCTCACTTCCAGTTTCTTAGTGCAGTAGGAATCAAAGGCATTGGCTGAAAGTAAAGCTGAAGTAAGACGTATCTTCAGGAGACAGAAAGAAATATGAAATTATCTTTTAGGAGAATGGGAGAATAAATGGGGTACTAAAGCATTATGTGCCCTTTTGAGGTTAATGATTATGATTTATAAGTTGAGACTAGTTAGGATGATTCTGTGCTTTTCTCCAACTATGTTCAAAATTTGAGGATGACAGATAATGGGGAGAATTGAATTTAACGAGGGTTTGGTTTTGATGTTTAATCAGGAAAGAGGCAGGACATTATGAATATATGCAAAGATGTGAGTTACAATAAAGATGTTAGACTCTAGGTTGGATAAAAAAAAGAAGGGCATGAGGAGAATGAAAGCTTGTAGGATCACTGGATTATAGGTCCTGTGGGAGAGGGTGGAACAAGATGAGAGGGCTGGGAACAGAATCTTAGATTTTGTCAATATTTATTGGTAAAAGAACTAGCAAAGATGGAAAGGGGATGTCTGAGTGTAGAAAAAAGGTTTACCAGAAGAGAGCGATGGGAAATAATTCAGAGTCTATGAGCATTTATGGCTTAGTTGAGTATCATATCACTCTTTAGATAGGCCAAACCCTGTATCCACAATTCTGAAATCCAAAGAATCCTAGAAAGCTTTAAAAAAATTGTGGTAAAATACACATAATATAAAATTCACCATTTTAGCCATTTTTGAGTGTCTTGTTCAATTGCATTAAATATGTATATGTTGTTATACACCTATAATATCATCCAGGACTTTTTCGTATTTATCAGTATACACCCTCCCTGACTCTTGGCAACTACTGGTTCTATTTTCTGTCTTTTTTAATTTGACTACTCTAGTTGCCTTATATAAGTGGATTTAAATAATCTTTGTCCTTATGTATCTGGCTTAATTCACCTAGCATAATGTTGTTAAGCAGAGGTGTCTTCCTTAAGGCTGAAAAATACTCCATTGTAGATATATACCACATTTTGTTTATCTATTGATCTGTTAATGAACCCCTGGTTTGTTTGCACTCATAGCGTTACTATGACCATTGGTATACAAATATCTGTTTGAGTACCTGCTTTCAATTCTAGGGGGTAAGTGGACTTTCTGTGTCACATGGTATTCTGTCTAATTTTAGATGTCCACCAGCAGAGGGACAGGGTTCTAATTTCTCTACATCCTTACCAAACTGGTTATTTTCTGGTGGTTTTTGTTCATTTTTCAAAATGATGACCATCCTAGTGAATGTGAATTAGTTATCATATTGTGATTTTTATTTTCCTAATGTTTAGTGATGATGAATGTCTTTTCAAATGCTTATATCCATCTATACATCTTCTTGGAAGGATGAGACAAAAAAAAATTTCTGTTTTTTTACACCCAGTACTGGGGATTGAACCTAGGCCAGGGCCTTGCACCTGTGTGCAAGCACTCTATACCATAGCTCTTGTTAACTTGTTCAGGCTGGCCTCCAACTTGGAATCCTACCATCTACTCCTGAACTGTTGGGACTTTAGGTGCACTACAACCACACCTGACTAAGGGAAAAAAATGTTTGTTTGTTTTTGTTTTGTTTTGTTAAATTAACCCATTCTACAGTAAGTCTTACTTTACTTAAACTCAGTTATTGGCAAAACATGATCTGAACTGATAGGAGACTGTTTAAGTCCTTTATATACTCTAGTTATTGTGAATACTCATGTATTTTGCTGAAGAAATATTAATGTGTCTGATTATAGAGTGTTGCTCCAAATCTGCCTGGGCTGTTGATTTTAGTATAAGTGTATATACTTTAAATACTTCAAATACTTCTCTAAAATCAGAAAAATGCAGAATTCTAAAACATTCTAGATGAGAGGTTGTAGGTTTGTAGCTTCCTGTCTTTGGAAAACTGAGTTCTTATTTTTTTTTTTTTTTTAGAGAGAGAGAGAGAAAGAGAGAGAGAATTTTTTAATATTTTTTAGTTTTCGGCAGACACAACATCTTTGTTTGTATGTGGTGCTGAGGATCGAACCCGGGCCGCACGTATGCCAGGCGAGCGCGCTACCGCTTGAGCCACATCCCCAGCCCGAGTTCTTATTTTTAAAAAACACAATGCACACAGATTTTGGAATTAAAAACAATTGAGTGCTAACTCTGTTTCCCTCACTTCTAACCATGAAAGGTCTTTATGCTTCATTCTTACTGTTCTTACCCTGGTGTTTTTTGCCTCCTTAATCTCTCTGAGCCTTGTTTTTTCCATCTGTAAAGTGGGTTGGCTTTCCCCTGTTTTGAGGAATGGATTGTGGGGATTAAGTGAGGCAACAGTAGAAGCTCAGAGTATGGCACCGTAGGTGTTCCATGAATGCTGATTCTCCTTTCCTTTAGTTTGTGTTCTCTCTAGTTCGGAGCATGTGAACTCATTCTTACATACCTCTTTCATCATGTAAACTTTTAACCCTAATGAATGAGGTTGCTTATTATAATATTTCTATAGGAAACGAATTCAAATACCAGAAAGCCATTTCTTCTCTCCATGTTTTCATCTTATGTTGATAAGGGAACAGTCCCACCCTTTATTCTCACTTCAAAATGTCACTCCCTTAGGGAGTGGAAAGGGACTGTAGGTCTAGGGAGAGCTGTGTGAGTGGAGAGACAGGGGAAGGGTACAAGGCAATATTTACATAAATTGTAAATTTGTTGTTTATATCAGATCCAGAGTACTGTGGGAGCAGGCTCTATTAAAAATTGGGCTTAGATAAGCCATTTTAAAAATATTTTTAGTTATAAATGGACACAATATCTTTTTTATTTGTTTGCTTATTTTTTTTTATGTGGTGTCAAAGATTGAACCCAGTGCCTCACACATGCTAGGCAAGTGTGCTACTGCTGAGCCACAACCCCAGCAGCCCCTAGATAAGCCATTTAATGGAAGCTGAGTTTTTGTAGAAGAATAATCTCTACTTATAAACTGCTAGTAATAAAAGTTTCATTATTTAGAAATAGATATGTTTAGAGTTTTCTTTGGTTACAGACAATTACTGGTGCATCTGATGTTCTCTTTAGTTATTTTAGATTAAAAGATCAATTCTGGCCCAGGATATATGTCATCTTTCAAAGAATATGGCATATTCAAATGAGAAGGTCATGAAATGATAGAACTTGACTAAAAATTTATAAATATATATTTTGTGCTCTTGATTATACTAGATATATGCACTTTAGAAAGTTGCTTAATATAAGAGTATTTTGGCTGAAATTTTAAAATATCCTCTCAAAGATGATCTTGCAGTAATTTAATACGTGACAATTTGATTTTAGCAGGGACTGGGTTAATGAGTGGTTTAGATGCAGCATTTGCTTCCTCCCTGTGTAGAGCCTTATTAACTTCTAAACCTTAGTGAATGGAAACCCTTTTGCTCTGGAGGTTTGCATGAGGGAATTGGGAGTGGTGGAGGACACACGCATGAGCAGATGTGCCAGAGCATTTCACAGCACAAAGGTGAAGATAGGTGGATAGAGGGGGAGTCTGCTACAGGTCTGCTTCTCTACACGTTCTTACTTGTGGTGATGTGCAAACAATTATACTGGAACTGGATATCCACTTTCACACTGGGCATTCGCCTGGAAGAGCGATGGGCAGCTGATGGGAAAGCTCTCAAACAACAGGCAGTGCCACAGCAGGTACATGTTTTCAGCTTTTGTACCTCCTGTTTGATCCTTGCCTCAAAAAGTTAAATTTGGTTTCTGGTATTTGAAACTATTTTTCCTGTACTACTATTCTTATTTTGAGCTGTGTAAATGGATGAAAATATCCTACTTTATGAATTAAAATACTTGATTCTGGAATATGGTTTAAAGAAGAGCCTTTTAAAACCCTTTTTTAACAAAGTTCTGTTTTGGATTTTGAGAAATGAAAGAAATCTTATTTTTATCGTATTTCTATGTAGTTTTTGCATTTGGAAGAGCTCCAGTACTTGCTGCTGTTACAATACTACTTATCTAAATAGAAGATGGTTGTCTCTTTAAAAAATTTGTTCTAATTAGTTATACATGATAGTAGAATGCATTTTGACACTTCATACATAAATGGAGTACAACTTCTCATTTGTCTGGTTATACATGAAAATGGTTGTCTTTTGTTTTGAGGTGTTTGAGGAACAGCTTGAGGTCTCACTTGGCAGTTTTCCAGTATGAAACCTGAGATAAATCCTTTGGCCTTTTATAAGAGCAAATTGTTAAGTAAAGCAGCAAGAGTTCTCAAATGAGTTGTGGTGAAGTGGCTTCTTTCTTATAAATGAATTTATATAAATAAAAAAATTTTTAAAATCTTTTTATTTTTGTTATAAGGTATATGTGTATATTTATAGGCGCCAACAAGGGACTTTTAATATGCTTTCAGTGGTCTTTACAGCATAATGTTGTAGGATAATTTTAGATATTTTTCTGATGAAGAATTATTAATACTTGTACTTGAAGTTGATTCTGGTTCTTTTTCTTAAGTCAATTAATATTTCTAAAGCATCTGTGATAAGCATACATATGTGTGTGCATATCATATGTATATATGAGTCTTTTGCTAGGTTCATTGTACAGAAAATCAAGTTGCCCTTGAATTTAACGTTTTAAAAAACTGGATTTTATTGTCTTGAGCAATGTCTTGTATTTGAATTTCTGGTTTAGAAGTCAAGCAATTCAGTTTTTTCTTGGATAGTATAATTATTTAGATTATTACAGGACTTGGGGGGGGGAAGCATGAGATAAATTTCATTATAAAAAGAGGCAGAAAGAAAGGAATAGCTTGTGTATAGTAAAGTGTATTTTTCTTGGATCAGATCTGTGCAGAGCTACTAAGGAAGGGAATTTTAGGTGTACTACGAAATGAATACTCTTGATAATTGTTTTATCATATTCTTTTTATATTGTTCTTAGATATTTACTCTCCCAATCAGAAAGTCTTTCTTTTCATTGTTTACTTAACACGTTCAGTAGTTCATTTCCATTGTGTTCACCTGAGGCAAATATGAAGCACCACCTTAAATTATTTATCTTGATTTTTTTTTTTTTTGCAGTGCTGGGGATTGAACCCAGGGTCTTGTGCATGTGGGGCAAGCACTCTGTTCTTTATCTTGTATCCTTAAATGCTAGCAGTTTCTTTTTAATAATGAAGTCATTAAGGGAGTAAGTTTAGTCGGAAGAAAGTATTCTCAGTATTTTTAAATGAGAAAATGAAGTAATGCCAACTACATTTAGTTCCAAGATATTTATTAGCCTTTTTATTCTTTGGATATTCTGTTTAAAAACAACTTATATTAAAATTTGTTAGCTTTTTTTTTTTCCTAATAGAAAAATCCTAAGAAGAGATTTAGATTCAGATTTTTGTTTGTTTGTTATTATGTCAGTGCATCTGATTTAGCTAACTTTTGTAATGTATTCTTGACTGAACAGAAAGTTGGAGTGACTGGTCCCCCTGATCCACAAGTCCGCTGCCCCTCTGTCATTGAATTTGGGAAGTATGAAATTCACACCTGGTATTCCTCTCCATATCCTCAAGAATACTCAAGGTATGTTTTGAGAGATCCTTTAGTTTCTTTTTAGTTTCATAGGACTCTAGAAGTAGAAGGGAGACTAAAGTGTTCTAGTTTAGTTCATTTTTTACATTTGAAGAAACTGGGGCTTTTTAAAATGTCCATAACTGTAGCATTCTTTGGCAATCACTTAATCCTGACTGGCTTTTAGATTTTCTTTTCTGTAACTTTTCCAAAAGCTATTGTTTAAAATTAGAAATCTTAGGTATGGGGCAGAATGAAAGAGGAATGTTTTTTCTTTAAGAGAAATTTGCTTTAGTGTGTGTGTGTGTGTGTGTGTGTGGTGCTGGGGATTGAACCCATGGCCTTGTGCATGCAAGGCAAGCACTCTACCAACTAAGCTATATCTTGACACTAGTTTTTTTCTTTTTCTTTCTTTTTTTAACAAGAAAGAATTTTACATTTTTTATATATATATAAAGTTTCACCTTTTTTTTAAACAAGAAAGAATTTTACATATATATAAAGTTTCACTTGAGTAGTTTTGATCTAAATTTTTATAATTTAACAAACTTTGTCGATAGTATGTTTTCCCAGGCAAAATTGGACAAGTGGAATAGGACAAAATTATATATAAAATAGATAGCTTGGATTTCTAGATATAGAAATTGGCCACTCTGAAGCTTTTTGGGAAGTAACGTGCATGGTAGAGCCATATTTATTTCATGACTTAGCTTGACGTTTATAAACAGTGCAACCTTAGAAGCCACTCAACTACTCTGTGTCAGTTTCCTCATCTGTAAAGTGGAGATACTAACAGTACTTAAATCATAGTGTTATTGTGAACATTAAATGAGTTAAAACATGTAAATCACTTTAAGTGTTTTATAATGTCAATTATATGTTAAGTGCTCAATAATGTCAATTGTATTTTTCCTTTAGGGTTGAAATGAAAAGAGAGAAAAAGATGCAATAAAAGTTAAACACTAGTTTATCATTTGTTGCATAGCAGTCACATTAATGCTTCCCAGTCTTTGAACTACTTATGCATTCTACAGTCTCCCAGTTAGCAGGTGTTGTAAGGAATAATAAGTTATGGTGCTTTGTGGGTTAAACTACAACAACATATACTTTGAGTTTTATAATATGTAAAAACTGTAACATGGATTATTTCCAAGAAGCTGAAAATAGATCCAAAGAGTTGTTAAAATTGTCTGCCACTAAAAGAGTCTTTTAATTTTTTCTTTCCATATAATATAATAACTTGCCAATGTGGTTCCAAGTCTGTAGCAGAAATAGAAAACTAGAAGCAGCAGTGCTATTATAGACCCTAACTTCAGTGAAGTAACAACAACAACAAAAAAGGCAAAAACAAAACTTGACAAACTAACAAGCTCATCAAACACATTTGGGAACCATACTGTAGGATTAGTTGATCCTAAACAACTGATTCGTAGACTGTGGTATTATCTTTAAGTTAGTACTCTATATCATGGAATAATAATTTGAATTTGTTCAGAGAAGGTTAAATTATGTATATGTTAGAAGAAAGCAGGAAACTTCTTCAGCTGCCCTTCAGAACTCTGGTATTCAATGTGACTCATTTCTTGGGAGTTTTGTATAGCCGGGTTCTCTTGTGTGATCAAGAAGAAATATGCTGAGAAATTAATTTATTTGTCAAGTAAATCATATTATTACTTTAAAGTGAGCTGTTCATAAGCTGTCCACATCAGAGGAGCACTCAACTTAGAGAAGAAAGTCAGGGGTTGTAGTACAGATAGATTATCTCTTCTACTCAGTGGAGAAATAGAAACAGAGTGCCAACATTAGCACTTGCTTTTCAAGAGATGATGAAAATGGAACTATGAACTGTTGTTTTTTAAGATATTAAAAGGATTTGTTGAAATTGTTGCCTTTTGTTTTGTGAGAGCGTCACTAGAAACTAATGTGAGGGCCTGGTTACCAGCAAAGTGGTAAATGTTACCAGCAGAAAATAAGTAACCAAAAAAGTATCATAAAAATCATTAATAGAAGGCAGAAATAGGATAGGAAGTATGAAATTCTGCTTTATTTTTTTTTAAAAATTTTTTAGTTGTAAATAGACACAATACCTTTATTTTGTTTGTTTATTTTTATGAGGTACTAAGGATCGAACCTAGAGCCTCACACATGTGAGGCAAATGTTCTGGCACACAAGTGTTCTGCTGAGCCACAACACCAGCCCCTAAAATTCAGCTTTCTTAAAGCAGAGTTTTGGACATTTCCTATACATTTTCTTATCCATTATGGTGCCTTCAATTTTCCATTAGAATATAGTAATTCATTAGCATCTTTAGTGATTATGAATTTTTTAATGTATTCTCTTGCTTCTGTATTTTTTTTAAAAAACTACCTATATCTATCTAAATGCATTTGCTTCCTAGTTCTTTTAAACTTGAGCTGACTGAAATGTTCAGAGATCTTGTATGTCCCAAATAATAAAGCTCTATCCTTAATTTTTTAATACCTACTTATTATTCTGTACTAAATTATTTTCTTATTGCTAAAGGTTATAAACACATTTTAAAAGTTTAAATCCCAAGGTCTACAAAAACAGGGCAATTTGAAGAAACAAAAAAGAATAGCTCACCTGAAGAAAAATTTTTAGGGAAACGGGATTATGCTTGAGAGAGTTTCCCATAATATCCAAATATTTGTTTGTGCATTGTATATTAAGTAAATTAATCCCTGGCTTTAAAAATAATGGTAATGAAGCAACAATTCTATTTTATTTCCATCAATCTAGTTAAGTCTATGACACTGAAGGATATAAAACAAGAGTTTTCTCCATCAGGGCCATTTGATGCACAAAGCAGAAAAGTTTGGAGACCTCTACTTTGCCATTGAAAACATGACAGATAGGCTCAAGGCAAAAGAAATTGTCATTAGCGGGTACCCTATTCTGAATTGTTGAGAGTTTAGCTTGAGAATAACTTTTTGCTATGAGATTATTTCAAGGTCTCGACAAGGCAGATTCCCATATAATAGAGTTGCTTAGGAAGTTCCTTTGATTTTTCTACCTGAGTTGACTTGATGCATAGATTATGAAATTGTCAGTAGAACCAGGTTTGATTTTTTTTTTTCCATAATCCCAGTTACTGAGGAAGAAACCACACAGAATCCTTACTGTCTTTGGCTATTAAATGAAGTAAAACGGATGAAAGGAAAACAAAAATAATAATGAATAATTGCAGCTGTAATTACAATTCATTGAACTGAACATCTCTGCAATAATTTTGTGAGGTGAATATTTCTGTATTCAGAGAAGACAAGAGTCCAGCAGTCATATTTGAGAAATTATGGTTTGTAAGTGACAGAACTAGGATTTAAGCCCACTTCTCTCTTCCCACATAGCCATATCTTCAGCCACTTGTGTTGAACTGTATGAATCATGTTAATCTAGATTGGGCTCACTTGGCTTGTACCTTAATTTTTGATTTAAGTAATATTTGGTGTAATTTTTGTTATAAGTTTCACTATAGGTTGTCAATTGTGAAGACCACACAGACTGCTACTATCTTGGGCAGTGTTTAAAAGCCAGAGTTATTCTAGAAACTCCCAGAAGGAAAATCTGTATTATTCTAGAAGTAAGGGGATTACATATAGCTGCAACCTAATCCTGATTTTACAAGCTGGGGTATCATCACATTGATGAAGCTGAGCAAAAAAAGATGTAGGTACTATCAGCAGGAGGATCACCAAAAGCAGCCCCCACTAGAATTCTCTAGGTCTAGGAGTATACAAAATCTTTATAACTGCATTTCATTTCATGTAGTTTAATGTTCTTTGTATAGAATATATTTTCCCAATGTAAGAACTGCAGACATTTATACTTTACTAAAAGAAAGTTTTGTTTTTCCAATTCTTTCAGGCCATTCCCTTTAGATTAAAGAGCGTCATCCAAATGGGCTTGATTCTGATAAAATCAGGGACTTTAAAAGTATTTTCAGCAAGAAATATTTTGGAATAAAGTAGATGTTAACACTTGCTTTTACTTTATTGTTTTTCATTTAATAAGGTTTGCTAGAGATTTTAATTATTAAAATGTTCTATATCTTACAATTCTAATGTATGGCATGGACTCAATTTAGTGGATGAGACTTAGCAGTAATTTTCTTAGAGATTTCATTTCTTTCAGTGTTTTCTTGAGCAACCTGGTTACTATTAAAACTTAAAAAAAAAAAAAGGCCTTTTCTCACAGACCATCGGGAATAAATTGTACTTTCGTTTCTTTATTTTATAAATATTTCCTGAAAAGTAGCATTTGTTGAATATTTATTGCCTTTTTACTTGACAGATGAAATTATATGTTATCACGTACAATACAGTGTCTGTGAGTATTACAGACATTGTGAAATGACTCAAATGTAGCTCATTAGCATAAATTTCACTGTATTTTCTTCTCTCTGTACAGAGATGTAACAGTTGGATTGGATGAAAAAGTTAGCATTCATCTTTACTGTAATATGGAAAACTTAGGTAGTCTGACACTGTTTTTTTTTCCTTCTATTTTTCTTTTTAATATTTTTAAAAACACAGAATTTTGCTTAGGTTTTTCAGATTAACATTTTAGGAAATATTTGTGATATTTAGCTCTCAAAATGAAAACTTTTTACTCAAGTATAGTAGTGTTACTTCTGTATTTTCATCTTCTGACAATTTTAAATTGTTTTTTAGCACAGATAATTAAAGGTAAATAGTAGATAGTTGGGGGAGTGCCATTTGTCCACCTTCCTTTTAAGAATCTTCCAAATTCAGATATTCACAAAGACAGTTTGATGGTTGTGGGTCACCTTTAAGATTTAAACCCATTATTCTTTTTTTTTTAAATTAATATTTACTTTTTAGGTATAGATGGACACAACACAATGCCTTTATTTATTTATTTTTTTAATGTGGTGCTGAGGATCAAACCGGGTCCCGTCCGTGCTAGGCGAGCGCTCTACCTCTGAGCCACAATCCCAGCCCAAGATTTAGATAATACATTTAGTGCCCACATTGGATGATGAGGTTTATAACTGAAGCCGTTTCATTTTTAGATTTGTAGCTCTGGTGGTAAAGAAGGAAAATGTTATTTTAGCTTACTGCTATTTCTCCTTTGATTGGTGGGGTTTGGAGCAGGATGCAAAGAAAATAAGCAAAATAGCCTAGGACATGTTTCTTTTCCATACTCTTGGCTCTTGCTTCTTGACTTTATAATGTTAGTCATTATTTGTTGCACTCAATATTTTGGAATGATTTTTGTATTAATGATATGACTTCAGGTTATGTTGGTGTAGTTACTATTAGATTTTAGAAAATAATATTGCATATTATAGACAAATTTTATACCATAACAGTTTCTTGGAAGCTTTCAGTATGTAGAATGGCAGTTTTAAATAAAACAAGACATAAAGTTATATGGGAAGAATTAGTGCACATTGCAAGTCTTTTAGGGAGAAGGAAAGATAATCACATGGCCTTTTCCATCCTTATATGAGCATGAAGTGCTCAGTGCATACAGGACTGTATGCCATAAATATACCTCAGGAAAGGCTTTAGTAGAATGTTAGATGTTTTCAGAGAAATTATAATTATGCTACAAATGCTGCTTCCAAAGTGGGAACTTGAAAAAATATTTGTGGTCTTCACACTTTAGTAAATCAGACATTTTTGTGTATATTAATCTACTTAGCAAATATTCTAAGGTAATCTTTTAAGCCTAACTGAACTGATGGTGATTAAATTAATGAGATTTAAAAATTTCCTTCCATCTCAGTTCTTAAAATATGAGACAAGATATAGTAATTTATTTGAATTGTATATTTTGTCATTTTACTAGCTAGTATGTTTGCACATAATAGTTTTTAATGATGGTGTCAGTCTCAGGTTATCAAGATTCAACAGTTGTGGATAATAGGTCAGGATGTAGGGAAACCAGCTTTGAGCTGAGGATACATGGGGTATGTATTTTATACCAGAAGAAACTTTTGGCATTGTGAATTCAGGCTACATGGGTGTCAAGGCCACTAATTTTTTTTTAAAATTTAGGGTATGTTCCTGTTATTACCTTATAAATTGTTCTAATCACTTTATTGCCAAGCTCCTAATAAAGAAATATTATTAAGGAAGGGGTTCTGTTAAACTACTACTAAATAGCAAGTCTATTGAATAAATATAAACTAACAACTGAGGGCACCTAAAAGAATAATGTGAGCCTTTATTTTACTTGTTGAATGATAGACTTTTGACTTACACAATTTCATATAGTGACTTAACCAGGGAGAGAGCCAGAACTTTAGTGGTAGAAAGTAGAAAAGAGGTAGTATAGTATGTCCCACTTTGCCAAAACATATTCAGTATTATAATTTTATACTTAAAAACATTTACAGAGTATTTTTAGAGTATACACTATGTGTCCATTTTACTCACCACTATACATACACCTTGTGTACCTCCACAAGGCCTCATAGGTGATAAGCATTCAAGAAATATTTAATTCCCCAAAAATGGATTAATGAAGAAATAAATGACAAAGGAAGAAAAAAAATCTATAGATCAACAAAACTATCTTCAGTTATTTGTGTGTTTGGAAAATAGACTTTATTTTGCTTATTAGAGATTCTTAAGGAGGAAAGAATGTGAGATTTTCATATCTAGTAACTTAAAGACTGAAAGAACACTGAACTAGGTGTCTTGTTTTCTCATCTTTGTCCTCCTGCTGTTAATTAATTGACTGCTATTATCTAAATTAATTTAAGTTTTGATTTCTTTCCTTCCTCTCCCTTTCGTTTTCCTCTGTCCTTCTTTCCTGCCTTCCTTCTTTGTTTTTAAAGGGGATAATGATACATTTTCTACTTTTGTAACTGCTTAGTAATGAGACAGTAAAGTGTGAAGAATTATGAAAGTTTGAAGATCTGTAAAATATAAAGCTCTGTCTTTTTAAATTATTATTTACAGGCTGCCTAAATTGTATCTTTGTGAGTTTTGTCTAAAATATATGAAAAGTAGAACTATTCTACAGCAGCATATGAAAAAATGTGGTTGGTTTCATCCTCCTGCCAATGAGATTTACCGAAAGAATAATATTTCTGTCTTTGAGGTAAGATAGGTTTTTGGTACTTATTTTCCTGTCCATTTCAAAAAGTGTCATCTATATTGCATCTAATTGTACAAGTTGACTTTGGGGTAGGGCAATGTTTTTTTACTATTGTTTACTCACTACTGAGTTGGATAATTTAGCTATGTGAGAAGCAGAATTAGACCAACCCAAATGGTACCAAGTTCATAAGCTTGACCTCAAAATAAGTTATTTGGTATTTCATTTAATCAAAGGTATCAGTAATAATATATCTTAGTATTTTAGTGCCACTATAAAGGAAAATGTATTGCTAATTATAATTTTTAAACTGTATTTTAAGATGCCAATTTTGCATACGTAAGATGTGATAAAAATGCATCTTAGAATCTATGAAATACAACATTTAAATGAAAAGATTTCTGTTATTTATTTAAAAGGAATATCTTATAGAGATGCACCAAGAGCATTCGTAAATCTTAAGATCATCATGTTAAGAAAAATGCTATATCTGTGAGTCTGTGTTGCTGTTAATAGTAACCTTTAAATTCTTGATTCTCAGCATCATACAGTGAATGTCAGGTATTGAGGACTTGTTATGATCAGTCCTGTTAATTAATACAGTAATAGAATTTTAGGTTGCCTGGGTCCACTCAGACTTTCACTTTCTTGGTCTTTCCTAAGACTTTATTTTAGTTGATTAATAAAGGAGCTCTTCATCTTGTGAGTTAGGAGCATCAGATATGGAATATAGTCCTGTTTACCCAAAATCAAATTGCTTCTCAACTTAAGCATGCATTGTTACATATTTTAAAAGAAGTCATATTAAGTTAATTAGATTGTTGAAGAGTTCAGTTAGCATGCCAGACAATGTCTTGGGAACTAATGTGGTTATCCTGGCAGTCAGGAACATCAGGAGCAGTAGTGTGTAGTGCTCCTGATCCTGGCCAACCTAAGACACTTTTTTAGGGTCTTAACTAGAAACCTGCTTGGTGCTTCCGAGAAGCAATAATTTATACTCCTTCATGCAGCTTTATTTGCGGGTGTAGCTGATCATGGGAGTCAAACCACATTGCTTAAATTGCTGGTAGAGATAGATGTCAGTTATATCATGATTTACCTAATACATGTATTTTAGAAGAGGTTACATTTGGCTCTGTTGTTGAATTAAATACTTTTGAAAATGAATTTTGCCATCCAAAGTATTCCTGTAATTAATCTCAGCAAACTAGATCATTACCTCCCATTTAAGCTATTTCTGCTTTGTCGAAAATGGTGTTTTTGTATATTTTGTTGTCTTAAAACAGCAAGTGTCATAATACTGCCATTTCAAAGGGTAGTTTCCAAGTTCTAGTATGTGTTGCTCACTGACAGCTTCTCTTAGGCTATACTACAGATATCTAGAGATACTTGTAACTGGTGCATATTATTATAGGATTAAAGTGACATTCTGCTGATTACTCTCTCCTGTTTTTTTCCTCTAGGTTGATGGGAACGTGAGTACCATTTATTGTCAAAACCTGTGTCTCTTGGCAAAGTTATTTCTTGACCACAAAACACTCTATTATGATGTGGAGCCATTTCTTTTTTATGTACTAACACAGAATGATGTCAAGGGCTGCCACCTTGTTGGCTACTTTTCTAAAGTAAGTATTGTATCAACTTCAAATGTTTGAATTCTTATGGAAATTTGGGGCAGTCTGCTGATTCTCAGTAGGAGACATGGGAGGATGCAACACCTTCTAGGGTATCATTAGCTTTTGGAGAAGGAAAATAGAAAGAGCATTCAGAAACTTACCAACCACTAGAAGATGCTTAGTAACATTCAACACAGTATATTCTCTTAGGAACATGACTACTGGTAATACGCAAGAGGTAAATGACTCCTGTTCCCATGATGATAACAGTTAGTACTTGTGAAATAAACACAGTCATTACCTCTCTGAGTTCTTTCTCAGCTTAAATCTTCTCTTCCTAATTTGAATTTTCAAGCATAGACATAAGAATAAGATTGGACCATTTTTATTAAAGAATATTTTCTTTTTCCTTAATCTTCCATTCCTTTAGGGGAAAAAAATTCTAGTCAAACAACATTTTAAAAAAATGTACTTGTATATAAGCAAGCCCATGGTAAACTAAGTGTATAAAACAGTTTAGTGCAAAGTATTGGCTTTATAAGAGTTTCCCAAGGCTACTTCATTAGCTAAATATGTATTTAATAATACATTAACTAATATAAAAATGTATTTTTATACACATTCAGGACTATTTTGTGTAAAGTCAGCCATAACTAATAGGGAGTGGGGTAAAAATAATGATGAATCTTCTCACATTGTGCTACATTGATTCATCATTTTGTAGCATTACAGATTATTTGGGACTCAGATTCCTTTGCTGATCTTAGGCATTGATGTGCTGTTTTTGAGTTGCAGGTGTTGTTATTGGATGGCATCATTATATTCTTACTCTCCTGGGATGTTTGCTTTGTGGGGAATGGCAGTGGCTTCACGTTGTCTTATCTTCTCCCAGTGGGATGTGAGGTGTCCTCCGCCCCCATGTACATTGCTATTTCCAAAGGACCAGGGCAGTGGTTTTAGCTGTTAGTCTTTGTTTCTTAATAATTAGCATTACTATTCATTTTACCAGCCTGTTGTTTAAAACATGGCTTCTTTTCTCTCCACCAGGAAAAGCACTGCCAACAGAAATACAACGTTTCCTGTATAATGATTCTTCCCCAATACCAGCGTAAGGGCTATGGCAGGTTTCTCATCGATTTCAGTAAGGACTATATTAACATACTTTCTCATTTTCTCTTCTTGTGGACCAGATAGATAGTAGAGATTTGTAATGATGTATGGGCTCCTAATATCTCTTGTCATATTTTTGTATAGGTCTTAAAAACTTAAAGCCACAAGTTTTTTTGCTTTTGGTTGGACACAAAATATTTTTTAATAGCTAATACTGAATATAATTTTATGTGTTCTGTACCAAATATCTTTAATTTTTACCTGTCCATTTACAATGGAGCTTAGTTTATGCAGTAATACGAACTCACAGCAGTACTGAAAACCTTGTAAAACTATTTAAATCAGTGCTAAAAAGAAGTACAGAAGAAGTATAGCAAATGCCCCATTTTCATTTCCCCATTATCTGAGAAAATGTATGTGTTTTTTAGTTACACATTTTACCTACTGGTTAAAAATTTACAACACAACTTTAAAAATCCTAAAAAAGTGAATGATGCAGGAAGTAATCTGAGTTAAAAGTGAAAACAGTTCAAAGGTCATTGTAGAAATTGCATTCTGTTTTACATGTTGATATTGTAACTTAGAAAGTTAACTGTGTTTTTGCATTAACTTTTATGGTTATATTAATTTGAGGGAATATTTCCCCCCAGACACTGGTATAAAATGGTATTCAAAGGAGTATATGCTGACCTAATGGTTCAAACTAATTTTGATTCCAGTCTTGAGAAGTTAATTCTCACAGACTAGTTAAGGTTGTTCTATTGGACTCTTTCTTTATTTCTTTTTTTCTTTTTTTGACACTTTCAATTATACTCCTAATAATATTTTACTGGAAGTACATGCTGTTGGGTTTTTTTGGTATATTTTCTTGGCCTTTTTGGATTGGCAAGAAGTGAAACTCTGATTTTATAGTAATATTGCTTTGAAATAGGAGTCATGATTGAACATATTAAATATTGTTAAATAGTAAAATTAGGGAAAATATTTTATTTATAGTGATTACCATTTCTTGAGTATATTTTGAGATACAAAATCTGTATGATTATGGTATTTGTTTTACTTTGCTAGTATAATAGATTCTTCTAGATGACCATCCTTACCCTGTTTTGAAAAAAAAAAAAAATTTTAATGACAAAACTACATCTGCTGTGGCCATCTTCATTTTTTATGCTTTGCCTTAAGATTTATGCTTCCCCCCTTCCTTAATTCTTGAGAGTCATGCATTAGACAGAAAGAGTAATAGCACCATACAGTCACAGAGAATTAGAATGATAGGAATTATAAGGAGAGCTTTTGAAGTAAGAAATCATCATCTAATTCACTCATAGAAGAACCACAGTCTTTACTAGGACTACACAAAACTAAGGCATTCTTTTTATATTTCTCAATTCATATATACCAGTTGCCATCTAGTGGTCCAAAGAAAATATGCCCATTACAATAAAAACTGTTCTTGCCATAATCTTATTAATGTGGTCTCAGTTCTGATTTTTTACAGCTTGACTATTTTAACAAAGTGATTTATATTGACTGTAGACAATATTAACCTAATGTCCAATATGTGAAAATTGTATAATCTCCCTGCAAACAGTAATTTCAAGTATTTCTGCTAAGTTGTTCCCTGCTTTTCAAGGAATTTACCTTTGAAATTATTATTGCCTATAATATTTGATTTGATTGTGGAAAGAGAATTATTACTTTGGTGAATCAGACATTTTTAGGATCTCTGACATCTTTGTGATTTGGGGGTTTCTTTAGGTTATTTGTTATCAAAGCGTGAAGGCCAAGCAGGGTCTCCAGAGAAACCATTGTCAGATCTAGGTCGTTTATCCTATATGGCTTATTGGAAAAGTGTAATATTGGAGTGCCTTTATCACCAAAATGACAAACAGATCAGCATTAAGAAGTTAAGCAAGTTGACAGGTATCTGCCCTCAAGACATTACCTCCACACTCCACCACCTACGCATGCTGGACTTCCGTAGTGACCAGTGAGTATCACATCCCTTTGAACACCTTTGAAAGATGAAAAGGTATAAGTTTTGGATCACACAGATTATTGATGAAAGAACAATAACTAATATAAGTGAAACACTTGGTACTGCCACATTATTTTGGTTTCTGTGGTATTTAACTGTATATATATTTTTTAAAACTGTTTTTTCATCCTTTTTTCTAACTTTTGGACATAAGCCACTGAATCTTTTACCTTCTAGCATTGGGATCTCTTATAAAAAGCAACAATTCTGGAAACAATGTCATTAAGTAAAATATATCCATGATTAATTTCCATATAAATGGTACAAAGTGAAATGTGTATTGGAAGGGAGGATAGATAGTTCACCATTGCCTAAATTAGTCATGAAAAGGTCACAAAGAAAGGAGGCATTTGGGGCTGGGGTTGTGCTCAGTGCTAGAGTGCTTGCCTAGCACCTGTGATGCATTGGGTTCAATCCTCAGCACCACATACAATGTAAATAAATAAAGTTATTATGTCTGTCTACAGCTAAAAATATTTTTTTTTAAGTTAAAAAGCATTTGAGCTAAATTAATGGAGAATAGGAAAGAGCTCAAGAGGACAGAAGAAATTGCAGATAGGGGATATATGAGTCAGTAAGTGGTTAAAATAACTTAATTACTATAGTGGAATGTGAGGCCCAACTTCGTATTTCTTAGCTATCTCATTGTGATGGTATATTTCCATATTTCATCTTCCCAAACAGGTTGTTTTGAAGCATCCATCATTGTCATCTTCAGGGTTTTTGGAGATGACATTCATTTTTATGAACATATTGTATATTGGTGGTTGCTATAAACTTTTCTCTGGTTCTAGATTTGTGATTATCCGCCGGGAAAAACTTATCCAGGATCACATGGCAAAGCTTCAGTTGAATTTGCGACCTGTAGATGTGGATCCAGAATGTTTACGCTGGACTCCTGTCATAGTCTCCAACTCTGTTGTCTCAGAGGAGGAAGATGAGGAGGCTGATGAAGGAGAAAATGAAGAACCACAGTGCCAGGAAAGAGAATTAGAGACCAGTGTAAGGACATGAGTAGTTTCTTGTTTTTGACGGTGAACGAATTACATATTTTGGTTTTCATGTATTTTTGTGACATATTACAGTATCTTACCAACAAAATAAGTGCATGTATTTTGTTAGAATTTATGTCAGTGGCAAAAACTTCAGGAAGATTAGGTCTTATTTACCTTTTAGTGTTTTTTAAAGCTTTAGACCATCAGACTTTTTACAGTGTGTTAATTATGACTAAATATTTACCAGAGTGCCAATAAGCAGCTAAATTTTAAGCTGCATTGTAATTGAGGAATCTGAATTGAATCTAAATCTGACACTTATTAAAATGAGGACACATTAAAAAAAAGAACATTAAAGAAATAATAGAAACATGCATATATTTTCAGTAGAGCTCTGAAAAGTTCAGTGGACACACAGATGCCTTTAACTATTAAAAGGGTTGATGGGCTATACTGCATTGCATGTTTTAAGTGTTGTATACTTTTTTTTTTTTTTTTTTAGCAGTGCTTTCATCCTTCATTTCCTCCTTTGTTGGATGTAAAAATATCTAATGCCCCTCTTTAGTGCAGTTTTCAAAATGGAATTAAATATTCAGAATAGAAATAATTTCAGAAATTTTTTTTCATGTTTCTCCAATGTCTTTTTCATCTTGCCTACTCTGAGACCCTAATTTAAAATTTATAAAAACAATGATATTATTCACTTTGTATGTTAAAGGTGGTATTTCATAGTGGTTAAGAGCACAGCTCTAGAGTTAGCCTGCTGGGTTTTTGTCCCAACTTCTTCATTTACTACTATTGAGTGACTTGGGGCAGATCACTTAAGTTTTTCTGTTTGCTGCAGTTGCCTCACTTTCAAGGTGGGGATATATTATTTTTTCACACAGTTGTTATGTGGGTTAAATACATAATACATATAAAGCATTTAAAAGTGTGGTCTACTGCATAGGAAGTATTCATGTTAGCTACTAAATAATAATTTTTCTTTTAAATCTCTGTTTCCTTATTTCTGTATTTTAAAGGGCAGGATAGGTAGATGAAACTAAATAGGGTTAAAAAATTAACCTGTTTTATTTTCCAAAACCAGATAGGAAAATCTCTGTCTCGGGAGAACAAAGAACAAGATTCTTATTCTTCAGTAGAAAGTGAAAAGAAACCAGAAGTTATGGCTCCAGCTAGTTCTACACGTTTGAACAAACAGATCCTTCCCCGTGATAGTCTTCCTGCAAATAGTCAGCCATCTCGGAGGGGCCGGTGCGGGAGGAAGAACAGAAAGACCCAAGAACGTTTTGGTGATAAAGATTCTAAACTGCTCTTGGAAGAGACATCATCAACTCCTCAGGAACAATATGGAGAATGTGAGGAAAAATCAGAAACCTCCCAAGAACAATACACAGAAAGTGAAGAACAATTGACAGCCTCTCAGGAACAGCCAAGCCAGGATGGGAAGCCAGACATTCCCAAAAGAAGATTAAGTGAGGGGGTTGAGCTGTGGCGAGGACAGCTAAAGAAAAGCCCTGAGACTCTGAAGTGCAGATTACCAGAAGGAAATGATAGACTGCCTCGTTGCTATAGTGATGGTGACAGGGCTCTCCTTAGGGGCTTCAGTGAGAGCAGTGAGGAGGAAGAAGAGCCAGAAAGTCCTCGGTCAAACTCACCACCAATTCTTACAAAACCCACATTGAAGCGAAAGGTAATGTTTTCTCTATGTGTTGTTTTTCCTCTAGTTGCAGTTTATTGTGCCCATTTGTCTTCTCCTTCTGTTCTGAAAGAGTAAAGGTAGAAATTCCTAGTATGTTATTTTTTAAACGTTAAACTTCAATGTAGTGTAGCTTATGATCTTCCCAGGGAACATTTGAAATATGTGTGACTTCTTTGGTTCATGGGAATGAACATAGAAGTCAGAAGTTTATTTAAGAGCAAACCATTTTTACCTTGCTGATTGAAGGTAAAATTGTTCAAATCAGGCACAATAAGAGATTAACAACAATAATAGCAAAAATAGAATTCTTAAAACAATATACTATAATAAAAGTTGTGAATGTGGTTTCTCTCAAAATCTTACTATACTTTCACCTTTTCCCTTAAAGGAAGCACTTTACTGTATCTCTTTGACTTATCTCACTTGTAAGCATCACTTCTCTTATGCTTTGGGTACTAAGTAAAATAAGGGTTACTTGGACATAGCTCTATAATACTGGGACAGTCTATCTGATAATTTAGATGGTTAGTGACAGACAGATGGTAACACATAGCGTGAATACATGGAACAAACTAATGATTCACATTTAGGGCAGGAAGGAGAAAGATAGTGTGAGATTTCATCACATCATTCAGAATGGCATGAAATTTAAAAATTGTGAATAATTTCTTGGTTTTCCATTTAATATTTTGGACTGCAATTGACCTTGAGTAACTGAAACCATGGAAAGTGAAACCACTGGTAAGGAGGGACTACCAAATACCAGAAATATCCCAGGCTATATAAAGCAAACTTTTAGCACTGCCATGGGCTAGTAAGACTAAAGGATGTCGGCTCCCTGGATGAGCCCTACTCTGTAGTAATGGGTGACAGCCTTCATCCAAAACAATGAAATGTTTTCTTTCTCTAAAAGGGCCATTTGAAAAATAATGACTTTTTAAGAACATTTTTAAGATACACATCATTATTACAAAAAGTAAAAAAAAGTACAAAGTTCCTACAAAGTCCATACCCAGTTTCCCCTATTATTAACCTCTTAGGTTAGTATGGTATATTTTTCATAATTAATGATCCGTTGTGGGTTAATTAGTTGCCAGAGTCTGTACTTACGCAAATTTCCAGTTTTCCCTAATATCCTTTTTTCTGTTTAGGATCCCATCCAGCATATCGTATTGCATTTAGTTGTCATATGTCTTCAGGCTCTTCTTGGTTGTGACAATTTCTCAGTCCTTCCTTGTTTTGATGGTTTTAACAGTTGTAAAGATTACTGCTCAGGTATTTTGTAGAATATTCCTTATGATATTAGAATGGGGTTATATGTCTTTGAGAAGAAGACCATAGAAGTAAAGTGCCATTCTCAACATATCATATTAAGGGTTTCTATCAATATCTATGTATCAATGTGTTTCATTTACAAGGTATATATTATCAGTATGACTTCTCGTTATTGATTTTAACCCAGGTAGTGCTTGTCAGATTTCTTCATTATCAAGTAACTCTTTTTTTTTTCTCCTTTTGCATACCATACTGGAAGAAAGTCTCACACTTAAGATACGAGTAATTATCCTAAGAGCGGAGTATTTGCACAAATTATTTGCTTGGGAGATTTATCCAATTTCCCGCATATATTGATTTATTCATATATTTGCTTATATCAATATGAACTCAAGACATTCATCTGCTATTTCAATTTATAATCTAATACTATTACATTTTTTAATTTGTTGCCCAAATCTTTCTGTCTTTGGCCATTCAGATCTCTTTCAGTTTTGCTCCTGTCTCTTTAACATACATACCCCCTATCATTGTAGATTTTGTTTTGTTTTGAAAACTTTCTTACTTTCTGGCAGCATAAGATTCTCCAAGTTTACCTTGTGTCTTTCCTGCCATTTCTCCAAGGAGTAAGGCCATTTCCCATCTAATTTGAAAATTGTGTTTTCAGTTAGGACCAGTAGATTTCAAGTAGGCAAAAATTGAACATTGACTAATTCTTCTCTTCATTACATGGTCATGAAGAATATATATTTGCTCTCCTTGGGCTTATATTGCTTATTTGTAAAGTAAAAAAAAAAAATGCTGTTTCCTTGTATAAAAAAGAGAGTGAGAAAAGGAGAGTGAGATCATGTGCAACTACTTTTGACATTCTTAAAGAAATTAGGAATGAAGAGACTATTATGATTTGTATACTAAATAGATATGTGACCTTGAGCAAGTCCTATAGCCTTTTTAGCCTCTATAGTGAAAGGATTGGATTAGATAATTCCTGGCACATCATCTCTATTACTTTGTGATACTTGAATGACATTGTTTATGTCATTCAAGATACTAGGTCAACCCAGTGCAAAGGTGTGCCAAATATGCCAAATTTCAATAGCAGATTTATTTGGTTTTTGAAATGCATCACTAATATCAAGTAAATACATTTCTACTCTATATTTCTACACTCCACTATAACTTTTTTATGGATAGTTCATGAAGATGGCATATAGCTTTACTGAGCTGCTAACCTTCAGAGTATTAGAGTGTTTTATTCCTTTTTTGCTCTTGAGGAAAAAAGAAATAAGTTAATGGACTAGCCTCTGGGTCATTTCATTATTGAAATAAGTAACTCTTTAGGATGTTAAATATAACTGAATTACTGAAAGAAAATTATACCTGCTTTTTGAATGTGCTTGCCTGTTTTTCTGCAAATTCATATTCAATTATTCAACATCTTTGTATTCTTAATACTTTACACATAGTATGTTAATATTTAGAAATAATGTTTAAAATATTTTCTGGCAAAGAGCACCTTCATTTTATATATGCTAATTCTATTAGGTTTTTAAACTCTTTCCATGTTGTTAGTACCCAAAACATTGTTCATTACTATATGTATTTGATTTCTCTATTAAATAGAAACCAATTCTTCACCGAAGAAGGAGAGTCCGAAAGCGCAAGCATCACAATAGCAGTGTGGTCACAGAAACTATTTCTGAGACCACAGAAGTGTTAGATGAACCTTTTGAAGACTCTGACTCTGAGAGACCAATGCCACGGTTAGAACCCACATATGAGATTGATGAAGAAGAAGAAGAAGAAGAGGATGAAAATGACCTCTTCCATAGAGGATACTTCCATCGTTTGTCCTCACAGGATGTTCTCAGGTGTCGATCATCTAAAAGGAAGTCTAAAGATGAAGAGGAAGATGAGGAGTCAGATGATGCTGATGGTATGTTTTACAGAATTGTTTACTTATAGTTTTATTGTCTTTAAATACATAGGGGTAATAGCTGTAAGCCCTTCAACAAAAGGTTGAAAAATGAACACAACTCACTAAGCAAGAAAACAAACGTGGCAATCTTTAAAGTTTGTATCAAATATATCCATGCTGATTCTTCCATTAGTTTCTCCTTTAGTTCGGGACTTGTTTTTGCCTCTGTAGAAAATATTTTACTCTAAATAGTTAGGATGCTGTTCTTTTTTGCCTAATTCTTTCTTATTCTTTATCTGAACTTTTAGTTAGTGGGTGAATGGGACTTAGTATCAGAAAGGTAGAATAGCCATTTACTAGAGTATGTAACTCTCTGGACTTTGTTTTGTTCATTGCTTTGTGCTGAGTGCTTGTGATAGGCAACTTAGCAAATATTGCTAAATGAGTAAATGCTAAGAAGATCATCCTTCAATAAGAGCAGATTCATATAAGTTGGAACTTACCACAGATCTGTTCAGGAGCCCTTCCTGAACCATCTCTAATGTGTCTTATTCAATTAGTAGTAAATTTCTAATGAATAGTAGCAATAGCTCATGAATTTTAAGTTTTATGATATAGATAAAAATCTTATTTACTTTTAAAATAGTTTTGTTTTATTACTCTTTGGAGATACAAAAAATAAGGGCTCATAATATGAGCTAGGTCAAAAACTAGGCTTTTTCATTCTAGCCTTAAGTTTTGCCATCATATATAATGCTTCCCCCATCTATAGTATGTTTGCCTTACCTGGGTTCAAACTGAGCTTTGCTGGGTAAATTTGAAGAAATCAGCTTTCTACTTGGCATCATAAACCTTTAGCTTTTATGCATTAATTTGTTGAGCTTTTTATTCTACTTTTTAAAATCTTTTTTTCAAATCTAGTAAATAACTTGCATTTCCTTTACTCCTATGTTTTTGTATAACATGCTTTTAATACAGTGATAAGATGACTGAATTCTTTACTTTATTTGTGTTATTTTAATGATTCTCCAAAGTTTTATTTGTTATATTTTTGAAATATACTACTAAGAAACTATAAATTTGTCTTGTAAATTTAGCACTTTACATCCTGTTTTTTATCACTCTGCTCTAAAATAGTGTGCCCTGTTTAAATTCCTGATGATTTGGATAGATGTCTCTGATGAAGCCATTTCCTTTCTTTACTTTCAAGTTACCATTAGCTAAACACTTTTAGCTTTCCTTCCCAAATCCCATTCTTGCCTTGGTATTCTTTTTTTTTTTTTAAAGTATGCATCATTTTATTTTTTTTTAATTGGTTGTTCAAAACATTACATAGCTCTTGACATATTATATTTCATACTTTTGATTCAAGTGGGTTATGAACTCCCATTTTTACCCCGTATACAGATTGCAGAATCACATCGGTTACACATCCACTTTTTTACATAATGCCATATTAGTAACTGTTGTATTCTGCTACCTTTCCTATCCTCTACTATATTCTTAACCTTTAAAAATTAATGGGAGTCTGCACAGTGGAGCACATTTATAATCCCAGCGGCTCAGGAGGCTGAGACAGGAAGATTGTAATTTCAAAGCCAGCCTCAGCAAAAGTGAGGTAGTAAGCAACTCAGTAAAACCCTGTCTTCTAATTGAAATACAAAATAGGGCTGGGGATGTGGCTCAGTGGTTGAATCCCCTGAGTTCAATCCCCAATACAAAAAAATAAATAAATAAATGGGGATTGTGAATGTATTTAATGCCACTGAACTGTACACTTATAAATAAGTTAAAATAAGTTTTATGTTATGTATATTTTATCACAGTATAGGGAAAATATATGAAAGTTTTATCTACTAAATATTATTGTGCTTTAACTTATTTGTTTAGGGACTAAATGCCTTGCAGCTATTCCCATCCAAACAACATTGTCTGCAGTAATTGGCTAATAATTCTACCTCAAGTAATGATTTTGTGGAAACTAAGAACACCAGAAAGATGACATGAGTTAAAAGCAGGAAAAAAAAAAAAAAGAATAAGCCAATTTGTCACTTCCATAGTAAAAATAACATGATAAAAGTACTAATGGCTACTTATTATTTGCATCTTTATAAAGCTTATTTATGTTTTACAATCACTGAATAAAAATGATACTTCATAAAATCATTTCTTTTACATGCTGGTCTCCGAAAAAGACAGTAGAAATATAATGTCTTTATTATTTTTTTATCCATCCTATACAGACACGCCTATCCTAAAGCCAGTATCTCTTTTACGGAAACGTGATGCGAACAGTTCTTCCCTTGAGCCAGATACATCCACACCTATGAAAAAGAAAAAGGGATGGCCCAAAGGCAAGAGCCGCAAACCAATCCACTGGAAGAAAAGACCTGGTCGAAAACCCGGATTTAAGTTGAATCGGGAAATCTTAGCCGTTTCTACTCAAGAGCGCATTGTTGAGCCCATTGTTCCCATTCCCAAACCCGGTCGTAAACCCAAAACCCAAGAAAATGAAGAAACTATCGAGCCAAAAAAAGACTTGCCCTTATTGGAAGAAAGAAAGGACGAGGAGATGCATGTGGAAGCAGAAGAGGTTGAAGAGGGAGAGGAAGAGGACACAACCAGCAGTGAAGTTAGAGCCACTTCTCCAGTAGACAGCAGCAACAGTCCCGAAACTGAAATGAAAGAACCTGAAGTAGAGGAGGAAGAAGAGAAACCTCGCATCTTAGAAGAACAAAGGCAGTCAGAAGAAGAGCCACAAGAACTGGAAGAACAGGAGCAAGAGGAAGACGATGAAGTGACCACGGAGGCAAATCAGAATGAAGACCATGATGCAGATGATGAAGATGATGGTCATCTGGAACCTACAAAGAAACAGGAGCCAGAGGAGCAGCCCATTAGAGAAGATATCAAGGAGGAGCCGAGTGGTCAAGAGTCTTTTTTAGATACTAACATGCAGAACAGTAGGGAGACCATAAAGGATAAAGATGAAACAGAACCAGATTCTGAGGAGGAACAGCCTTCCAATGAGACATCTGTGGTATCAGAGCATATGCCGGGGTCTGAGGATGACCATGAAGAAGATTCCAACACTAAGGAAGAATTAATTGAATTAAAAGAGGAAGAAGAGATTCCTCATAGTGAACTGGATCTGGAAACTGTACAAGCAGTGCAGTCTTTGACTCAAGAAGAAAGCAATGAGCATGAGGGAGCCTACCAGGACTGTGAAGAAACACTCGCAGCTTGTCAGACCCTGCAGAGTTACACCCAGACCGATGAAGACCCTCAGATGTCAATGGTTGAAGACTGTCACGCTTCAGAACATAATAGCCCAATATCCTCAGTTCAGTCTCATCCCAGCCAGTCAGTCCGTTCAGTCAGCAGTCCCAATGTGCCTGCCCTGGAGAGTGGTTACACACAGATCAGCCCGGAACAAGGATCCCTGTCCGCACCCTCTATGCAGAACATGGAGACCAGCCCCATGATGGATGTGCCTTCTGTATCAGACCACTCTCAGCAGGTAGTAGACAGTGGCTTCAGTGATCTGGGCAGCATCGAGAGCACCACAGAGAACTACGAGAACCCTAGCAGCTATGATTCCACAATGGGTAGCAGCATATGTGGGAATAACTCCTCTCAGAGCAGCTGCTCCTATGGTGGGTTGTCATCGTCTAGCAGCCTCACCCAGAACAGTTGTGTTGTCACTCAGCAAATGGCAAACATGGGCAACAGCTGCAGCATGTTGCAGCAGAACACTGTCCAGCCTACTACCAATTGCAATATCAAGTCACCTCAGAGTTGTGTGGTGGAGAGGCCTCCTAGTAACCAGCAGCAGCCACCACCGCCGCCACCACAGCAACAACAGCAGCAGCAGCAGCAGCAACAGCAGCAGCAACAACAACAACAACCAGCACCACAGCCTCCACCACCCCAGCCACAGCAGCAGCAACAGCAGCAGCAGCCACAGCAGCAGCCTCAGCCCCAGCAGNCCCCCACCCCAACAGCAGCCCCCGCTATCACAATGTAGTATGAATAATAGTTTCACTCCAGCTCCTATGATCATGGAGATACCAGAATCTGGAAGCACTGGGAACATAAGCATCTATGAGAGGATTCCAGGGGATTTTGGTGCTGGCAGCTACTCTCAACCATCAGCCACCTTCAGTTTAGCCAAGTTGCAACAGCTGACTAACACCATTATGGACCCTCATGCCATGCCTTATAGCCATTCTCCTGCTGTGACTTCCTATGCAACCAGTGTTTCTTTGTCTAATACAGGACTCGCTCAGCTAGCACCATCTCATCCATTAGCTGGGACCCCTCAAGCACAAGCCACCATGACACCGCCCCCCAACTTGGCATCCACTACCATGAACCTCACATCACCTCTGCTACAGTGCAACATGTCTGCCACCAACATTGGCATTCCTCACACTCAGAGGTTGCAAGGGCAAATGCCAGTCAAGGGGCACATTTCTATCCGTTCCAAATCTGCGCCACTGCCCTCTGCAGCTGCTCATCAGCAGCAGCTATATGGCCGCAGCCCACCAGCGGTTGCCATGCAGGCTGGCCCTCGTGCATTGGCTGTTCAGCGTGGCATGAACATGGGGGTTAATTTAATGCCAACTCCTGCCTATAATGTCAATTCCATGAATATGAACACCTTGAATGCCATGAACAGCTATCGAATGACACAGCCCATGATGAACAGCAGTTACCATAGTAACCCTGCCTACATGAACCAGACAGCACAGTATCCTATGCAGATGCAAATGGGAATGATGGGGAGCCAGGCTTATACCCAGCAGCCTATGCAGCCAAACCCTCATGGAAACATGATGTACACTGGCCCCTCCCATCACAGCTATATGAATGCTGCTGGTGTGCCCAAGCAGTCACTCAATGGACCTTACATGAGAAGATGAGCAAGATGAACTTACAGTTAAAAACTTAAATATATATAAATAAAGGAACCTTTTATACTGACAAACCAGAGAAAAATGGACCTTTTTTCCATTAAAATATTGCTGTAGATTTAGAGGAATTTTTCTTTGGTTTATTTTATATTTTAGAAAACCTGATCTCTTTTTTGGGGGGTTCATTTTGTTCTGGGTTTTGGTTTTCTTCACAATCTTGAACATTTTACAGTAGAACTCATCTAAAAATGGATTCGGGGATGGGGGGAAACATGCACAAAATCTTTTCATAATTAAAAAGAGCCTTACTTTCTTTACACACCACATGGACAGAATTTGTGTAAAAGTGAATTCTCTTTATTTTATTTTTAAAATGTATGTTTCCCTCACTGTTTGCAGCTCCCAATGTTGTCATTTTTAAATGTTATATATACATCTCGAGGGTTAACCACACCCTTTCCTCCGAACCCAACCTTTCATTTCCTAACTTCATTCCAGCAGGAGGCACTTATGGGAGACTCGGACGGGGACATGGAGAACAACCCAAGCTCCTTAAACTTATTGTTAATATTATTGTTATTATTATTATTATTATTATTATTAATAAAGTGAGACAGGAAAATGCTTCTCCTTTTAAATCCCCTCCACTCCCTGTACACACACACCTCTTGAAACCTAGCCCCAAGAATGTTTCTTTATAGACAGACTTCATTGAAATCTTTGTTTTTCTTGAATCAAGTGTAATATAACCTTTCTTTTCTTTTTTAAAAATATTGCCACTCAGCACTCAGAGACACAAAATACTGTAAGTCTCACTTAACAGCAGAATCTCAGAGGAAAGCTGTTTGCAATCCTAATCCAGCCTTTGGAGAAATGGAGATGGTCAATTAACAATCAAAAAGAGGAAATGAACCTCTTGTTTTTTTACCACCTGGTGAATCAGCCATAACACACATATTCCATCCAGCCTCTTATTTTTAGTATGTACTTTGAAATGCTAACTAAGGGTCTTGATTCTTGAGCCTTTGACTCTGATAAAACAACAGCAGTCCCCAGTGATTTGCCTCTTAACAATCTTTCATCCAGTGTTGGTGGATGACTGTATGTTTCAGTGATTTGAAAAATACCTGACAAACCTTTGACACTGTTCATTTTATGTTGGAAGAGATAACTCAGAATGTTTGTCCAAAGGGAGATTATGGTGTACATTTTATAACTACTTATTAATACATACCTCTAGTTTTAATTTGTCTTTTGATGTCCTAAGTTCATCGCCTGTGAATCAGAGTGCACCAGCCCCTCTCCTTTGAGTGGCTAATTAGAAGAGGGATAGATCTACCACCAGCATAGTAGGGCACATCTGGACAGCAGGATTTTAGCAGGTTCATATGTTGCTCCCAATCCATTCTCTTTTCTCTTGTGCAACCAGTTCACCCATTCTCTTCCTATTACTTCATCCAGGGATAGGTAAAAAAATTATATATATATATATATTCCATCATTAGAAGATGGAAACTATTATACCACTTGGTATGTGCAGTCAAATATCCAAAAGGGAGAAATACTGCTTAACGAAATATCTGTAAGCATAAATTCTCTCCTTTATTTGTACATTTTATATAGATAAATTTTTAAAGTACTAATTAGGCATTAAATTTTTTCAAATGCACAGGTTTGTTGGTTTTTTTTATACACTTTAATTGACTTTCTCAATTAAGTGTGTTAGATAGAAAAAGGCAGAATTTCACACCTTACCGCTATCAACTCTGAGCATGTGCAAGGCTGTGTAGGACCCAGTTTCTCTGTATATACTATTCCAGTTCCCAATCATCTATGTAGAAAGTGCACTGTGCTGCCCTCTCCCTACATTTTCAGCTATGTCATTGCTTCCTGGATGGGATGGGGTGGGGATGGGGTGGGGAGGGGAGGGAGATATATTGGGAGGAGGGTGGGTCGGTCAAGGCAGAAGGAGAAGCTGTTGAAATGAGGGCCGTGAATTCAGTTTCTGTTGGTTTGCAGTTGTGTTTGGTTTTGTTCCTTTAAAAAAAAAAAAAATTCAATCGGGCAGCTCCCTTTTCCACAAGCCTCTTTGTGACTGTAGAACTATTGTAGAAAAAAAAATGTTCTTTTCTATATTATAAAAGAAATTATCCAACACAGTAATATTGGTACCTGTCATTTTTTCACTTCTGTTTTAAAAAAATGTATTTTTAGCAAGATAACTTGGGTAATCTTCTAAAAAAGAAATTTAAAAACTCACTGTTAGTGACTTTGATGCCTTTTAAAATAAGAGCTTTTTCATTTCATTCCATCTTTAAAATTTTTTATCTTTGTTGTAGAATATTAAAAACTATTTTAAGAAAGATAAAAATTCTCTTTAAAGAGATCTCTAGAGTGTGTGAATAGAGCTCCAGATGCCTCTAAAAGCCGCATGTACAAATGAAGCTAAGTCTATTCCTGTCTGTTTATATTTGCTTTTCCTGTTTTGTAACCTCTTTGTACTTTGTTCATGGTGACTTGTAAGCTAAGGGGAAGGGATGCCTAGATGCCTTTGTATTTCTCCATGTCATGCGCTCCTGGGCCAGTTGGCCTCCCTTCCTCTCCTTGTATGTAATATCTTTTTTTTCCCCCCTTTCTAGCAAGTACTTTCAAAAGAACTCTGTACATTTTAACATAAAAAAAAATAAATTATGTTGAGCCATTTTGGATGTCTGTCTTGTATGAGGAATTTTTCTTGCTTCCAAGTATTTCAGACTTCCGAATTCTTTTACACACATAAACTCACACACACCTTATACCAGTAAATATTTGCCTTTTCATATTCATTTTTATTATAGAAAGTATAAATTCATGGCCTTTGCTTTGAATTCTAGTTTTTACTCATGTATATATTTATATGCCAACAATAAGGATGTGTTTTCCTTTTTCAGAGAAAATCTGAAAAACTTTGAATTTTGTAGGGAAATCCATTTGAAGATTTTCTAAAAGGATTTATAATAACCCATACAACGAAAGGAAACAGTTGCAATAACAAGTAGCTCTTAGATTTCAAATAAATTAGAGGAGTAACTAAAATTAATCTTGTTTTGTAAAGGAAAACATTGGGGTTTTCCCCCCTTCATTTCAGTTTACAATCAAGGAAAATTTGTCATTCTTTTGGTAGAAATCAAGATTCCGAACATTGATAATTTTTTTATGTGTGTGTGTTTTTCTGAGTTATTGTGCTTGCCTCTTGTCATTTACAATTCTGGATATATGGCAGATTCCAGAAAATTATAGATTTAGTTTTGGAAAATTGCCCTTAGTTTCTTTTGATAGAGGGGTGAGGCAAACTTGAGGTACAAGTTTTAGTGATCACCATACTTTACCTGCCCTTTCAAACTGAGGAATTCAGGAATTGTACATGACGCTGTCTGTAGCAGACTTTTTGTTCTAAACCTCATGCCATTAAAATTCAGAACAATCATGTCATCTCCAAAGAGAAATGATTTATATCTCTTGTTTCTTCATTTGCTTAGATAACCATGATTTGGACAGGCTATGTCATTATACTGTGCAATTTGTGGGTTGTCTCAAAAACTGCCTTTTCATAATGTACAAAGTACCTGTTGTAAATGAATTCAACATGAAGCAATTCTGATTTTTCTACAAAGGACATAATGTGATCAGATAGTGTATTATAGATTTTTTAACACACCCTTCACTGATTTATATTGCATTTAACAATTTAAATTATATAATTCCATCTATGGCCAACTCATTAGTGCTCTTTGAGTAGGAAAGGTGCTCACATTTATTTTCTACTCTCTGACTTTTTCACTATTCAGAAGGTAGATTGAAGAATATATACTTGGTTAATGTGTATATTGCTGAGAGTCCTGGCCTACCGATATTAAGAACCTCTTGTCATGCAGTCAGGAACTAGGAGTATCAGGAATTATTATTTTTAAAGTCTCTGGGCATCTGAAGTGGTGCCTGCTACCTTTGTAGCATGGTGACAACTGTACATATTCACTGAACACGAGAATCTTTGTCAGGCTGACACTTGTGGCTTGTTAGGTGAGATTTATTATTTCAGATTCAACAAATTACAGTTTGAGCGGTGTACAGTGATTTTTGTCATATTCTTTCCCCTCGTCTTTTCATAATGCACAAGATACAGGTCAATGATGATGATAATTGAAAGGAACAGAGAAAGAACAAACAAAAATGGCCCTTGTTGGCAGAACAGAGTATACAGGACTGTCAAGACAAATGGGGGGCCGGGTCGAAGCGCTCTACTTTGTATCCTTAGTGTGACTTTGAATGAACCTAAAAACTCATGTGAAACAAAAGACCACTTAGAGTAACATTTCTAATGACAGCAGATGTCTGATATTCTTGAGCATGGTCAGCCAATTAAAAGCTGATGATCCCCAGAGCAAAACCCAACCCATTAATAAGTTCCTGTTAAGGGGCAGGATTGGTTGTGTGAGTTGATGTGGTTACATAATGCAGCGTAGACCCATGTTTTGTATTGTTTTTCCCCCCTCAGGGTGACAGCTACAAATAAGGCTTAATGGAAATTCTTTGCTTTCTTAATAAGGACCCTAAATACTGATAAAAATTACATAAAGTCTCAAAAAAGGTGACAGGTATTATTTTTACCTGAAATAAGGAAAGGCCAAGGGTATGGTGGGTTTGAGTTTTTGAGGTCTTTTAAACCACTAAAGGGAGGTATCCATAGCAAATTGTTTTTCTTTTTTGCTCTTTTTAGTTATATATGACAGTAGAATGTGTATTGACATATCTTACATACATTGGAGTATAACTTCCCATTCTTGTGGTTGTACATGATGTGGAGTTATAATGGTCATATTCGTTTATGAATATAGGAAATTTATGTCCAATTCATTTTACTGTCTTTTCCATTCCCACCCCTCTTCCCCCATTCCCTGCTGTCCATTTGGTGAACCTCCAATCCTCCCTATTGTGAGTCAGCATTCACATTATCAGAGAGAACCATTCAGCCTTTAGTTTTGGGGGATTGGTTTATTTCACATAGCATGATAGTCTCTAGTTCCAACAATTTACTGGCAAATGCCATAATTTCATACTTTTTTATGGCTGAGTAATATTCCATTTTGTATATGTACCATATTTTCTTTATTCATTCATCTGTTGAAGGGCACCTAGGTTGAGTTCATAGCTGCTGTGTCACTATAGTATGCTGATTTTAATTGGAGTGGGATAACTGGGTCAAATTGTCAAAGGAAATGAACAGATATTGCACAGAAGAAGAAATATGAGTGGTCAACAAATATGTGAAAAAAAAAGTTCATCATCACTAGCAATTAGAAAAATACAAATTAAAACTCTGAGATTTCATCTCACTCCAATCAGAATGGCAATTATCAAGAATACAAGTAACAATGTTGGCAAAGATGCGGGGTGAGGGGAAAGGCACATTCATAATTTGCTGGTGGGACTGCAAATTGATGCAACTACTCTGGAAAGCCGTACAGAGATTCCTCAGAAAACTTGGAATGGAACCACCATTTGACCCAAATTATGTCATTATGGTTGAATTTGAGCATAGTTTTCTAAAGAAAATGAAAACCTATGTTGGCAAGGAGATGAGAGCAGTTCTATAGGCAGGAACCTCTTTCAAGTAAGTACATGGTTTCAAAGATGTTTGTTTTCACTCCTTTTCAGGGAAAATAACTAGAATTGACAAGACTCTTAACTTGATATTCTCAAGTTCTTAGTTGGAAGGTGTAAATCTGAAAGCTGAATAATAATGGACTGTTACAAAAACAACAACAACAAAAAAAAACTTTAAAGGGTCAAGGAAATATCCTGTTAAAAGCACAAAGGAAAACAAAACAGACTGAAATCAGCCATTTGATAGGTTTTGTCATTGAAACTCAGATTGTAGTCTTCTGTCATTCTTTTCCATCCTCCTTGGTACATCGACTTGGTCCTCATGGGTCCCTGTCTCAGTCGCCTTCTTGCAGTGTCAGGTATCACATGAAGACAGAGGGATGCCCAAAGAATAAGTTCTTTCTTTCCCTATCTCTTTCTTAAGCACTTTTTTTTTTATTTTTTATTGTGGGTTGTTCAAAACATTACAAATTTCTTGACATATCATATTCGACACTTTGATTGAAGTGGGTTATGAACTCCCACCTTCACCCCATAAAATTGTGAAAATAAAGCATATACTCAAGTCTGAAAAACATGTACAGCCAAACACATTTGTTTAAAACAAATACCTCTATAAAACCAAATCAAGGGTCCAACATCAGCAGCCCAGTAGTCCTACATCCTGACTTGGAGAGCCCCCCCTTTTTTTAAATATCATTTTTTATTGTTGTTGTTTATGTTTTATGTGGTGATGGGGATTAAACTCAAGGCCTCATGCTTGCTAGGCAGGTGCTTTACCACTGAGCTACTCCCCAGCCCCTTGGAGAGTCCCTTGTTGATCACAGTCTTCCCTCCCAACCAAAGATAATGATCACCCAAACTTATGTGGTAAATATCTTAATTTTTCCTTGTTTTTTACTACCTAGGTATGCATTCTTAAAACTTTCATTCATGCTTTAACATTCATTTTATTTTGCCTGGATTCTAAAACACCATAATTTCATTTCATTTTGCCTGGTTTAAAACTTTTTAGAAATGGAATAGTACATTTTGTATCTAGTATCCCTCAACATGTTTGTGAGATTTCTTTATGTTGTTGGACAACACTGTAATTCATTTCATTGTTGTATAATATTCTATCATGTGACTCCACAAAAATGTACATTCTAAAGCTGACAAATATTGAGGTTCTTTCCAGTTTGGGTTATTACAAATAATACTTTGTTTAATCCCACATAGGTCCCTTGGTACACATTTGCAGATATTTTTCTGAGATGTATTCCTATAAGATAGGATGGGTACAAATTCACCTGTGCTAGATAATGCCAAATGGTTTTCAAAAGTAACCATACCATTTTCTTTTCTTTTTTTCTCACCTCAGCAGTATATAAGAGTTCCTGTTATTTTACATTCTCCTCAATACTTCAACCATTTTAATTTTATTAATCTTGTGCATGTGCAAAAGAATCTCCATGGTTTTCTTTTGCATTTCCCTAATTACAAATGAGATTGAGCACCTTTTTATGTTCTTATTGGCTATTTGAAATTCCTCTTTTATGAAGTGTTCACTCAAGTTTTTTGAACTACTAAATTGTCTTTTTCTTGTTGATTTGTAGGAATATTTTATGTCTTTTGCATAAGAATCTCTTGTCAGTTATAAATGTTTTACATATCTTCTCCCATTCTGTGACTTACTCTTTTAGTGGTGTCTTTAGATGAACATAAGTTCTTAATACTAATGTGTTCCAGTTGAATAAATATATTCCTTCATGGGTAGTGCTTTTTCTGCCAGGATTGAGAAATCTTTCCCTACCCTAAGATTATAATGTTATTCCCTGTAATTTCTAACAACTTCATTATTTTGCTTGCATAGTTAAATCTTTAATATAGCTGTAATTGATTTTTGTTCAAGATGTGGGATAAGGGACCAGTTTAATTTTCCCCTTATGTATTCACAGTTCTTAAACCATTTATTCTTTCACCAGTGCATGATGTGATGACTACATATACATAGGTCTATGTCTGGACTATCTCTTTTATTAATCTTTATGTGCATTGTTTAAAATAAGTCTTCATATTAAACAAAACAGTTCTCACACTTTCTTCTTTAGAAGTAATTGATTCTGCTAGATCTTTGTCATTTACATGTTTTTTTAATTAGCTTATTAGATTTTTGTTATAAATCCTATTGACGTTATATTGTGACTACATTTATCCTAAATGTCAATTTGGTAAAAATTATTATCTTAACAGTATTGGCTCTTTCAGTTGTTGAAATGGTACATCTATGCATTTGTTTAAAACTTTTTTAATTTCTATCAATTTTTAAATTGATTTCTGCATTATTGATTTTTATTGGTCTCTGTACTTTGTTACCTTAATTTATCGGTCTTTAATACTTTTGAAACTATAAAGATATGAACACAAAAATGATTTTTAGCTATTTTTGGTATATACAGAAAGTAACTTTTGTACTTTGACATTTTATTCAGCCTTCCCCCCACCCTTTTCATTGGCTCTTTTTAGTTATGTATGACCTTAGGATTCATTTTGACATAATTATAAAAGCAAGGAATATAATTTGCTCTGATTCAGTCCCCAGTGCTTCCCTTTTTCCTCCTCTCTTCCCTCCTTTGTTCTTAGTAATTCAATTAATTCACTCACTTAGTAATTCAATTAATTTACCCTCAGATTCTTTTGGATTTTTACCTAGATAGTTATATGATCTCTAAAAATGAGTTTTATTTCTTATTTCTCAATTTTGGGGGGCTTGTTTGTTCATTGTTGTGGTACTAGGAATTGAACCTAGTGGTGCTTTACTGATACATCCCCAGTCCTTTTTATTTTTTTATTTTGAGTCAGAGTCTTGTTGAGTTTCCCAGGCTGGTCTTGAACTTGAGATCTTCCTGCCTCAGCCTCTGGAATTACTGGGAGTAAAGGAATGTGCCACCATGCCTGACCTTTTCTAATTTTTATGCCTTTTTTCCCCTTGTCTCTCCTTTGGCCTTATAGAATTGGGTAAGACTTCAGTAGACATTGAGAAAAGAAGTGATGAGGGCAGGCATACCCTCAGTCAGATGAAAGAAGATCCATTCAATTTCTGATTTCCTAAGTGTATTTGTCATGAAAGGATGTCAAATTCTATCAAATGCTTTTTCTGATTTTTTTTCCTCTTAGAATCTGTCCATGTGGGCAAAATGTTGGTTGCTTTCCCAATGTTAAACCAATATGTGGGAAAATGTATGAGTAAATCTAAATGATTATACATATATATATTATTAAGTATAAAATGATAATTTCTTGTTGGGAGATAATATACTGAGTTGAAGTATTTCAATTTCCTTATATTATCTTGATTAGTATTAGCTATGGAGAAATTAAAGATGCATGTTTTAAACTTCCATGATAACTACCAAAAGAATGAATAGCAAGAGAATATTACTTCTAAAAATAATATGTGGGGAAAATGGAATGATAAATTTTAGTAAACACTAAATCCAAAAGGAGGGAACAAAAGACAAAAGACAAAGACAAAAAGATTAAATATACAATCCATAATCGATAGACTTGAATGCAAAGATGTCAATAATTAAGTTATTAGTAAGTGTACTAAAAATTCCATTTAAAAGACATAGATTATTAAAATCTATTATTAAAATCCTTACTTGATGGTGTTTACAAGAGAACCATCAAAAACTTAAGAAAACTAAAAAATGTTAGGAAAATTATGTCAGGAAATTACTAATGAATGAGAACTGCCATATCTATATTAATATGAAACAGAGTAAAATTTAAGGCCAAAGGAAGAATTACTAGGATAAAGAGTATTAATAATGTAAAAGTTTTAATTCATCAGTAAGGTATAAAAATTCTAAATACATATGTTCTTATTAACATGATTCCAAAATATATAAGGTAAAATTGGGCAGAACTATGAGGAAAAATAGTCTACAGCCATAGTGGAAGTTTTTTTTTTTTTTAATTAACAAATTATTGGTGTAATTTTAGATTCACAACAAAACTGAACAGAAGGTACAAAATTTCCTTGTCCCCACACATATACAACCTCCTTCACTATTGACATCCCCCACCACAGTGGTGTATTTGTTATAATTGATGAATCTACATGGACACATTATTATTACCCGAAGGCTGTAGTTCACATTGGAGTTCACTCTTGGTGTTATATATTCTATGGGTTTTTCATGAGTGTGCATGTATCCACAGCTGTCTGTATCATATAGAATAGTTCACTGCTCTAAAACTTCTCTGGTATGCCTATTTATCCCTCACTCTCTTCTAATTCCTGGCAACAGATCTTTTTACTGTCTCAGTAATTTTTTTCAGACTGTCATGTAGTTGAGATCATACAATATGTGACACCTTCCAATTTATGTCTTTCAGTTAACTACATGCTTTTAACTTTTCTCTGGGTCTTTTCACAACTTGACAGGTCATGTCTTTTTAGCACAAATGATATTCCCATTGTCTGGATTTATCAATTTATCCATTCACAAAGCACATCTTTGTTCCTTCCAATGTTGGCAATTACAACTAGAGCTGCGGTAAACAGTCATTTTCAGCCTTTTGTTTCTACAAATTCTTAATTAATTTGGGCCAATACCGACAAGGGCAATTGAGGGATTATATGGTAAGAGAATGTTCATTTATATAAGAAACTGTGGTTTGTCTGCTAAAGTGACTGCATCAGTTTGCATTCCCACCAGCAACGAATGAGAACCTCTCTTGCTCCACATGCTTGCCAGCATTTGGTGTTGTTGGTGTTTTGAATTTTGTCCATTCTAATAAGTGTGGGAAGTATTTCACTTTTGTTTTACTGTGCATTCTCCTGATAACACATGACATGATGTGGATCATCTTTTCATATGCTTACTATTGCTGTCTATGTGTCTTCTTTGGTGAGAATGTGTTCAGGTATTTTGCTAATTTTTTAATTGGGTTTTCTTTTTCTTATCTAGTTCTAAGAGTTCTTTGGGGCTGGGGATATATAGCTCAGTTGGCAGAGTGCTTGCCCCACATGCACAAGGCCATAGGTTCAACCCCCAGCACCACACACACACAAAAAGAGTTCTTTGTATATTTACAGACAACAGTCCTTTATCAGATGTGTTCTTTCCCAGCCTATGGCTTGTCTTCTCAGTCTCTTAACATTATTTTTTGTGTGTGTGGGCATTGCTACTGTGGATTGAACCCAGGGCCTTATACAAGCTAAGTAAGTGTTCTACCACTGAAGTATGTTCTTTGCCCATTTTTTAATTATTATTTTTAAGACAGGCTCTCACCCTAAGTTGCCCAGGCTGGCCTCAAACTTGCAATCCTCCTACCTCAGCCTCCCTAATAGCTGAGATTACAGACATGGGCCACTGTGTCCAGGTTTAGTATTATCTTTTGCAAAGAAAAAAATCTTTAATGAAAGTCCAGCTTATCAATTAATTTTCTCATGGTTGTCCATTACTGTAAAAATATATCTGAGACAAACCAAATTACTAGAAGGAAAGGTTCATTTTGGCTCACAGTTTCAGAGGTTTCAGTCTGTGGTTGCTTGGCTTCATTACCTTTTGTGCCTACGGCAAGTCAGTACATCATGATGCAGTGAAGCAAACAGCTTACCTCATGGCAGCTAGAAAGCAAAGAGTGAAGGAAGGGGCTGGGGTCCCAGTATGCCCTTTAAGTACATGTCCCCAGTGACCTAACCTCCTCCACTAGGGCCATTTAAATAACAACCTTGAAATAACTTAAAGGTTCTGCCACCTCCCAATAGCAACATAGGATGGGGACCAAGCCTTTAGCATATGGGTCTTTGAGGGAACACTTGTCCAAATCATTGAATGTGGATTCTGCTTTTGATGCCGTATCAAAGAAGTCATTGCCATACCCGACGTCATCTAAGTTTTCTCCTGTTATGTTCTAGAAGTTTTATTGTTTTGAACTTTACATTTAGGTCTGTGATTCATGTTGAGTTAGTGTTTGTGCATGGTGTACCTTGATTCTTTTTTCTTTCTTTTCTCTTCTTTTTCTTATTCTATGTAGATACCCACACTATTTGTTGAAAAGACTACCCTTGCTCCTTTGCCAGATATCAGTTGACTCTATTTATGTGGGTTTACTTCTGGGCTATTATGTTCCATCAAACTATCTGCCTATATTTTTACCAACACCACACTACCTTGATTACTGTAGCTTTATAGTAAGTCTTGAAATCAGGTAGTATAAGTTATCTGACTTCATTCTTCAATTTTGAGTAGATAATTCTAGATCTTTTGCCTATAAACTTCATAGTTATATAACAGTTGTTAATAATCCACAAAGTATCTTGGGATTGCATTGAATCTATAGATCTGGTAGAGAAGAACTGAAATCTTGAGAATATTTGGTATTAGTAAACATGAAACATATCTCCAGTAATTTAGTTTTTCTTTGATTTTGTTTATTAGAATTTTCAGTTTTCCTCATATAAATCTTGTACATATTGTATTAGATTTACACCTTAATGTTTCAGTTTGGGAGTGCTAATGTAAAATAGTAATGTATTTTTAATTTCAAATTCTACCTGTTCATCATTATTACATAGGAAAGTGTATAGTGAGAGATTCAAAGGCCTTTTCTAGGTAAATTATAAAATTAGATGGCAGAAATCTGTCATGATATAAAAGAATTGAATAAAATTGACAAAAATTGCTCTAGTGGACACATAAAACACAGCACACAACAGTAGCCTAATATGTAGTATCCTTAACAACTGGCTATACAGCCAGGCATGGTGGTGCATCCCTGTAATCCCAGTGACTTGGGAGGCTGAGACAGGAGGATGGGAAGTTCAAGGCCAACCTCAGTTACCTAGTGAGGCCCTATGCGACTTAGTGAGGGCCTGTATCAAAATAAAAAATAAAAAGGCCTGGGTTGGGGGTGGGGGTGGGGGATATAGCTCAGTTGGTAGAGTGCTTACCTCACATGCCCAAGGCCCTGGGTTTAATCCCCAGCACCAACAACAACAACAAAAAAAATCTTTAAAAAGGCCTGGGGAAGCAGCTCAGTGGTAAAACACCCCTGGCTTTAATCCCCAGTATCAAAAGAATAAATGAAATAATTAACTGTCCCTGTGCTAAACACTAAAGCATGTTTTAACAAATACCAAAAGATTTAATCTTCTGACTACTATGTGATTACACTAGCAATCTATAAGAACAAGATAACTAGAAAGTCTCCAGATGTTTAGAAAGTAAGAAATATGTTTTTAAATAATTTATCTACCAAAGAAATGCAGAATTTAAAAAATATTTTGAGCTAAATTATTTGTAACCCAGTGCCTAGAGGATCTAGACAAGGATCATCAAATGCTGCTAGCATCATAAAAAGAGACATCCAGCACACCATGTGCATTTTCATACCACCTATGAAACTATCCATGTCAGAAAAAAAAATCAACTAGGTTCTGAAGAAGCCTCAGTTTGTCAGCTTACAGGAACTACAAGAGACAGAAGAATATATTAAACACCACCCCAAGTATACAACCAAAATCTGGAATATGAAAAACATCACAGGATAAATAACAGATAAAGTGCAAGGAATTGAAGGGGGACATAAACCTGAGGGAAGGGTTTATAGATCAAGAGATGTAAAATACACATGAATGAAATGAATTCTGATTCCTAGAAGTCAACTTTAAAATGTTTACTGTATAGGGAATTTGAACGCTGCATATTTGATGCTGTTGAGGATTCATATTAAGTGATTTAACAATATTGTGTTTGTTTAAAATGTTATTTTCTTTTAAAGTTAAATGCTGAAACATGGATGAAAGGACACACTGAGATTTGCTTCAAAATAATCCAGCACTGGCATAAATTAAATATTAGCAATGAGCTTATAATTACTGAAATAATATTACCATTTGAGCTGGAAAAAAAAGATTTTGTTTGTTTGTTTGTTGGTACTGGGAATCTAACCCAGGGTTGCCTACCACTGAGCTTCATCCCTAGAGAAGGGTCTGGCTAAATTGCTGAGGGTCTTGTTAGGTTGCTGAGGCTGTCCTCCAGCTTGTAATCCTTCTGCCATGGCTCCCAAGTCAATGTAATGACAGGTGGGTGCCACTGTACCTGGCAAGCCAGATTTCTTGATGTTAGTGAATAAATGTGAATTTAGTATTCTATTCTCCCCACTTTTGAAAATTCTGAACTTTTAAATGATAAATTTTTTAAAAGTCATTTAAAAACTTATGGCCTTTATTTAAATGCATATAGATAAACAGAAGGGCTGAAGATGAAAATAGCACATACACCCACCAGATTGAAAAGGTAGAGATTGAAAAGGATTGAAAATATAAAATATTCGTGATAACGTGAAGCAACTAGAACTCTTATAAACTGCTGGTGGAACTATAAATTCTTTTGACTACTGGAAACTTCTTGGTGTTATCTATTGTGGTTGAAATTATTTGCATCCTATCACCTAGCAATTCCATTTTAAGTTATAAATCTAGAGAAATACATCTACAAGTATGTTCATAGCAATATAAAAACAGCCCACAAGTCATCAACATTAGAACAGTTCGATACTTTGCAGTGTGTGCAAACAAAGGAATTCTATATATCAATGAAATGAAAAGAACTTCAGTAATATTCAATAAATGAATGAGCAAAAGACACCAAATTTAAAAAGTATGTATAGGACACCAATAAACATGAACCACAAAGAAAAATCTGACCAACTAGATTCCATTAAAAGAAAAACTTCCAGCTCTTTGAAAGATACTATTTAAAATTAAAAGTTTGGCTACAGCCTAGGAGATTTCCATATTTACAATGCATATATCTGAGGAAGGATTCATGGATGGAGTACATAAAGAACACTTTCAACTCAATAATAAGAAAATCTATTTTTAAAAAATGGGCAAGGAATTTGAACAGGCATTTCACCAAAGAACATATGTGAATGGCCAATGCTATGTGAAAAGATTTAAAGAAAATAAAATTAAAAGCATAATGAAATACAATTTACACAGCCAGAATGGAAAAAAAAAAACCCTAAAGATTGCATGTTTGGTTTTTATTTCTTTGGTTTTGGAGATTTGAACCCAGGGCCTTACACAGAGTAAGCACATGCTCTACCACTGAGCTACATTCTTGGCCCCAAAGATTGACCATATTAAATGTTGATGAGGATGTGGTGGGAATGTAAAATAGTACAACCATTTTGCAAAACATTTTGGTAGTTTCTTAAAGAGTTAAGCGTATACTTACCATATTCATCCCAGAAAGTTCACTGCTCAGTATTTACCCAAGAGAAATGGAAGCATGTGTCCACCCAAAGACTTATACAGCTTACAATAACAGTTTGAATCACAAATGGTCAACACTGGGAAGAACCCAGATGCCTGTTAACTGTTGAGTTGATGGGCAACCATGGCTTAGTCACACAATGAGACGCTTTCTCTGTGATAAAGGATACATATGACACTATGAAGAAATCTCAAAAACACTTTTTTGAGCCAAAGAAGTCAGATTCAGAAGAGTACTTTCTGCATCATTCCGTTTATATAAAACTACCAAAGGCAAACCTAATCTGTAATGACAGAAAGCAGATGAGTGAGTGGTTGCCTAGGGATGGGAGAAGGACTGACCACAAAGGGACACAAGGGATTTTTTGAGGTGATGAAATGATCTATATCTGGCTGATACATAAACTGCACACAAAAATGGGTAAATTTTATGGTATATTAATTATGTCCCATTAAATTTGATTCTGTAAAAATAGATATTTGTATATGCATGATCACAGCAACATTATTCACAATGTCAAAATATGTAAATAAATGTCCATCAATAGATGGATAACCCAAATGTAGTATATTCATACAGTAGACTGTTACTGACCCTTAAAAATGAAGAAAATTCTGGCAAGTTCTACAAATGTGGATAAACCTTGGTGATATTATGCTACAATTAAAGAAGCCAGTCACAAAAGGACAAATTCCACTCCTGTAAGGTCCCTGGAGTAGTCAGATTCACACAAACAGAAAGTACAAGGGTGAGCACTAGGGGCAGGGGAAGCTGGGAATGGGGAGCTGTTGTGTTAATGGGCACAGAGTTTCCATTTGAGAAGACGAAGGGTGCTGTGGCTGGCTGGTGGTGGTGATTGGAATACAATGTAAATGTGCTTAATGTCACAGAACTGTACATGTTAAGGTGGTCAAAATGGTAAAGGTTATATCATGTATATTTTATCATAATTAAAAAAATAAAAAGCAAGAGAATGATTGGCACATTACAGTCTATATAAAATTGGAATGCCTTGTAATATATTCATACAGGCACATGGCATAATTTGGTCAACTCATTCCCCAGTTCTTCCCCTCCTCCCTCACCTTGGTCCCCTGTTTATACTCCACTGCTCTCCTATTTTCAGAGATCACTACCCCCCCCCCCCCGGTCCAGTTTTTATTCCTTTTTTCTCTCTAACTTCCACATAGGAGAGAAAACATTCAATCCTTGAAAAATAAACAAATAGAAGGAAAACCAATAGAGTAAAGGAAGGGTATCAGGGGGAGGGAGAAAGGAAAGAGAATACTACTGGAGAACGAAATGGAGAAAACTATGTTGTAAGTATTCATGAATATGTCAGAATGAGCCTCATATTTTTGTATAACTATAATGCACTAAAAATAAAAAGAGTGAGGGGAGACAAAAAAGAGAACAATATCCTAAAAGTAAATACACTTATTGCCTCTATTACCTCTGTGGGGAGGGAAGCACTATGGCTGGAAGAGGCTGTGTGTGTGTGTGTGTGTGTGTGTGTGTGTGACGTGAGTCTGTTGTAGGGTTTGGCCACTAGTGATACTCATTTCTTGACCTAGGCTTTGGATAGATGAATGTTTGACCTTAAAATAATTTATTGAGGCTACATTTATGTTTTATGAACTCTTAGGAATTGTGTTATAGACCACATTTTAAAAAATGATTAAAGAAAATCAGGACCCCTGAACCTGTTCTGGCTCTTCCCATGAAAGTATTTGGTCTCCAAATACTTTTGAAGACAGGTACAAAATATGTCTGCCAAGGTGTCACTGTGTGTGTCCTGGAATGAAGACATGAGAGAGGACATATTCAAATACATATATTAGCAGAAATTCTGTGTATGAACTTGGAGTTTGTTTCATTCAAATAGAGAGTGACTAAAGAGGCTACTGGTGAGTCTTATGGAAGGCAGGTGGCACAGGAACTAAGCCTTAAAGGATGGCTAGGTCTTTCATGGCTGGAGGAGAGAGATCTGGTCAGAAGAGCAGATAACAAAGGCTGAGCAGATGGTACACAGCAAGTCTAGCATGGAGAGTGGTCTGGGGTGACTGCAGTCATGGCAGCCTGCAAGGGATGAGGAAGGTAGTCCATTTAGGTGGTAAAGGCTTTGAACTTGTGTTTTTCATTCAACAAATATTAAACACCTCCTGTGTTTTATGCACTTCTGGAAGCTGGGAGATGACCAAAAAAAGCAAACAAATAACAACAAAACACCCAGCTGCCACAGTTCTTGCAGCCCAGCGAAGGGCCACTGGCAGATGATGAGCATGGTTGTGTACTGGGGGTGGGAGGGGTGCTAAGAAAGCAGAGTAGGGAGCAGAGAGTAATGAGGACAATGCGGCTTTTAAAAAAATATTTATTTATTTATTTATTTATTTTTAGTTATAGTTGGACACAATACCTTTATTTTGTTTATTTATTTTTTATGTGGCCTCTCACGTGCGAGCTGAGTGCTGCACTGCTGAGCCACAACCTCCACCCCAAGTCCTGCTATTTTATAGCAAGGAGTCAAGAAAATCTCCCTGGGAAGGTGGCATCTGAAAAGAGATCTGAAGGAAACAAGGGTCTGAGCCATCTGGGCATATTTGGAAGGGTGCTAGGGTGAAGAATCCAAGTGTATATTTGGTGGATTACCAAGGGTTCCAGACAGGGAGAAGAGGGGTGGGACAGATGGTATTAGGGAGAAAACCAGGTTGAATCATGTGGGGCCTGGTCAGCCACATGGAGTAATTTGATGTATTGAGCAAATATTCCCCATGACCTCCCTCCCTGGACAGAATATATTTCTCTAGCCTATTAATTTGAGGATTGGCCCCATGACTTGCTTTGGCCATTGGATGTGAGCAAACAAGTTGAGCACATGGGCTACACAAGTGCTTGAGCACTCTTTCCATTCCATTCTGCCCAACTCACTGCTGTCCCTTTGGCTCCACAAGACACAGAGACCCACACTCAAGCTCAGACCACCTGCAGCTGAAGCAGAGCTGCCTTTTAGAGCTCAGCCTATGCCACTCAACCAGTCTACCTGCAGGCCTGTGGGAGGGGGAGAAACGCTTGTGCCTGCAACTGAACGTTCAGTTGATTTCCTTCCCAGCTTTGTGGTGGCAGTAACAAAAGTGTCAGAAATACCTTAGAAGAGGGATGAACAATGTTGAAGGAGTTTGAGCAGAGGAGTGAATACAGTCTATCCAGCCTCTGAGAAGGGTGACTCTGGCCACTGTGTGGAAATGGAGAGCTGCTAGGAGGCTGTCCTGGGAATCTGGGGAGAAGGCCATAATGGCATGCTACTCAGCTATTCATTACTGTGACAACTACCTAAGACGATCAACTTAAAAGGAGGAAAGGTTTATTTTGCCTTGTGGTTTCAGAGATTTTTGTCCATGGTCACTTTGTCCTGTTGCTTTGGGTCTGTGGTGACATAGCAGGGAGCATATGGCATATTGGAACAGCTGGGAAGGAAAAAGGGAAGAAGAGGAAGGACAGAGTCTTAATATCCCCTTCAAGGGCACAACCCCCAATGACCTAAACTCCTCCTCCTAAACTGTACTGGGTGGAGAGGGGTGCTAGCTCTACATGGGAAGACCAAGCCTTCAACACGTGGGATTTGTGGGGGAACAGTCAAGATCCAATCTGTAGTGCATGTCTTAGATGGGGAAGGTTGTGATTAAGACAAGGGAAGGTTAGGATTCAGGTTATACTTTAGTTATAATAGCATTACAATATCAAGTTAAGGAGTTTGCAGTTTGGTGAGTGGGTGGGTCAGAGATGGCAATTGAAGGTTTAGGGGAAAGACCAATGATAGCTTTGGCAGCAGTAATGGGGTAGGGCAGGGACAGAAGAAGTTGGAGTCTGTGACTGTCAGGCTGTAGGAAAGAGCAGTGGTAGTGGCTGTGCCCAGACTTACTACATAAATGGGGTCATCTCATCCAGGAGATGCCAATAAAAGGCCTGATACATTCAGTCACTGGCTGCCACTAACCCCTTAGCATCAGCTCACCTGCACATGAACTTCAAGAGAACACAACAAACAGCTCAAGGACAAAAAACAAACACCCCAATTAAAAATGGGGCAAAAGATTGGACAGACATTTCTCTAACGAGGATATGCAAAGGGCCAATAAGTACATGCAAAAAATGTTCAACATAACCAATTACTGGGGAAATATGAATTAAGCCATAATGGGACAAGACCTCACACCCATTAAGATTGCTGCTATAAAAAAAGAGAGAGAATAATAAGTGTTGACAAGGAGGCACAGAAACTGGAGCCAAAAAAACTAAACTGAATTACCATATGACCTAGCAATTCCTCTTCTTTTTGGATGTATATTCAAAAGAATTGAAGGCAGGGGCTCCAATAAGTATTTGCACACCCATGTTCATGGTAGCATTCTTCACAAAGCTGAAAGAGGAAAGCAATCCAACTGTCTGTTGATGGATGAATAATCAAAACGTGATATATACATACAATGGAATATGATTCAGCCCTAAAATGGAAGGAATTTTTGATAATGCTACTATAATTTTTTAATGAAGAGAAATATCCAATAAATGAAGTTAGGGACCAATTTATGAGTAATAATATGTTATGTGATAACCCTGGTCATTGACCTGGGGAGTCTACAGAGAGGTGGTCTGCCTCTTGGCAGAGCAGTGTCCAGTGCCTAACAGGAGAGGAGCTTAAGGATGCTGACAATTCTCACACAAAGGACAGCTGCGGAACAATGGGAGGGACAGGACTCTCCTGAGCCTGCACAATCTCCCTGTGCTGCTCATTGGCGTTTGTTCCAGCCCTGCCCACTGAGGAATGCTGGAGGAACTATCTGAAGTCTTTTGACTTCACTGTGGCTTTCCTGGTCACAGCTGAAATCAAAGAACAGAACCCCTTCCTCCCCCGGGGACTTGGAGCAGAGGTGTGAGTGTGGGCACCTGCTCATCTGGGAGAAAGATCCCTTCCTTCCCTGACTCCTTCATATGATCCCAAGTTACCACCCTGATGCCCTTGAGTACAAAATGCAGAGCTGTTAGAAATTCCAGGAGGAAAAAAACTAAAAGGTCAAGAAAAGCCCAAAGTGTTTGTGAACCTATTACCAAAGAAATGCTCTCACTTGATGTAATGTAAGTGCTCTAAATATTATTATGTGAATTAAAATTTATAAGTCTAATCACATTTTAAAAGCACTAGAGGAAAACCTAGTGCTATTAAGGAAACACGCCCTGAATCCTTAAAAACAATTAAAAAAAAAAAAAAGGTTTCTAATGAAACAAAGGTTTCCTTTCCCCCACCTTCCTTCCTTTCATAGATGTTTTCAACATTGAAACTCTTTAGATATGGAGTTTTCTTTTTTAAAAAAAATTCTTCATTTTTTAATGGTGCATTATAGTTGTATGTATTGATGGGATTTGTTGTTATATATTCACACATGCACACAATATAACAATATAATTTGGCCAATATCACTCCCCAGCATATCCCCCCTCCCTCCCTACCTTCCACCCCTTGGTCCTTTTCTTCTACTGATCTCCTTTGATTTTTAGGAGATCCACCCCCATTTTTGTTTTCTTTTCTCCTCTCTAGCTTCTGCATATGACAGAAAACATATGACCATTCACCTTCTGAGTTTAACTTATTTTGCTTAACATAACTGTCTCTAGTTCCATCCATTTCCCAGCAAATGCCATAATTTCATTTTTTTAATGGCTGAATAAAAATCCATTGTGTATATGTGCCATTCTTTATCCAGTCATCGTTGATGGGCACCTACTCTGGTTCTCCGGTTTGGCTGTTATGAATTGTGCTATTAACACGGGTGTGCATGTATCACTGCTGTAAGATGCCTTTAATTCTCCAGGGTAAATACCAAGAAATGGTATAGCGGGTCGTGTGGTGGTTCCATGCCTAGTCTTTTTAGAAGCCTTATATGGAGTCTTTTTAAAGCAAGGCCCACAGTTACAGAACATTCACTGGAGGAATTTATGCCTCTCAGGGTGTGTTTTAAAATACTGAACAGAAGGGCAGGAGAGGAGTAAATCGCATGCCTTCTGGAGCCAAAAAGAGGTTAAGAAACAAAAAAGGTTTTTTACAGTCAGAGTGAGGGAAAAGGTCCCAGAGAGAATCCGTGGGCTAATAAATGAGCAAAAGCATGACATTAATGATGATGACAGATGCTCTCGATGAGGAGTCCATTTTCAAAGCTCATTAAAAAAATCTTTAATAAAAATGATCAAAGAAAAAAATAGGAGCACCAGGATGATTTGGAAGCTTCACAAAAAGAGTTGTGGCTTGAATTAATTAATTAAGTCAATATAGATGTATAATATAGGTTAATTATATTAACATAGCACCTGTCATGTACCAGGCTCTGTTAGAGGCACTGGAGATAAAGTAGTTAACAAAATAAAGACCCTTGCTCCTTCCCTCAGCACATACAGTCTGGTGGGGACGCAGGTGAAAAATTCCACATATAATTAAAACACATCTTGTGACTGAGAGTGGCAATTGGTAAGGAGCATGAAAGGGGAAGTGAAGGGTGTGGTGTGGGGGAGGACAGAACTGTAAATAATGTGGTTAGGGAAGGCTGCTGAGGGATGGACCATATCCCACCCTGAAATTCATGGGTTGGAGTCTTAACCCTAGTACCTCTGAATGGGTACCATTCAGGGTAGGGTCTATTAGGAAATAATTAATATAAAATGAGGTCATTAGTGTAGACTCAAGTTCAGTATGTCTGGCATTCATTTAAGAAGAGATTAATTAGGACATAACAGGCAGGAAGGAGAGAGAGAGAGAGAGAGAGAGAGAGAGAGAGAACCCCACAGGCACACCCCCAGAGAACTACTTCCTTCAGCTACATCCAACCTGTCTACAGCTACCACCCAGTTAATCCATATCAGTGGATTAATTCACTTACACCTCTCATAATCATTTCACCTCTGAAAAAAATCTCTCATTGTCTCACACATAAGCTTTTGGGAAATACCTCATATATAAACCATAACAGATTTCTAATATCCAGAAATGGCAAAACAAATTTCTATTGTTTAACATCTCACTCTGTGGTACTTTATTATGGAAGACATGACAAACTAATACAAAGAACTCATTGAGCTCATGCATGCCTGTAATCACAATGGTCCAGGAGGCTGAGGCAGGAGGATCGCAAGTTCAAAGCCAGCCTCAGTAAGAGCGAGGTGCTAAGCAACTTAGTGAGATCCTGTTTCTAGATAATATAGGGCTGGGGATGTGGCTCAGTGGTCAATGCCACTGAGTTCAATCTCTGGTACCAAAAGAAAAAAAAAAAAAAGATCTCACTGACAAGCAACTTTAAAGAACAGAAGAAAGTTAGAGAATGGACCAGGTAGTTGGGTATTGTGGAGGAAATGGGGCATATCAGGTACATAGGCCCTGAGGCAGGGATTTGCCTCATGTGGCTGGATTGGAGTAACAAAAAGGATCAGAGTAACAAAAAGTGGTCAGTTTTATGTGGCTGTAACAAAATACCTGAAGCTGGAATCCTTATAGAGAAAAGGGATTTATTTAGTTCACAGTTTCGGAGACTCAAAGTCCAAGAGCAGTCAGTACTGTTAATTTGGCCTCTGGTGACAGTCATGTGACTCCCTCACGACATGCTGGATGGCATCATAGTGAAAGCACCTGCAAGTTGGAGAAAACATGGGGCATGATGAGGAGGCATGAGAGATTCAGGGGCCAGTCTGGTTCTTTTTTATAACAACCATCTCTCTTGGGAACTAATCAGTGCCCCATAAGAACTACATTAATACTGGGCTGGAGGGGATGTGGATCAGTGGTAGAGCACTTTCCTAGTGTGTGCAAGGCCCAGGGTTTAATCCCCAGCATAAAAAAAATGGGGGGGGGGGAACTACATCAATCCATTCCACATTAATCCCCTTTGAGAGCAGTACCCCCATGACCTAATCCAGATCCACCTCTTAGAGGTCCTACCAACTCTCATTATCACAACATTGGCGACCAAGCTTCCAGCACACGAACCTTTAGGTGGATACACTCCAGCCACAACAGAGAAGTAACGGACCATGTGTACTGGAGCAGTTTTGGCTTTCACTCTAAGGTGGGAAACTGTTGGAGGGGTTTTGGACAGAGAAGTAGAACATGGTCTGACTTGTATTTCAGCTGAACTATTATTGCTGCTGATTTGAAATCATCAGGTAAACTAGGAGAGCAGGGAAACCAGTTAGTGGCTATTCAGTACCCCCAGGTGAGTGCAAATGGCAGCTTGGACAAGCATGGAAACAGAGAGTTGAATTCTGGATACAGTCTGAAGGCAGAGTCAGTAGGATTGGTTGACAAGTCCCATGTGGAATGGACTAGAAAGAGAAGAGAAGAAAAGGCCAGTGTTTTTGTTCTGAGGCACAGCAAGAAGGCAATGGCTATGGCCAGGAGACACAGGGTATGGGGAATCATCAGGGACTTGACTCTGGACGCTGTAGGTTAGAGAAGCTTGTAACAAATCTTTCTGGAGAGGTGGTATCCAGTGGTTGGGCTCTGTAAGATGGTTGTGTTCAAACCCACAAGAGTGACAAGAGCCCAGGAGTGGCGGTGTGGGTCCAGAGATGCTGTGCCTCCTGCACTTAATATTCAAAGGCAGGGGGTGAGAAGGAGCAGCCAGAAAAGGCCAGAAGAACACCAGGCTTCATGATCCTGGATCCACAGAGCCCTGTACGAAGATGTGAGAGCAAATGGCATTGCCTGATGCTGCTAATAGGCCAAGTTGAACAGGACCAAGAGGAGCAATGGAGTGAAGACCTGGTTAGAGGAAGGTCACTAGAGAATGGAGGCAGGAATTGGAGGTGACTAAGGCCCAAGCCTGGGTCCGGAGTGTTAGAAAACCACAAGGGTTTTAAAAGAGGGTGGAGTCCTACTGAGTCAGGAGATCAACTAGGTGACTTAAGGCCACAAAGGGCCTTTCGCTCCATTCCTTCTTGCCTCCCTCACTCCCTCATTCCTCTCTGTTCTTCAGACCCTTATTGACAAATAACCTGTGCCCAGCCCTGTCCCAGGTGTGCCGGGATATGGAGATGAGTACACTGCAGTGTCCGCAGCCTGATCCTCAGCCCTTATCCTCCTCCCTTCCATCTAGCAGCTTGGCTCAGTTCTGATGATTGCACCTCGTCTGGTCCTCTGAGCCACATGTCTCCTCTGCTCAGCTCTCCAGCTGATGTATCTCCCTCATCCCACCTTGAACTTCCATGTCCCCATAAGCCGTCTTGGAATGCTTCAATTATATGCATAAGGATTTGTAGTGACACAAACTATCAGAGTCTAGTCTCACTTGGGGTGACATTGAATCTGATCACTTAACTGTGCTCTGTTCTGTAGTTTCCTGTAACTCTGGATGCATGCGACAACTCAATGAGGCAATGAGCACAGAGTTCCAAGCACAGAGAGACACCTGTGGTAGTCATAGGTGGTCTCTGAATGCTTTGTGGGCAAGTGGGCATGGGTGAAGGTACACTTGAACTGAACCTGGAGTGGCTGAGAGATGGAGGGAGGTGGCCAGGGTCACCACTGAATTTTGTGATAGAAGTTTTAACAATGGCCAGGCTTGGTGGTAGAGGCTTGGGGGGCTGAGGCAGGAGGAGCTCAAGTTCAAAGTCAGCCTCAGTAACTTAGCAAGACTTTAAGCAACTCAGCAATATCCTGTTTCTAAATAAAATGTAAAATGGGCTGGATGGTGTGGTTTAGGGGTTAAGTGGCCCTGGGTTCAATCCCCCTGTACCAAAACAAACAGACAAACAACAACAAAAAGTCCTAACAATACTATGCATAAACCTGATGGATTCTCTCTGCCTTGACAGGTGAGTAGAAATACAGTCCAGGGAGGGAGCCGGAAAAGGGCCAGGCAGTGGTGTCCAGGCAACAGGAACCAAGTGCAAATCCAGTACTTTGAACTGTTGACAGTAGCTGTGAGGTTTGGGGACAGTTTTCCTGCCCGGGTTGGAGTGAGGGAATGTGAGACACTGACCTGGAAGCCAGAGGCCAGGCCATGGGGAACCTTGGAAGTCACCCTAAGGACTTCTACTTCATTTATCAAGTGGTAGAAAGCTGGCTACCAAAGGCTCTTACAATAAAAGAGAGAAGTGAATGGTCTGGATTGAATTGTGTCCCCAGAAGATGTTACTATCCTAACCTCCCCTCCCCAACCCCATACTGAGAATGTGACCTTGGACCGTGTATATTATACAACTATATTATTTGAAAGAGTCTTTGCTAATGATCAAATTAAAATGAGGTCACTAACATGGACCCTACTCCATTATGACTAGTATCCTTAAAAAAAAAAAAAGGAATTATTTTTCCAAATGAATTTCTTAATTGCTTTTTCTATTTCTATGAGGAATGTCATTGGGATTTTAATAGGAATTGCATTAAATCTGTATAACACTTTTGGTAGTATGGCCATTTTGACAATGTTAATTCCACCTATCCAAAAGCATGGGAGATCTTTCCATCTTCTGAGGTCTTTTTCAATTTCTTTCTTTAGTGTTTTGTAGTTTTCGTTGTAGAGCTATTTCTACTTTTGTTAGATTGATTCCCAAATATTTGATTTTTTTAGGCTATTGTGAATGGGGTAGTTTTCCTAATTTCTCTTTCAGTGGATTCATCACTGATATATAGGAACTCATTTGATTTATGGGTGTTAATTTTATATCCTGCTACTTTGCTGAATTCATTTGTTAGTTCTAGACCGTTTCTGGTGGAATTTTTTGGATCTTCTAAATATAGCATCATGTCATTGGCAAAGGTACACTCATAAGTTGCTGGTGGAACAGCAAATTGGTGCAACCACTCTGGAAAGCAATATGGAGATTCCTCAGAAAACTTGGAATGGAACCATTATCAGACCCCACTATCCCACTCCTCAGTTTATACCCCAAAGACTTAAAATCAGTATACAACAGTGACACAGACACTGTTTATAGCAGCTCAATTCATAATAGCTAAGCCATGGAACCAACCTAGGTGCCCTTTAACAGATGAATGGATAAAGAAAATGTGGTATATATACACAGTGAATTATTACTCATCCTTAAAGGAGAATGAAATTATGGCATTTGCCAGTAAATGGACGGAGCTGGAGAATATCATGCTAAACAAAATAAGCCAATCCCCCAAACTAAAGGTTGAATGTTTTCTCTGATATGAGGATGCTAATTTATAATAAGGGGGTGGGGCTAGGGAAGAATAGAGGTACTTCTGCTTAGATAGAGAGGAGTGAAGGGAGGGGAGGGACATGGGGGTAGGAATGATAATAAAATAATAATGATAGTAATCTGGCATTATTACCCTATGTGCATATATGATTACATGACCTGTGTAACTTTACATCATATACAACCCAACAAATGAGAAGTTATACTCCATTTATGTATTATGTGTCAGAATTGCAGTTTACTGTTATGTGTAACTAATTAGAACAAATTAAAAAAAAGGAGGAATTATCTCCAGCACTGAAAAAGAATAAAATAAAAGGAGGAAGGGATTCAGACAGAAGGACATACGTGCACAGAGGAAAGTTGATGTGAAGCAGAGGAATACCTGACCCGCAGGCAGCTAGGAGCAAAGCTGGACATTGATGCTTCCTCACATCCCTCTGAAGAAACCCACCTTACCGCACCTTGATTTTAGTCTTCCACTCCCATGACTGTGAGACCACAGATAATGTGCATCTGTCGTTTGCCACCCCCCACTTCCGTCTGTGGTAGTTCGCTGGGCAGCCCGAGTACACGAGATCTGTAAGGGCTGGTAGTGCTGTGGAGGCTGCTCATGGGAGACAGGGAGCTTGCCATGGCACAGAGGACAACTGTCCAGGGCTAGAGCAAGGTCAGCGGCAGGAGAGGGAGAGAGCAGGGGCAGGTTGAAGAGCTATGTCAGGGGGAGAGTCAGGGCTCCCAGCTTTGATACAAAGCACAGGCTCTGGGTTTGGAAGGAGAGATTTAGACATGCAATGATGGTTCCAGTGCATGGCCACATGTGTGTTGTCTGGGCAGATGCAGCATGGGTAGGAACGATACCATACTGTTTCCTCAGGAGCTTCTGGGATGAAGCTGGAGTTAGGTGAGAAAGAGGAGGTGCATGCTTCACAATACCACTGTGTAATAGTAAGAAATCTATACTTTGTCTCTCCCCCAGTTCCTGGCACAGAGCTCCTAACACCTTTATAGAAAGAAGCAATAAATTTTTGTTGTTTTAATATATGGCCTTTGATTCCTGATCCTGAATTCCATGGAATTTCCGTAGGGACTAAGAGCATCTTTTGTTTTAATGAAGCAACTCTTGATGGACTCTTGGAGAGCCTCAGAATGGGGTGGTTACCAGGGAAACCAATTATGCAACTGGACCATTAGAACTTTCAGTCTGAGCCCCCAACCTCCAGGGAGGGGAGAAGGGCTAAAAATTGAATTGCTCCAACAATATCATCCATGATTCCTTGTTGGAATAACTTTCAGTCTCAGCTAGCAGCTACTAGCAGCTTGGAAGTGCCTGAAATATCCACCTTCCTTCAGGCCTGACAGGAGCGCCTGCAGGATGGGGTGAAACCATATCCTAGCACTTATGGTTAGCATTGCCAAACTGCTGGGTCAAGAAACTGAGAGTCAGGGGCTTCAGGGCATGAAACCCTTGACTCAGGGCTAAAAACTCTTCCAGATTGCTTTCTGCCAGGACAGCAATATTTAGAGTTTCCTCATAGTGCGGTTACATTAGGCAGAAGATGACTGGCTTATGGATATTGTCTTGCTTATGTATGATTGACAGGCATGCCCCACTCAAACCCTATAACCGTTGTGTGCATTCCAAAAATAAACTGAGCTACTGGACGATGACCTGAGGCAGCTCTCCAGCCAGTTCTCTCACCAGCTCCCAGAGTCTGTGTGTGTTGATTCTGTGTCTCTACAGCCCCCGGCCCCCGTGACAAGGTAGCCGAATGACCATCGATCACGAAGGGACTAGGAACACATTCAATTCCTAAATGAATCCTCCATAAAAACCAAAATGGCAGGGTTCAGAGATTCCAGAGAACTGGACACATGGAGGTAACTTGGGGGGTGGTGAGTCTGGAGAGCACAGAAATGTCTCACAGCCCTTGCAGCCAACTTTGCCCAGTGCATCTCTTCATCTGTGTCCTTTGTAAGATCCTTTATAATAAATGGATAAATGGAAGTAAAGTGCTTCCCTGAATTCTATGAGCCACTCTAGCAAATTAATTGAACCTAAGGGAAGGGTTATAGAAATGGCCAATTTATCACCAGCCAGTTGGAAGTACAGGTTATAACTTGAGACTTTCAAATGACATCCTATTTTGAGGGGCAGTGTTGTGGAACTGAATCTTCAACCTGTGCGATGTTATGCCATCTCTGGGTAGATAATGTCAGAATTGAAATGAATTACTAGAGAAATGATTGATAACCAAAGAGGAAGTATTTTGTTCAAGTTATGTTTCGTGGTGAGAGTAGGGAAAACTCTTTGAGTTTTTCCTATCCTCAACAACCATCAACCTGACTAAATCAAGAGCAAAAGACTTACACAGTGACTTCATGAAAGAGTAATATTTAAATGGCCAATAAACACATAAAAGTTGTTCAACTTCTTTAATTTAATGTTCACAAATATTTTCAACTAAAATGCAAACTAAAACCCCAATAGAATAGCACTTCTCACTTATGAGAAAAGCTAAACAAATAAAAAGATAATACCAAGTGCTGTCAATGATGTAGGACAAGATTCTATTACATTGCTGGTGGGAGTCTAAATTGACATAACTATTTTGTATAAGTGCTGGGCAAAATCTGCAAAGCAAAACACATGTAATCCTACGACACAGCCATTTCACTCCATAGTGAAATGAGTGCTTCTATCAAAGAAATATACATATACAAACATTAACTACTTTATTTCTAGTAGCCTCAGATGGAAATGACACAAATGTCCATCAACATGAAAATGGGTAAATAAATTGTGCAGTCCTGTTATGAGAAACTACAGAGTAATAGAAAAACAAGTGCTGACATATGCGACAATATGGGTGAATTTTAGAGACATAACAAAGAAGTCTTATACCATAGAGTACATATATCAAATGAGTTCAGGTACATGAAGTTTAAGCAAAGGCAAAGTTAATCTAAGGTGATAGCAGTCAGAATAGTGCTTGCCTTTTAGGAAGGGTCATTGACAGTGGAGAGGTAAGAGAAGCATGCTGAGGTCCCAGAAATGCTGACCCTGAGCTAGGCAATATGATCTAGATGTGCACATATTTAAATTGTGCACCTGGGAAGAGAAGGGGTTGTAGCTCAGTGATACAGAGCATACTTAGCATGTGTGAGGCCCTGGGTTCAATCTTTAGCACCAAATAAATAAATTAAATTTATTAAAAGTAAATTGTTTATAGGTAGGGACAGAGAATATGGACCATTGTTGTAATCCATCTGTCTCTATTGATTCAGAATCTATACTTTATTAAGATACCTGGGTGATTGAGAGCACAAACAAATTATTATTATTTTTTTAGCTACACTTTAATACAAAAACAAGAAGAGACAAAAACCCAACCTAATGACCAGGCCCCAAGAATAAACAGGTAAGGGTTGGTCCCCAAATCCCACATATGGACATCTACTGCTACAGCAAAAATGGAATATTAACACAAAACCTGTGGATACCAAACCTATGGGGGGAATCTCAATCCAGATCACTCTAGGACACTTTTTAAAAATTTTATTGCAAAATTCAAGTATTTTATTTGAAGGAAGGAAGGGAGGGAGCTCTCTGACCCTGAACTAAGCAAGTAATAATCTCATGAAGAGTGAACTGGCCCTGCACACACTGTATGAGCTTCCTCCCTCATATTCTGAAAGGAACAAGAGTTATGCACCTGAGAGGAGCTGAGAAATCTACTTCATAAAGTGTTTAGAAACCCAGTAGGTGAAAATATTTGTGCATGTTAAATGGTCAGGGCCTCTGTCTGATGACAAAATTTTGGCATGTCATGGATGAAAGCCCCTACAAATTTGAGAACTAGTTTTGGAGAAAGACTCTGGAATCAAGCGATGGAGGGGTGTAAAGGAAAGCAGGGGAGAAGCTCCATGGACCCTGGGTTTTTGATTGGGTGTGGGAGTAGGTGATGGTGACTGAGTACTGAGATCAACAGGGGACACTGGTGGATGTGACTTCCAATGCTGCTATCTAGGAGGCCTTGGGTTTACTCCTTGTCTTGGTTTTAGGAGAGAGGTCAAAGCTGGAGTTACAGATCTGGGAATGTAGGTTGAAGCCAAGGCTAAGATTGTGGAGGGAGGCATAATAAACTGAAGAAGGGCCAAGGGCAGTTTTCATTTGTGAGTTCTAAAAAGATGACTCAAGAGTTAGAGGAAACCAAGAAGAAAATAGTCCACCAGTCCAAATGCCCCAGAGAGAATCGCTTCTCGGCCTTTTGACCAAGATCAAGTGTAGTATCTGTCCTTATCCATTTAATATCTGCTACAGCCTCTATCCAAATGCTCCAGGGAGTTACATTCCAGACAGAAACATGTCTGTAGGTTTTTAGAGGTGGTGCCAAAATTCAGATTGTGGCAGGGTGAGGAGTTGGGAGGGGAAAATCTTGACTACTCTTTCTAGAGGGCAGAGAAGGGTGATTATGACTTGTGGAAAGTTACAGGAAGAGAGGGAGTTGGTGGCAAGGAATACAGGGGAGATGTGCTGAGCAGATGGACAGCTCACTGGTGGCTTTTTTTTTTCTATGCTGGGGATGGGACCCAGGACCTTGTACATGCTAGGCAAGCACTCTATCTCTGAGCTACACCCCTAGACCTTGATTCCCCTGTTCTCCAAGGAGATGAGAGGACCTGAGGTCCAGAGGATAAACCAAAGGAAAAGCCATGACAGGGGATGGTGGGAATAGGGAGGAGGCTGAAGACATTCCTTTTGGAGGCTTTTATTTTTTCTATGAAATGAAAGACAAGGTCCTCAGGAAGGGTGACAGAGGAAAGAGGAGGGGCTAGGTGTGAGGGTTAGAATTGCAGAGAGTAACAAGCACGATTACCCACAGGCTCTGAGGGCCCAGCTGAAGCTGAATGAATAAATAAATTTTATTCCAGAATTTTCTAGGATGTAAAAAATGTATAACATCTTCCTATTTTTCCGTTTTCTCTGAACACTTTAGCTTATATATTTTTTGATCTCTTCAAATTCCACCCTGGAAAATGCAATTATTAAAAAGGTATATTGCCTTCATTTGTAAACCTTGGACGGGAAATTAGGAATCTTTGAGCTCAATATTCACCTTTGCTATGAACTCCTGACATTACTTTGGACAAGCATACAGAGAGTGAAAGCGCTCCTCAAATATTTGAAGGGCTATCATACTGAAGAAGGGTTTATGTAATGTCTGTGCCGTGCTGGAGGGCAGATCAGGGCAAGTGTGCACACCCTCTGGGGCAGGCTGCTCAGGTGTGACTTGGTCTGAGAAAACCAGAGTGAGCACATGAACCCTCCCATTGGTGGCAAATGGCAAGGTAATTTCTTTTGATTTTGATTCTGATTTTTCCATTTGTCCTGCTGTGTCACCCTCTACATGTGTGCCTCCTGCTGACCCCTCTTAGCTGGGACTTGACCTGAACATCCACAAGGTATGGAACTGGGTTAGATAGCTGAAACCTATTATAGTTTGGATATAGTCAGGTGTGTCCCCAAAGGTTCATACATCGGAAGCTCGGTCCCCCATGTGGAGGTATTAAGAGGAAACCAGACCTTTAAGAGATAGGGTTTAGTGTAAAGAAATTAGGTCATTGGGAGCATTGCCCTGGGAAGGGATTAATATAGTTCTCATGAGAACTTGGTTAGTGCTCTTGAGAGTAAGACTAAAATGAATGAGCCTGGCCCCTATCTGATCTCTGATTTCCCGTCCTGCCAGGTGATTTTCCCTGTGGCATTTGCTCCCACCATGATGCCATCTGCCATGTTGTGACCCAGCCAGGGGCTGAACTGATGGGGGTCACTTAATCTTGGCTTTTTTTAATATTTATTTTTCAGTTGTAGTTGGATATAATACCTTCATTTTATTTATTTATTTTTATGTGGTGCTGAGGATCGAACCCTGGGCCTCGCACATGCAAGGCAAGTGCTCTACCACTGAGCCACAACCCCAGCCCAATCCTGGCTTTTTAAAATATGAATTAAATAAATCTCTTTGTAAGTACCAAGCTTAAGTTATTTTGATATAGCAAGGAAAACATACTAATACCGACCCAAAGTTAGTAGACTGCAGCCTCTGCCTCCAGAGGGTTCAGGGATGATGGATGTACTTGTGTCCTTTTTTTGGTGGGCTGGGAGCAGTGCCAGGAATTGAACTCAGGGCCTCCTACATATTGGGCAAGCACTTTACCACTGAGCAAATCCCTAGCCCTAGGTACTTTTTCCCTAAAAAGAGAGTAAAGGATGCAGAGCGGAAGAGTCTAGGCCCAACCTCAATTTAGGATGTTAGTTCTGACATAGCAGTAAAAGTGCAGACTCTAAATACTAACCATTTTATTTCAAGTCCTAGGTCTTGTGGACTTACTAGTTATTCATCCCCTCTGTGCCTTAGTTTCTTCATCTGTAAAATGGTGATGATAATGAAGTTTTATTAGGGTTAAACTTGCTTAGAATATTTGGCACACACACATTATGTTAGCTATTTATATTATCTAGTTGAGGAGGCAGCTTTTATCTTGGGAAGCCTTATTAATTATTAATAATGTTTCTTTTAAAAACAAAAATCATTCTAGTTGCATAAACCACAAACTTACAGAATGAGGTTTGGTAGCCACTTAGAAATCTTAGGGAAGAAAGCAAAAATATGAGACGGGTTTCCCTTTTTTATTAACCAAGTAAATTAAAAGGCCCCATTGAAACACAGAATTTGCCTAAGTAATAATCATCTCTGTGGAGAAAGAAGAGGGGCTTTGAGGGGTTGGCTGTCTCTCACTTTGCACACCACTTCCTGTACATCTGAGTGAGTGGTCACCCCTGCCCAGGAGTTAGTGTCACATATTGTGGGTGCATGCAGGACACTGTGGTTCCTTAGGGATGGTGGGAAGAGCCAGAGAATGAATACCCTCATTGGATCCCAGCCAGGACACCTTGTTGACAAATGTGACTGTAGAGGAAGAGGTAACCCTCTGGTGACCACAATCTTCACATTGTGTGGGTTTTATGTCTACAATTTCAGAAGAATTAGTTGGACCTTTGGTTGCCTCCCTGGGGATATTATTTTGTGAGTCTAGCTCAGGTAATTAATATTGCTTCTACATTTCAGAAGATGAGTTTTCTCAGCAGGCCTTTGCATTAGCCGGCTTGGGCCTGAATTTCTACTCTGCCTCAGTGGAGTGTGACCTCAAGGAAGTCAGGTAAACACACTCAGCTTCCTCATATGGAGAACAGAGGCAAGGACTGCTTTTTTTTTTTTAATGAGAAACAAATATTTAGTGAATGATTAGCAGTACCTAGGGCATAGTAAATTGTCAGGTCAGTATGGTGCCACTAATCTATTGCAGTTGGGAGAGGATATAAAGGTTATCTTGTTAGTCCCCCAACCAGGAGCAAGGCAGCCCCTCCATCTACTGTGGTGCTGAGCTTGCCTTATTTCTCATTTCTGTAGGAATTCAAGAGAGCAACTTCCATCTTCTGGTCACACCCTCTAGGGTCCAGATCAGTCTGTGGCAGCACATGGCTTCATCTGGGACATTCCCATTTTCTCAGCCTAATATATAATATGACCCAGGGAAACTGCCTTAAGAGTGGATCCTGGACATGGAAAATAAGATGAGATCTTGCCCATACTGGGATTTTTATTTTTTTGTACCAAGGATTGAACCCAGGAATGCTTAACAACTGAGCCACATGCCCAGCCCTTTTTAGTTTTTATTTGAGACCGGATCTTGATAAGTTGCTTAGGGCTTCACTAAATTTCTAAGGCTGGCTTTGAACTTGCAATTTTCCTGCCTCTGCCTCCTGAGCCATTGGGATTACAGGGGTGCACCACCAAACCCAGCTCCTTCTGGGATTTTTGAAAATCCAGGGCCAGGGCCTCTATCCTGGAGCTGAAAGAGGACTTAGACGCCAACTGATCTGGCCCCTCCACTCCACACATTAATAAACTGAAGCTCAGAAGAGCACTTCATCTTTTAGTGAATCATTTCACATTCATTCCCTCCTCTGGTTCTCCAGACAGTACTTTGAGAGAGACATTAGCAATATCTTTGTTTACATATAAGGAAATCAAGTGGGTTAGTGCAGTGGGATGGTGAAGATTATGGACTATGCTGTCAGATTGCTAGGCTTCAAGTTTCAGCTCCACTATATACTAACTGTGAGACCCCAAGCAAGTCATTTTTCCTCTCTGTACCTAATTTTCCCATCTGCAAAATGGTGATAATTCTTGGTGTAATGGAAGTGGGGCTATTTTTACTTTATTCCTTAAGCCAGTATATAGTACATTTGATTTGTGTCAGGCACTGTCCAGGGTTCTGAAGATGCAATGGTGAGCAAAACCAGACATTGCCTTCTTTTACAGGAGCTTAAAGTCTAGTGGGGAGACATGCACCAACCCAATTAACTGATGTAATATGTTACTTAAAGCAAGTGTGATGAAGGAGCCACATATTGTGTTGTAATCAGACAGTAGGATTTATCTGAGGGATTTGGGGGGCAATTGAAACTGTTGCAAAATTAGATAAGTGCACTGGAATTAGCTAGATGGGGTGGGTGGAGGGAAAGGTGGTAGTTGGGGGGACAGTGCAGTTTGGGCAGGGGGATGCAGTGACATCAGCCTTGTGGAAGATGGCATAAACACCTTCAGAGACTGCCGCAGCTGGAGTAAATGTACCAGGCAGATCTGAGTAGAGGAGTGGGTGGGAACCACTCAGTTCTTTGTATTAAAAAAGAAGGGTGTAAGCTGAAAATGACAATAATCAGATCTATGTCATGGAAAGATTATCATGACCACAGTATGGAGAATAAATTAGTGGGTGGCAAGAGGTGATACAGGAGATTGTTAGGAGATTGAAGGGCAAAGGGTACATTGGTCTGGCGCTTCTGGAAAAGGTCTGTGCTGGAGATAAAATTTGAAATTGTGGGCAGGCTGATTACAGTCAAGGTCATGGGGGAGCTGGCCTGGGGAGACAGTCTAGAGCTATGCTGTCCAATACAATAACCACTGATCACATGTGGCTGTAAAGCCATGAAAATATCCCTTGTTTAAATTTAGATATGCCGGGGCTGGGGATTTGGCTCAAGCTGTAGCGCGCTCGCCTGGCGTGCATGCGGCCTGGGTTCGATCCTCAGCAGCACCACATACAAACAAGGATGTTGTGTCCGCCAAAAACTGAAAAATAAATATTGAAATTCTCTCTCTCTTTGAATAAATAAATAAATAAATAAATAAATAAATAAATAAATTTAGATATGCTGTAAGTGTAAAGCACAGACTGAATTCTGAAGACTTAGTAAAAGAATATAAAATGCCTCAATGATTTTATATTGATTGCTATTGAAATGATAATATTTCAGATATATTAAATACATTATTAAAATTAACCTTACCAGTGTGTTTAAATTTTTTAAAAATGTAATTACTTGAAAATTTAAACGACACATGGGATTGGTGTTTGTGAACCCAGTTATCCCAGCCCATGGAAATGACAGTGTTCAAACCAGGGTTTCAGTCAGTACCTTAATTATTTGCACATGATTAGTGGTGGGGATTCTAGATGGACAGGTGGATGGAAGGGCCATAAAGAGAGATGTGGGATGTAAGGTTCCAGGAGAGGAAAAGCATAGAGACAGTAGAGGATGTGGGCAAGAGGCACTACACGCAGAATCCAGCCACTCCCCAAGTTTGCATAGTCTAAGGTCGGGGAGTAGCAGTCCACAGCTCATGAGCATCGTTTCCCCATAGTGGAACAGACTACTTTCTAGGCTCTCATCTGTGGCTGCTTAAATGTCCGCAACAACCCTCAGTTGGGAGGGGAGCAGAAGGAAGCTGATTATTTCATAACTTTTCATCAAGTCTTACATATTGCTTTACCCAACTCCTTCTTTAGCACTATGTAAAAGGAGAGTTGCGTCCCTTTTAGAAGGGGCAGGTCTGGAGCCATACCAGACCAAAGCTGCAACGGTCTAGTCCGGGCCTCAGTTTCTCACCTGACACGTGATGGAGTGGTGAGATGAGATTAAGGCCACTTCTTCCTGTAGTCTGGGTTGGTGGCTCCAGGACCCAAACGGCCAGGTATGGCTTTTTATAGCTGTACACCAGTCGCCCGCATTTTCTAGTGAGGGTGTGTGTGACAGTGTTGGTAATGGAGGGGTGGGCGGTCCCTGGTGCAGAGACCTAGTTCCACTCCCGTCAAAGGAGAACGCAAAGGAAAAGGACTCACTTGATGCTGAATATTTTTTCTACCTATAATTGGTAAATATGCAGATGAAAAGGCCCACATGGTTTGGAAGGGGCAAATCAAGCTTTAAGCTAGCGACCGGGGGCAACCCGCTCTTCCCCAGGGAGTCTTGAAAGCGCACGCCCCCCACCCCGAGGGCGCCCTCTGAGCGACCGCGGCGGAGGCTGGCGTGGGCGCGTCCCGGGCCCCCAGCTGTGGCTCGGCTGCCCTGGANNGGAGCAGAGAGACTCTTTTTATCCTCCCTTCCTGGGAGGGTGTCCACCTGGATCGCCAAGTGTGAGGGGTCCGGGAGGCGGGGACCGGATCGCCGTGACCCACCATGGCTCAAGCGGCCAAACAGCTGAAGAAAATCAAAGACATCGAGGCGCAGGCCCTCCAGGAGCAGAAGGAGAAGGAGAAGGAGGAATCCAACAGGAAGCGGAGGAACCGCTCCCGTGACCGAAAGAAGAAGGTAAGAGGGGGGCGGCGGCGAAAGCTCAGCAGCAGAGGCGCCCTGGAAGTGGCTGCAGGAGGAAGGGGCTCGGCAGACCCGCGGACAAGATGAGGGCTCGGGGCGCCGGGGCCAGTGGAGTTGATGCTACCCGAGAGTGGAGGGCTCCGGCGGGAGCGGTAGAGGCAAAGAGGTTTCTGTGCGGCGGGGAAGAGGACAGAGTAGGAGGAGGCTGGAAGGGCAGAGCGGGCGGGCAGTAGGCTGAGGGCGCGCAAAGGCTGGCCCGCCGCCGCCCGCGGAGACCTTTCAGCACCTTGGACAGATGCGGGCAGGCCCGCACAGCTCCAGGACGAACTTTTCTGGCTTCTTGGCCGCCAGTTGGGGTAGTGGGCTGCTCTGCTCAGGCACGCCGCCCCTCCTAGCTTTCTGTGAGAGCTGGTTTGAGTAGACGCGGCTCAGGCTCCTGAAAGCAGCTCTGCCCAGCTCCTCCCCCGGTGACCCACTCTTTGGTGTGGAAAGCATCCTTCCCAGGTCTTTCTAAAGGAACGGGGCTCCAGCCCTTCTCTGACCCTTCTCAAGTCCAGGAATCCCCTTTCCTGACCCTCTGGGTCTGGGGGCAGAAAGGAACATGCCCCCCACCCTAGACACTGGCAACATCTTATGTTAGGATCACTCAGGATGAGCACTGATCGTAGGGAGGGGAAACTCCTTTGGAAACCAGGTACAGGTGCTGTCCAGCTTGGCCCAAAGGCCTGGTCAGAGAGTGCTTCTGACAATGGGTGAGCATCAGGCAGCTTTTTTGTGGAGGGGTGTTGAGACAAGTTATACCCCTCAGTGACCCAAACCCCTTTTTAAAAGGTTGCTCTTTTCAGCCCTTCCTTTTTGGGTCTGGGGTCTCCTTTCCCAGTCAAGGCATCTTTAGAACCACCTTAGAAACACCCTTTAGTTGCAAACACCTTTGTGACGGAGAGGAACTGTGAACAGGCAGCTGGCTCCAGCAAGAGGCAGCGTAGAGCTTTGGGCTAAAGCCATAGAGACTCACAGGCCAGGAGTACACGGATATAATCCTGGGAGTCAAAAGTAGAACTGGGCTCCAGCTTCTGAGTGCTATTTTGACCTGGAGAAGTTGGTGTGGGGCCTGGCCTGCAAGTCTCCTGGCCCGGTTACTGGTCCCCTTCGGGCTCCAGATTAGAGGCACTGGCATTGGTTGCAAAGGAAACATTTTTTCCCCCTTTGAAATTGACTCATTTTGAGAAAGAAATTTGGAGCCTTCAGTTAATAATGTGGGGAACAGGCTGTCTGTGGGTCATACCCCTTTACTAGGAGGTCAGCAAGACTGACATCTGGCTGTTTCCTAGAGATGAGTCTCTAGGGGTAGAGATGTTCTCTGATTTTAATAGAAGTAATGAACACTTTAGGCTTTCCTATTCCACCCCTCCCCCCCAGAAGATAGTAGCCCTCCTTTCCTCAGAGATTGCTATCTTGTGTGTAAATAGTAGTTTCATCAAGGTACCACCCCTTTAACAAGACTGAAAAGAGGCCTTCCCCAAACCAACAGTGAATCAGAGTTTGGGTTGGTGCCACTTAGAGAATCCCTTCAGGTCCCCCTGCTAGGGTCTAAAATACCAGGGCCCATCCTGTGAGTCAGGCAGGGGGAAGTCTGGTTATATGTGCAGAGTGTTCACCCACTTTCTTGGCAACAGTGTAAACTTCTCGTTAGGAAGGAGTGCTCTATATTTCCATTCCTGCCTTTTGCTTTTGAAGCCAAGGCAATCCTCTCCAAAACTGTTCACTCAATGTTTCTATCCCACTTCTTGCTCTTGAGCTTCCTTCTTGGTGCTCCTGATACTGTAAATAAGTTTTTGAGCAATAATCAAATCAGAACTCTCTTTTTAAATTTCCCTTTTATTCTATGAAACTCCCTTTAATATTACTCTGAATTCTGACTGCATATAACACACATAAAAGTGGTCATTTCAATATTCTTTTTACTTCCTGTATCTTAATCTTTACATTGTAATAAACTTTATTTCCATTTTTAGTGTGAGATAATAATATATCCCCCTCCCCCCCCAAATTGTGTTATTTTGTCCTACCAGCTGGTCCCAGCATACTGCATCGTAAGCATTCAAAAATCTTCCATACCGATTTTCATTATTTTATGTAGTATCTTGGATGCTATAATTAATACAATATAAGGAAATCTTAATCCAAAGTGATGATAATAACATAACCTCTTAGGACTGATTCTTTGAGTGTGGGGGGACTCAATATGGGTTAGAGTCTAGAGACGCTTCATTTGTATTTCATGATTGTGAGTTCTCTAAGTCATTGGGGGTGGTCTTGATAACGATGTAAAATAATAGAGTTAAAGTTTAGAGCAAAATATAAATCATAAGAAGGTGGAAGGCCCTCAAGGGAAAAGTGAAGGAGGTAGAGCAGCAAAGAAAGGAGCATTTATTTATTTAGGTTTTTTTTTTTTTTTTTTCAGTGCTAGGGTTGGAACTCAGAGCCTTGTGCATGTTAAGCAAGCACTCCACCACTGAGCTACACTCTTAGCCTATAGGGAGCATTTAGAGAAAGTTCATGAAGGTGCTGGTTAAGCAGAGGGCTGGGCACTAACTTGAAGGTTCATGTAAGGTGAAGTCTAACAAAGATCCATTTGTTACTAGTGAAGTAATTTTTCAAGGCAAACTATATTAAAATCAAGCAGCTGAGGACTTTCCAGTTGATCACACAGACAACAGGGTAGCTATGGAACCATCTTTCTTGTATCAGCGTGAAGAAAGAATTTCCTACATGTAAACGAACATTTTATTCCAGTGAATTGGCAATTTACGTGAATGTATAGCTGAGCCAAGGGCATTCTGAATTTACTAGAAGGAAAGGTGTTTATCCCATGGGTAACCTACTTAACCTGGGCTGACTGAGCAGAACCGCATCCCTCCCGTTTGTAGAAATAATTGTGGTTGTAACTTCAACAGTGGCTGCAATTTTTACAGTTGATGATGTTGTGTGGGAAGGCGCTTGCTAAGGGGTGCTGTGCATCGGGGGATGGAGGAGGCTGATGTTGTGACGCACTGACTGACACAGATAGAAACCACCTCAACACAGGGAATTGAGCTAAAACTCTGGAGCTTGAAAACTACCTGCATTGTTATGGGGCTTCATTCAGTTTTCTGTTTGTGTAGCACACATCCTCATCAGGAGCTTGCTGTTTGTAGCTGCAGATTTTGAAAAAGATAAAGCCCAGCATTTATGACATTCACTGATAAGTCTCCCTGCTTCTGATGGTTGCAATGGCAAGAAATAAATCCCAAAGCATGTGTAAAGCAGGCATTTGCAGTAAGGACAGCTTTCTAGGACTGTGTAATGTGTGTGGCTTTTATCTTTACCGAGGGCTTAAGGTTAGGAGGAAAGGAGGACAGGCAGGTTGGAAAAAAAGTGAGACAGAGGATGGATGAGGGGCAAAAATTAAGGAAAGAGCAGTGGATAAAGAAGCAAAGACACAGAAAAAAAGAGGGCTGACATTTCAGCCTTACCTACAGCATTACACTAAGCTTACTACCTCAAAACCTGTATGTGCCCCCGGATAACATCTATTTAGCTCTCTGCTTGTCCCTTGTTCTGCCCACCTCTCTCATCCTCTGATGCTGATGAAGGGAAAGGCTGTATTTTTATTCACAGATGTGTCCCCAACACCTAGCTCAGGAATTGACACACATGGGACCTATAATGGATGTTTGTGGAACGAACAGTTGAATGAGTGAACTAATATAATATTTATTTCTGCCTGTCTAGATATTGGTTTGGTCTCAGACATGTGTTTGGGTGAACAATATACTTTTTGACCATCTTTTGGGGGCAACTGAAGCAAGCCTGGTATTTGTTTCTTTTTCTAATCATTTGCAAAGCAATAGCGATCTGCAGGCAGCCTGTGGAACTATCTAATCTTTTGGTGCAGTGCATTCCACCACTGAGCATGTAGTTAGTTCCTTACAGGGTTTCTGCTGCACTAAAATGTCAAACGGTTTTAGCCATTTGGAACAACAACAGTGTTTGCACAGGACCCCATGGAACCAAAGCCTTACAAGTAGGGCTGGATAAAAGGTACAGGAAGCAAAAGGGAAAAACAGAACCCAAGAGTGGAACCTGGCCTGCGCCACTTTGCTGCACAGGCAGCTCCGTCAGTCCTTCCAGTCTATGCAGCACACACTAGGGAGCCCTCAGCCTTTTTCCTCCCACAGCAGAGGAGGACCTGCTTCTGGGCTGTCCTCCTCTGAGATATCTTTCATTGAATCAGGGGAGGTTTGGGGGGTACCTGCCTGAACTTGGGGTAATAATGGCTAGGGCTTTGAGTTAGGGGATGAGGAGCAAATAGTGGGAAGAGGGAGGGGGATAGAAAGTTAAATAGGACTCATGTTGAACATGACTCCTATTTACAAAGGACCTCAAATTCAAACTTCTGCTATCTACAAATGGATTTATAAATTCAATCCTAGAGTTAACGACAAGATTAAAGGAGAATGATGATCATCACATCTTTAAATTTGGGTCTTGTTGCTAAACCATTTCATTTTATACTGTATGTTATAGTATAAAATGGTATGAATAAGTGAAATCTTTGTTTGGCTTTTTAATTGCATAATTGTGTGGTACTGTTTGTGAATTGTTAAAAACATTAATTTATTAGTTACAAGTCTTTATAGCAAACCACAGCTTTGGTAACCTGACATGGGGAGCCTCAAAAAAAAGTCCTTGCCTCTCTCAATCTTTGGTAGGTGCTGGTAATGGCTGAAGATGTGGGGATTTTCCCAGCCTTCTTTATGTCCATTTGCCAAGGCAGCTTCACCTTCCCTGTTGCAGAGGTAGCAGAGGTGGGCTCTGTTCCCTGAGAGCTCCTGTCACTTCCCAACCATAAACTAGACCAGATCTTGTGGGCAGAGAAACTGTTACACCCTCAGGTATATCAAGCACTATAAGGTTTGCACTTTATTTGCTCTTCACAGTATGCCAGGTGGGTCAGAAGCCAATATTCAAAGCCTGGAGTGAGCAGCCTCCCTAGGAAAAAGATCACAAGCCAGCCCCAGGGCCTCTTTGTTTCTCTTGCTCACTCCAGAAAAGGCTGCTTACTAGTTCTGCTTTTGTCCTCTCAATATGAAAAGACTTTTAATTTTATTTTTCTTTTAATTAACACATAATATTATACATAATAGGAGTTATAGTTAATGACATGATGATTCCTATAGTTTTAGATTTGAAATGTCCCCCAAAGGCCCATGTATTGAAAGTTTGGTTCTCTAGGATATGGGAGGTCATGGAGCCTTTAAGAGGTGGAGCCTAGGGAGAGGTCTTCAGGTCACTGGAACATATCCAGGGGATTCTTTACCTGGCCCTTTTGTTCTCCTCTGATTTGTGTCCCAGCCATGAAGTGAGAGTGGTTTTGCTCCCCCATGTGCTCCCTGCCATGGTGTGCTGCCTCACTACAGGCACAAAGCAATGGGCCAACTGATTATGGACTGAAACCTCCAAAACCATGAGCCAAAATAAACCTTTTTCTCCTTATAAGTTGATTATCTCAGGTATTTATTATAATGATGGAAAACTAACTGGTATGATGCTTGTTAATTAAATTATTCTTTCTGATAAATCCTATGCCTGAGCTCATGGCTAACCTTCCACTGGCAGTGAGAGATCCCAGTGTTCATCTGGGAAGGACAGCGCATTATTATTTCAGTGGGGTAAATGAGAAAAGGACACTTTGAATCATACCTTCATTTCATTTTCAGAAAAGAAATGAAGTTCCTATTTGGACAAGATTTATTATCACAGACCTATTCAAGTCATTTTTGTGGGTCCAGTCTATGACTTTGAGATCTGCTTGGATATTTTTGAGCTTTATTAAAGTCCCTCATAATATTTGTAGCTGTATATCAAAGGAGAATCATAAAGTGGTTACCAATTTTTCTGACAATACTATCACTTAGGGACCATGGCCAATAAATATGGGATGGGCAATATCCCAGAGAATGAAACATGTGGTATTATGGGTGTACAAGACCTTTCTGAGGGAGACTCTACGAATCTTAGGATACAGAGCTCATATTCTCCAAGAAAGGAAAACTTGCACTATTGATGCTCAAAACTTAAAGTAGATTCAATGGCCAAGCGATTATTTTAATTTTTTTTTTTGTTTCATACACTTTCAAGGTGACTGGATGCTTCACCTCAAAAAGGATTTTTCTGTGCTTTTGCTAAGGTGATAACAGATTTGCAATTGCTTTCTCCTCTATCTAGGAACATCATTGACAATGACAGCTACGAAAGCAACCCTCTTTGTTCATCGGACTCCCTTGATGAACATTGAATGTACAGGTTCTCACCTGTTCTACCTGTGATATTTTACTGTGTCCTTCACTAGTTTGGTCATCCAAATGCTGGGGCTCAAACCCAGATTCGCTTGTCTCCAAATATTTTTCTCAGACCACTGCACAAGGCTATCTTCCTAGTCATTGGTTGTACCTCTAGGATGTTCAAAGCTATACCATGCATTGAAAGGAGAGTCAAAACCAAAGATAGGTTTTCTTTTTTGAAATGAAGGGCTTAAAATTAGTGGGAAAACAGAGGATGCAAGGCTTAGCACAGAACCATTCACCTCTGATTGCAGCTACAAAACTGGTGTCCAAAAGCTGCACCAGATGATTCAGGGGCAGCCTGTTCGATGGCAAAAGACCTTGTCTGGGTATCCAGGTTAGCCTGAGAGGCAACAGGAAAGAACAGATGAAAACCAAATCCTAGGGATCATCTGATTTCTTTCTGGCTGGTATGTCTCACAAAATAGTTATTTCCCCTTAACTGTCTGTTTCAGAGATTTCTCTGTCTACCAAATAATTGACATCTTCTCTATATAATCACTTAGTATGCATGTAAATACAGAGCAACAACATTGCTGCTATCATCAATGATTTTTTTTTTATTATTATATGGGACTTTTGATTTTTACATGGGATACACAGATGAATCCTGGACATTTGAGTCCTGGCAGTGGACTTCAAGCACTGGCCAGAAGCTGGACTGGGTGTTGGGTATGATAAGGACAGGTGGGTAGAATCTGAGCAAGGCCCAACTCTGGTCCTGTCTCTTGGATCCCCAAGGTTTCATGGCTCACCCCTTGAAGTCAAAAGCTCTGAGTAGTTTCTAAGTGCCCAAGACAAGGAGTACATCCAGGGAGAAAACAGGCATGAGAGATGGGAAGGCACAGGGTTGGGACGTATCTCGGTGGTAGAGTACTCGTCTACCATGCACAAAACGCTGTGTTCAATCCCTAGCACTGCCAAAATAAAAATATAAGTGCAATTAGAAGGCACAGAGCAGCTTTGCACCAGAATTGAAAGAGGTCAGGGAGAGTGAGGAAGCATTGTGGGAAAGGAAAGGAGGCCCTTGGTGATGGGCTTGCCATAGCCATGGCTCTTAAACTAATTTTGAGTGAAGGGGCAGCCCCAGATCCATGAGGTGAGGACTACAGAAAAAGAGAGAAGAAAGAAATGTTACCTGGGGCCTTTCCACTTTGTAAGAATCACAACACTTTACGGAGAGAGAATTTCCTAATTGTACAGCTGGTCTACTTCACACCTGTGGATGGGGTGAGGCCAGGTACCTGTGCTTCTAGCAAACTCCCTACAGTGGAGCCTGTATAGACCAAGCTTGTTAACAAGTTAATGGAATGTGGTTGGACTAAGGGATGGGAACCAGGAGATGAAGGAAAGAAGTAAGAGAGCAGGAGACTTACATTTATTCTTTACCCAATTCCCCAGAAGAGGGGGCAAGTAAACAGTTGACTTTTGGGCTGTCCCAGGAGAGTAATCAGGACTAGGGCTGGGGGGGGGAGGTTGAGAGGCTTCTTGGGATGGAGGAGGTGGTGGCTGGGCTGGGTCTTTGTGGGTTGTTAGGGGGATATACAGGTAAGTGGGGACAGGGCCATTCAGCTGAGGGAGTAGCATGTGTGGAGGTGAGAAATCGAGGTCTGGAGGAGGAGGTGGTCTGGAATGTGGGTCCAGTGGCAGTAGCCAGGATGTCAGGCTGAGGGAACAGGGTGGAGAGGGAGTCGAGGCAAGGAAGGCAGAGGAGTCCCCGAGGTCTAGAAGTTTACTCTGATTTGGAGCAGAAATGTGGTGGGGTTGCAGGACACTGTGGGAAACAGGGCGCAGGGAATGCTGAGGCATAATCTCTCAGGCTGGCCTGAGCTGGGGTGGCGAGTGGGGGTAGAGAGCCAGTGACAAACTGAAGAAACAGTTGGGTGGTAGAGAGAGTCGCCTGTGTGAGTAACGGAGTGGGTGTGCAGGAGTAGTCTAGGATGATGCCGAAGTTTCCTTTGACGTATGTTAACAAATTTGCATATACATTTATATATGTAAGTAGGGTGTGTGTTTGTGAGGGGGGGGAGATATTCAGTGTCAACAGAGACTCATTTCTGACTTGATGTTTGGGTATTTAGCTAGAAAAGAGGAAAGGGAACAGGTTGGGATGAGCCTTATTTTTGGAATCTATTGTTAGCTAGCTTGCTAGGGCTCTCGACTGATAGAGGGAGAGAGCTCATGGAAAACATTCTTAAATACGGAGGGTAGAGAGAGAACCTCTTAGTCTTGCGATGGAAAGGAGGCAGTCCGTTCCATTCTGCCGTTTCTAACAAGACCCTGGAAAGCAGACATTCTGAGTGTTTGCTTTAAATATGGCACATGCACACAACACAGGAACAAAGTTGCACATGCAACAACTGAGGACTCTGACTGGTGGACGTTCAGACCTTTAAGGAGCAAAACTACCCAGCTTGAAGAGGGCTGGAGAGGACAAGACCAGTTTACTCTTAAAGAAGGAGAGAAGGAGCTGACACCAGCACCATGCATGTGGTGACACGCTGTGCATTCACTATTAACCATGTTTTTTAAAGAGACAGGGTCTTGCTTTATTGTGCAGACTGGCCTTGAGCTCCTAAACTCAAGCAATCCTCCTGCCTCAGCCTCCCTCCTGAGTAGCTGGGACTACAGTTGTGTACCACCACACCCGACTCTACATTCTTAACATGTTTTTGATTAAAAAAAATAGGAATATGCTTCTAATGTGATATTGACTTTAAATTGGAATAATGCAAATTTGTATGAATCATATAAGCTGAAAATATCAGGAAAACTAAGGGTGAGAGTGGCTAAGTGACATGTAACCAATTTAAGGAATTCTTTTCATATAATGTTCACAGTGGTTACCTTTATGTGTGTGTTTTGGGGTGGTTAAATTTTAAGTTCATTTTTTCTGTATTCATGAGAAATTTAAAAACAATCAGCATGTTATTGATATACAGAAAAAAAACAGAAACAAACAGAGGATGCCCTTCTTGTCAGAGGAGAGCCAGGCTTTCTCAGCCTGTGTCTTCTGGAGATGAAAGCTGAAATTTATAGATGACATCACACCCCAAATTAAGAATTCCAAGGTGATGTGGACTAGAGCCAAGTAGGTAACAGAATGTCCTGGCTCAAAGTGGAGCTGGACCATGGTCTCAAAGAGTCTGGGCAGTTGGGTCTTGGCATGTGAAGCTGTCTATTGTAAACCAACTTGAAAACGTGTGTTGGGCCTAATAGTCCACTCTGCAGCCAGGGTGATCTTCCAAAAATGCAAATCAGATCTTGATACTCCATTAAGTCTTTCAGTGGCTTCCTAATTGCTCTTATAATAAAGTCCACACTTGTTATCTGAGCTTCAGGGACCCCATACTTGCCTTACACATTTCCATACTTTCCTCCCCATATCTTGCTCTGGGGTGTACTCAGAACTTCTTTAGTACTTTGGGAATTTGTATTTTCCCTTGCCTTCAGATCTCTCTGCATGCTGAATCTTTGGTCTCCAACACTAATGCCAACTTCTCCATCAGAAATCAATTTAAACATTGCCTCCCAAGTTCTCGATGAGGTAAGGCTACCTCATTGCCCATATTATTCTAGTATGTTCATGTGCAAGGTAAGTAGAAAATCAGAAAGATTTTAGTTTGTGTCAGGAGGTCCTCTTTGACTGTAATGAAGCCGTAATGAAGAGATGTGGGAATTAGATGGAGTCAGGTTTTTACTAGTTAGTAAGTTTGGACAAGTCTCACTTTTGCCAGGTGTAAATTGGAGAGAATACCACCTGCCCCAAGACCATTCAGGGTTATGGGGAGGAGTGACTGCCTGGCTCCAATGCCGTGGTTTCTACTCATGCTCACCTCCAACCCCTGGGGCAACCAATAAAACTCGAGACAAGAAAAGAAAGAGTATTAACAGACTATGGACATGTGGAGTGGGATGGGAACTGCATGTCTGCACCAGAACTTTGAATGGTTATTTATTATTCTTTATTTATAATGAAGATCTTTTAAAAAAAATGTGACCACTGGAATTTTCTTCTTTAACCCTGAATAAAACTTCAAAGGTGAAAGTCTAGTGCCTCTAGACTAAATTTTCACCTTGATATAATTTAAAATAGGGAGTTCCACCAAGGTTGATTCCAAGGTTGGTAGTATGAGTTTCTTAAATGAATTAAGAAAGACTCTGGAGAAATGTGAACCTGATCTAAAACTCCAATTAAAGCAAAGAATTGGAAACAGACCAAGTCAGAAAAGTTTCAAAGTCTGAAATTTATCGTTATCTGTGGAGTGGCAGTGAATTTGTAGAGATAGTGAATTCTCCTTTGGTATAGAGATTTGGCAAATCCACTTCAGTGTCATTGGAAAGAACCACGTTGATTTCTACCATTGTAAACACTGGAAATGAGAAATATTCCCACTGATCTTAGGTTTCAGGGTGCTAGTGAACAGGAAGGCCTCTTCTACAGCTTCTTTAGCCTGTGATGCCTTGCATAGCACAGCCATGTGATCATGTGATTGATTCAGCCAGCCTCTGGTTGAGAATGGCTGGAGCACACAGTGGAAGGGACCAAGTGTCCACCTACTGACCCTGAGAAATATCTTGGGAAATATATCTTGGCAGAATACTTGAGTAAGTGCATTTAACTATCTGCTTTAGGTAGAGTAAACCAAAGTCAGTTTGTCTTTTTTAATTCTAATATTGTCTTCTTGCTTAGAACATCGGTCATGTGTAGCCTTTTGACTTCATTCTTGGACAAACCTGCATTTGAAGGACATCTGAACTGTAAGCAATTTGGTTCATTTTAGTACTTTATTTAATTATCATTTACTTATTGAAATCCTGAGGCTCAAACCCCAGGGCCTCATTCATGCTAGGCAAATGTTCTACCCCAGCCCTGGATTTTAGCACTTTAGACCCAGATGTGAATATTGTCCCCCTACAAGACTTAAAAGAGGCAGATGGAAAAAGCACTCTTTATGCCATACCAAGCCTCATTAGTTCTTCAGGAAGAACTTCTAAGAATTTTGCCACTGTATTCCTCATTCTCCACCCGTTTGCCTCTCTACTGCTCCTGCCTATGTTATTTCTGCAGCAGACTCCTCAGAGCCTTCTCCAGCCTGGCCCTTCAACACAGTATTTATCTTGCAGCTAGTGTCATTTTTTAAAAATGTATAATTAATTACACATTAATAACACATATCCCCTTTCAATTATTCCCCACTACCTTCAAAATGAAGTCAAAACTGCTTCCCAGTGTATGGGGTCCTTCATGATCGGCCAACCCCTGGAATCTGACCCAATATCACGACTCCCAGTGCTCTCTTGCCTGGCACCTCACACAAGCTGCTCTCTCTCTGCACCCCATCTTCCTTCTTATTCATCCTTTAAGGCCCAGCTTGACCTCCTCCAAGAAGCTCACCTGAGTCTGGTCAGTGGTGCTATCGAGCAGTGCCTGCCCTGAAGGAGGTTGGGCGAGGTGATAAGCAGTATTCCTTCCCACTCTATCACCGTAGGTTGGCTTGGGGAAGTTCCCAGGTCTTTTAATGGCAATCACACCTGTAATGAAGTCCTGGAACAACTCCGGATTATGGAGGCAGTCAGGAAATGGAACAAACACATTACCTGGTATGGCTCAATTCATTGAGCCTGAGTACAGTCTGGGTCCTAGGAGTTTCTTTCATCTTCCAGGCCACTCTGATTCATATGCATTACCGTGTGCTTCCGTGTTTGAGGACTGGCCCCTGGGGACAAGAGAGCTGGGAGTCTCTCTTGTGTCACTTTGGACACTTTGCTGAGTTTGTTTCTCTACCTTTCAAATAAAGGTACTGGCTTAGAGGGCTTTTAAGACTCCTTTAGATTTTCCTGTTACTCTGCAGGCAGATGGATTGACAAAGCCATGGGCAAAATGGTTCCCAGATATCAACCAGCTTACCCTGGCCTAACGTGTGCTTGATGGGAAATCTGGAGGGACAAGGCTGTCCTATGTCCATTTGTAGAATATTTCAGACTGTAAGGCATATAGATGGTATCAAAGTACAAAAGATCACCTGCATAGGGTTCAGCTGATTTCTACTCTCTTCTAGTCAGCGTCTCATTTCCACAGCGCTGACAATATTGTGGGCAGGTATAGGAGAGGAAGGCTTGCTGACAAAGTGTATGAGCAGTATTCCTTATAGCATCCCTGACCAGACTCAGGGCCACGTGGGCTGTTAGAAGGTCACTGGTGCTCTTGGTTAACAGATCGGGTCCTCTGGGTATATGTTTTTGAAGATTGCCTCTCACTGAGCCTGTGTAATCAGGCACCCCCGTGACTCTATAAATCTCCAGCAGAGGCCAGCCAGGTGTCTCCTTTTCTATGTTTGTAACAAAGAGTAACCTCTGGGAGGTCAGAGAGTACCTGCCTCAGGTGGACAGGGAATGTGGGAGGTAGAATGACTGCTATTTTCAGCACAAGGTGACTGGGTCTGTCACACACTGATGCTGAGCTGCTTTCAAGGTCATGAGCATTGGGATCCTCCTCCAGTGCTGCTTGGAGGAGTGCAGGAGGCCCAGACTCCACCAGGGGAGGGGGCTTGAGCAGCCCTGGCTGCCTGTGTTCCTGAAAAGCAGACTTGGCGATGTTCTATCAGGTGCATGATATAGTTTGCCACACAGACCTGGCTCTTTAGAAGCTTGACTTTTAGAGTTGTGTTAGTCAGCTTTGCATTACTATAATGAAATACCAGAGGTAATTAACTTATAAAGAGAGAGGGTTTGTTTTGGCTCACAAATTTGAAGCTTCCAGTCCAAGATCAGGCAGACCCATTGCTTTATATGCTGGTGGGGATGCTGGATGGCAATAGTGGGGGCAAGTATTGAAGCACATTGCTCACATCATGAACCAGGAAGCAGAAGAGAGCAACTGAATGGGCTGGGACAACAAAATCCCCTCAGGGGTATGGCCCCAAAGATCTAAGGACCTTCTGCTAGGTCCAGCCTTCTAAAGGTTTACCACCTTCCAGTAGAGCCATTGTGGGGACCAAGCCTTCCACACATGGGCTTCTAGGGGACATTCAACATTCAGAACACAGCACAGGTGAGTTTGATCTATTTGGTAAATTCCAGCTTCTTTACTGAATGAGTGTCCAAGGAGTCAATATTTTCAGAAAAACTCAGTACCTCAGTTCAGCCCTAACTGAAGTTCTTTCTGATTTCAGTCTCTGCCCAGGGACCATCTCCACCATCTTGGAGTGCATTGCTTCCTGGTTTTCATGAAAGCCCCAGGTACTGAAAACCTTTCACATTTTCTCCAGTGGTTGCTTGTCAGGGACAGGGATAAGGAGAGAACAATCCTAGGAAGATGATGGCCAGGTGGGAGCTGCTGTTGAACGAGAACCTTTCCAGCAGCCATATCTCCCAGGATATGCATCCTTAGGGTACTCAGGCATCCAGAAGCCCTTGGAGCAATGGGGCCTGTACCATATGGACAGGAAGCCATGGTTACCTGGAGCTCGGTAGCTCCCCACCTGCTGTCCAGTGCACTATTAATCCTCCCAGCAGTCCTGTGGAAGAGCAGGAATCATGTTTCCTATTTCACATAGGAGGAAACAATGGGTCAAAAAGATGAAATGCATTTCACACCACTAGTAAGTGGCAGAGCTGCAGGTGAAAGCTTGGACTCTCCAAAGTCTCTCTCCAAAGTTCTGGTTTATAACAAGCAGGTGGCCGCGAACGTTGGGTGTTGTGCATTGGAATTTGTGTCATTCTCTATTCCTCATCTATCAACTGCCTACCTGGCTTCTAGTAGGAAAAAAGCCATGCCCAGCTGACTGATGTTCTCTCCTCCACAGGAGAAAAGGGAAGGCGAGGGGTTCATGGAACAGGCACAATACCACCTTGAGCCCACCTGGCCCTCCCAACCCTGGGCAAGTGTGTGGGAACAGCCATTTCACAGTGAGGACTCTTCAAGGCTCAGGAAGGTTAAATAACTTGGCTCAAGGTTAGATGGCTAATTGGAATCAGAGCTGGGGTTCATCTCAGCTGCCTGATTTTAAAACCTTGGCCTTATTGTTTCTGGGGCTGTTATGAAGATTACAGATATAGTCGCCAAGAGGGGTAGGATGAGGGACAGGAGGGACTGGGCATAAAGAACATTTTAATAACACAGACACTGGAGCTTGCTGTGAATTCCAAGTATCAGTTCCCTTGACCATGAGATAAAATACCATCCCTGCCCATACTAGCCTCTGAACCACTCACTTGGAGATAGAAGGCATGTTCTGAAAAGAACCAACACCATAGATATGGACATGGAGAGAGAGATAGGTATGGATATGGACCTAGATATATAGAGACATGGACATAGATACACACATATATACAAAGCAGTGTATGGACAGTGGGTTAGGAACTAAAGATGCCAGTCCTGACTACGCCCCACTCGGGTAGCTGAGTGACCTTGGTAAAATCACTTCACCTTTCTGGGCCTTGTTTTTCTCATCTGTAGAATGAAAAGCCAGAGCTGGACTAGGTGACATAGCATCTTGGGAGAGACCTCGGAAATCTCACACTCCATCTCTTTTAGGAGGAGGCTTTGGTGTCAAGAGAGAAAATGGCTTGCCCAGGTCATACAGCTATTTTTAGGGACCAAGCAAGCAGTAGAGCCAGGTTTCCAGCCCCAAATCTTCTGTGCTCTGGTGAGAAATCCTAGCTCTTATAAGCAAAGATTCTTTGAGTACAATGGGAAGGGAGGAGTTCTGACAGGGGAGAGGGACTCTGTTCTTTGGGTCCACATGGAAACAAGACTACAGGGGAGAGTCAGCAAAATGCAGAGCCAGCAGAAATGGGGTGTGCCCATCTGCACTGCTGGTGCAAGGTGCTAAATTATTCAGGACCTGCCAGGCGCCTCTGTGAGGAAAAGGCTGCCAAGGAGCTCGAGTTTGGGTGCAGAAGCCTGAGCCCTCTCTGGGGCCTGGTGAAAGGAAATGTGCCCTGGATAGATTATTCCAAACGGGTCCTCGTCCCAGTGCCCTAATTAGTGCTCTTTGGGTGCCACTTGTGTGTTCAGGGGCTAGTGTGCTGCTGGCTGTGACCTGTTGTGGACATTTAGTTTGTTCTCCACATCTGGGCTTAGGGCCCCTGCAATACTGCAGGACCCAATGGTGAAATGGACCCTCAGTTCATATACAACCTGCTCTTTTTTCAGGCAGGAAAAGGCCTGGGATAGGGCCAGTAACTTCCCCAAGGCTTAGAGCTGAGCACTGAAATCTAGGAAGCCTCCCCTGACTTTATCAAGCAGAAATCATTGTTCCTTCTTTTCTTTACTTTTCCACGAGCACCGCTAATCTGTCCGTTCTAGCACTCACTGTTTTGTTTGTTTATGTCCGGGGTTGGTAAACTTTTACAGCGAAGGACCTGAGAGTACATACGTCAGTCTCTGCTGCAAGTACTCTACGGTGCCATCATAGCACAAGAGCAGCCACAGAAACTACACAAATGAGCATGGCCACATTCCAGTAAAACTTTATTAATAGACTCTGAAGTTTGAATTTCATTTTTCACACATTAAAAATGCTATTCATTTCCCCCCAAACATTTAAAAATGTAAAAGTCATTCTTAACTCATAGGCTAAACAAAAACTGGAAGCTAGCTGGACGTGGCTCTTGAGTTGCTGTTTTCCAACCTTGGCTTAAATGCTCGTTTTCCTTGCTAGACCCTGCACAAAGGCAGTACCTTGGTCATCTTGGCAGAACCTGTTGAATGAATGAATGAATGAATCAAGTGATTTGCATTAAACTCAGCCATGCAGAATAATAATCACTAATTCTTTTGATCCTTCAATAGTCCTTTGAGGGAGGCAAACAGAATAGGCATTATTGCTCCTATTTTACAGACAGGAAAAATGAGGCCATTGGACTGGTCTATTGGAAGAGCCTTAGGGCTTCTGATTTCTACTCTGGCAGGGCTGTTGTTGTGTCTTTTTTTGGGGGGGTTTCTGGTTTCCATGTCCCCCTCAATAATTGGGGGAACACTGAAAGAGCTGGGCCAGCAGGATGGCTCAGCTGATGGATGCATTAGAAATCCTTCAGGAGCCCCGTCCTTCAGTTGCGAAAATAGAAACAATCTGGTGCCTGCCTGGGTAAAAGGCCTGTGTCAAAATTGTTTGGTTTCCTTCCTACATCTCCCTGGCATTACACTCCTGGAATGAGAGGCAGCAGTGTCTGTTCTGTTGAGGGGGAATTGTTACACATGGCTAAAATTAGATGTTTTGTTTGAATTATGTTAATTTGACTTAATTGCTGGGGAATGTCAATGTTCTTCAGAAATTCCAGAGCTCTGCCTGGTCTTGGTGAATAACAGTAATCCCTCTATGGGTGTAGTGCCTCACCGTTCACAACTCTGCCCCTTCATTATCTTGTTTGATCTCTCACAACAAACTCAGAAGGGCAGTGGGCCCAGGATGAGATGCCCATTTTTCTGGACTGGGAAACCAAGGTCCAAAGGGATAAGCTTCCATTCCTCAGGTCACAGCTCTTGGGAGGCAGAGTTGGGGACAGCAACTTATGTTTGAGTTCTCCATGGCTTCCATTCTACCATGATGAATTTAAAACAACTGTCCTTTATTTATTTGTGTATTTATTTATTTTTGAGCAGCAGGCACAGCTGGCTTCATGGTGGGTGAGGTATGCAGATGTACTGGGCTCCACACTCAGAAGATCCCTAGTGAATGGCTTAATACATTGACCATGTTGAAATGATTCTTCATTTTATTAACAAGGGGACCCACACTTTCATTTCCCACTGGGTCATGAAAATTATGTAACCAGTCCTGGCTGTTAGATTATTTTCATGGGCCAGCATTTTTATTTTCTGTCCAGTTAACCTTGAGTGTAACTTGAACTTGGACATGGTGATTAGGATGTCCAGAGAAGCTTTATATATATATATAAACATCCATCCCAAACCTGTCCAAAGGTGAGATTCCTGAGTGGCTTCTGGCCCCTACCTCCTCTTTCTTCCACCTTTGTCTTTGGACTTTGCCCTGTGCAGGTGGGGGATGATTGTCACATCAGAGATGCGTTTAGAAAGTGCAAAGAAATGTCCTTTCCCTGGCTGTGGCTGCAGACCAGCCTGGATACTCAATAAATCTTTGGGCACTGTCCTCCCTGCAGGGGGAACTAGTCAGACCAACCCCAACTTTTCAGGTCTGGTGCCAACTAAACCCTCTAATAGGTTTGTCATTGCTGCAAATGGCATTTGGAATTACTTTATAAGTCTCTGAGTTTGCAAAGAGTGGCTGTCTTTTACTGCTATTGAACTCTGCCGCCTTCTAGAATATGTTTTAGTTGATGATTTTACTAAGAACAACAATAGCCACAGGTTGATGACCATTTGCTGGGTGCCAGGTGTCCCTGCTAAGCCCCCAGCCTTTCCCTCATACCACCACAGCCCTAAGGACTTTGTTCCAACCCAGTCTAACTTGTTACCTGCTTTAGGACTTTGTGCTCAAAGTTTGCATCATCTCCACTTCTAGGTCACTTCCTCAGAAAAGGCTTCTCAGACCACTTGCTCTCTAGTAGCCATTTACCCACTCACCCCCCCACCTGATTAAGTTTATGACCCACCCACTCTGTCACATCACTTTGTTCAATTTTCTTTATTACCTGGAGTTAATCCTGTTTATTTCTGGCTTATTATCTATCTCCCCCTCCCTGCATTAAAAAAAAATAAATTCTATGACAATAGGGGCTTAGAATTTCTATCTTGTTCTTCATTCTGTTTCCAGAGTCTAGAAAAATGAATGTGTAGCACACAGTAGGTGCTTAAAAAGTAGATACTCAATGAATACTCACCCCAATTCTAAAATTAGTCACCATTAGCCTCATTTTATAGATGGAGAGATGGAAGCCCTAGAGCAATGAAATAATTTGCCCAAGGTCTTGGGAAAGTAGGAATGCTATCTGATCCCACACACAGATTTCTTACCTGCCACATGGGATGGTGATTTTTTTTTTTCCTTGGGTCTTTCCATATTAGTGTGGCAGTTCCATAAGATATTCTTGCTTTTCTAAAAAAAATTGACACAGAAACTATTTTGATTTGCAAGTTTTAAAATATAACTTTACATTGATCAAGTGGCCTTTACCAAAGGACAACTCTATGAAACCCATCTGATTTTCTCATAGCTGGTTCTGGAAACACGAGATAACATATGCAAAATTGTTTGGAAAAATCCAAAGTGATACAGAGATGTGAGGGGTCACCTGTTACCCCAAATATCTACCATATTGATTTCTTACTAAAGTTGATACATCCAGTGAGGGTTATGTAAAGAAATTTTAGAGATTTCCTCTTGCATTCTCCTGTATTCAGGTTGAAAGTCAAATCTTTTATTGGTATAAAAGAAAGTACATAGGGTTTGGAGTTGGACATTAACCTAAACCCTGAGCTCTTTGTACCAATGTTGTACTTTGTTTATTTTCACTAAGCCTTAGTTTTCTTACCTGTAGTAAATCTGTCCTCCTGTTCCCTGCCTCCCCATGGGGCTGTGAGATTTAAGAGTTAAATTAGTCCATTAAGTCCCAAGTTTTTAATTATGCTAATATATCAATGAAGTTGACTCAAGTACATTAAAATAAGTTGGAAGTCATAATCTAGAGCTTTAAGTTATTATATTAATATTAGTATTATATTATAGTTACATATAATTATGCATCATGTATTCAAAGTTTTATAGTTCCACAACTGGGATGATGGAACAAAATGGGTTAAATGTCCCTTCTCCAGGTGTGTCAGCCCTTTCCCAGGTCCCCTTTCCTGGGTGGGGTCTGGGGCAGAGGTGAGGTGCTGGTGCAAGAGGCTGAGACCAGGTGTAGGACAAGGACCGCCTGGAGTGCGCATCTGTGCTTGATGCCACGTGGCCTGAAGCTGGAACCCGCCTTGGCTGGTGAGATCCCACTCTGCTGCCCGGGCATTAGCCAGGACACTCTGAGCTGGGTCAAGGGCTCCGGAGCTTTAGGGAAAGGAAATCGGTTTCTATTTCTGGGCAGGAGGCCTGAGAGGTGCAGCGGTTGGTCGAGTCTCTTGTCCTGCTGGGTGGCCGCCACACACTGGCCAGGCAACTGAGCTGGCAAGAGCGTGGGTGCACAGGCACTGTGCGTGGGTGCGCTGGGGAGTGCACAGTCGCTGCCCCAGAGATTCCCACCCACGTAGGTAATGGAGGTGAAGGAGGAGCCTTATGCCTCCCTTCTGTGCCAGGCTACTGCCCAATTCCAGGGCCGTGAACTACAGGGACTTATAGCACTAACACATCTGAAAAGCACAGGAAAAAAAAAAGTAAGATGTTGCTGTCCTGAGAGAAATTGTGCCCAGGGTGAAATTATATGTGGCAGTCAGTCATCCTCATGGAAAGGGTGTTTTTGAAGCTACAAGGAACTTTCTGCTCGCTTGCACGTGGCTTGCTTCCCAACAGCTTAGGAAGAGAGGCCAGATAACTTAGATTCTTTCAATCAGTATTCTTGAACAGCTGACACAACAGCCCAAGTGACCCATCCCTTGGAAGTACCTACTTAGTATGCTCCAGATATGTCTGGGCAGAGTGTGGCGATGGATCTGGGCAGACCATTGGGAAGAGCCAGGATTCTGGAGTTGGATGGGTCTGGGGTGAAACTTACCACCCAGATGAGTTACTTTTTTCTTGTGTGTTTGCTTTGTTGTCTTCTTCTTTCACCTTGTTAAGTTTTCCAGTTTTAGCATGTAAGTCAGCAGAAGTCAGTAGTGACTCTCCTGGAACTTCTGGAGACCTAGGGTTAGGACTCCTCTATTTATCCAAAGCAGCAATTGCCTCTATCCTCCCTGCCCCAGGTTATTAAGCCAGGGCCACCTGCTGACAGCCACTCAGCTAGTCTGTGTCAAGGTGCTCCAGGGTCTTTAGGACTTGTAGGTAAATAGAGATGCCAGACCCCAGCGTCCAGGTGACTGGGGCCTTGAAATTATGGAAAGGGGGAGTGAAGGGGCAGGAGGAGGGGAGCCTAGCCCTGTCCCCTCCAGCCCAGCTCTGCTTTCCTTGTCCTGTTCCCAGCTTCATAAATGAACTGAGGCAGATTGTTCATCAGGGACCTTTGATTGTTTTCTGGACCCTTGAAGACTCCCCACAAACTCTCCTGAGAGTCCCACAGCTTGGGCAAAGCTTTTCGTCACATAGACATCCTGGTTAAAATGCAAATACCTAGGGTTGGGGTTGTGGCTCAATGGTAGAGTGCTCGCCTCGCACATGTGAGACCCTGGGTTTGATCCTCAGCACCACATAAAAATAAATAAACAAAATAAAGATATTGTGCCCATGTATAAAAACATTTTTTAAAAACATGCAAATGCCTGGAGGAATAACCCACAGGAGGGTCATTCATATAGAGGAAAGGTCATTGGCATTTTTCAGCTTTGAAATGGGAAGCTTTAAAGCAGGAAGTCACTGAGAAAGGAAAAGGATGACAAAACGAAGGGGAGCAGGGATAGGTGAGGAAGCCCCAACCCAGAAAGCAAGATCCTCAGTTGTGAATTTTTTCTTTGCTGGTATTGAAGAATTGGACACTGGTAGAGAGCAGTGTAAGACCTTTTGGTTACAGATCAGCCAAGGAGCAAGTCAGGCACTCACTGTCCCATCTCAATTAGCACCCCTTGTCTGGAGATAGAGAAAGACAGAGTTGCTCATCCACACCTCGTGTTCCCCCTCTCATGTCCTCTGAAAGAAATGGACATTCATCCAACACCACAACAGGGCCTTCCAAAGGGGCCAGTGGGTAAATTATCCAGATGTGCAGCAAAAATGAGCAGTTGAATTTTAAGAAACTGTCACTTTGATCAACACGTCTCACCCCCAACATTTTGTCCTTTTCCTGGACCTAGTGCAACCTTGCAATTTAAATTTATTTTGGTAGAAACACATTATGAAAGATAAGAGGGTAAAAAAAAGGGATCTGAAATAGAAGTATTTCCAAGTTTCTGCTGGTTGTTGAGAAGTGATGGTGGGTCTTACTCTAAAGGTAGCCACAGGAGACTCTTTCTGTAGTCACCACAGTCCAGCAAGAGGGTCTCCAAGACAGGTCAGGTGCCTAATCCACCCAGTTGCAGCTGACTTGACCCTCACCTGTGGAAGGCCAAACATCTGGGCTGCTACCTTTCAAGGCCCCTTCCTGTAGTATGTCCAAGGGTCTCTTAGTTTTTAGGAGTGTGAGTGTGTGTGTGTATATGTTTATGTGCACACAGGGGGATGTGTTGGTGTGGAGTCTGGCTGGTTCAGTTTGGTTCCTGGAGTAGCACATCCAGCCAAGCTTTCAGCTTCCCCTTGGTTCAGCCCATGAGGTAGACTCATTGTGCTGGCGGACAGAATTTCCTAAGAAAGACAATGCAGGAGTCTCAATGAAGGGGTGGTTGCAACATCCAGGGCCTCAGAGGTCCTAGACACACCAATGAATCTTGACCTGACATTGGGCAATTTACAAAGGGCTCTCATCTGTGATGTTTTATTTAATTTAATCCCCATGGTGGCATTGTCATCCCAGGTTGGATTTGGATGTAGCTCTAGCTTGGATACAAATGCTTGTAACTATGGGCTATGTATTAGTCTATTTAACAGTGGAATGCTAATAACAATTGTAATCAATAGCACAATGCCACAGACTGGGTGAGTTATAAACAGAAGAGGTATGTTTTGGCTCATGCTTTGGAGGTTCAAGGCCCAGGGGCTGCAGCTGGTGAAAGCCTTCTTGCCGGCAATCCCAAGGTGGTGTAGTCCCAAGGCGTGGCAAGAGATGGGCAGTGTGCATGTGCATGCATTTTGTTTTCTCTCACTTTTCTTACAAAACCACCCTGTTGCAGTCATAGGGCTCCACCCTGGTGACCTTATCGTAACAACTAAAGTCAGATTGTTTTCACCCTCTTAAATTTCAACACACGAATATTTGGAAAACTCTCAAACCATATCTAAACCATTACAGACTGGTTTACCTCTTTCAACCTCAATTTCTTTTCTGCAAAATGGACCTACAACTAATAATACCTGTCTTGTTTGTAGGGTTATTGTGGAGATTCATGAATGTAATGGGCCTGATTGATGATTAGAGCCCAGAATGTTAACTCCTTGACCAACACTGATATTATCATCTTCACTTTACCAATGGGGAAAATGAGACCTGGAGAAAGGAGGTGAGAAAGAAAGAGGCATGATTAGGATGCTATAGATCATATAGGACCTAACAAACATTCTTATGAGGAGGTGCTAAAGCCATGTTCAAAGCAGCAACTTTTCAAAGAAAATGAACTATAATGGAGTGAGGGCTCAGGTGGAATGAACAGTAGAAGAAAACAAAGCCTTTTTCTCAGGGCTGGCTACAGCCTCTCCACCCTCTGCAGTGTGCTTGCACATGAGGACTATTTTTTTTCCCCTTGAAAAGGATTGAGAATTTAATATTGTGTTTCCACAAACCATGTCATTGGTTGTTCTTCCACAAATCCTCTGCATTTGTCACCAGAGACATGGGCCCTACAGACTCCCCAGCCAGAGCCAGTTGTGGGGTGAATCATGGAGGGAGAATGTACTTTGAGGCTTTGATTTTTTCCAGGTCAGGGCAGCACGAAGGAAACACTGGCAAATCTCTTCTAGATCATCCCAGGGAGAGACTTAGGCAGGGCTCTCGTCTTGCAGATTTCATGAAGTATTTCTGAAATTCTCTTTGTTTGTGTAACCATAAGCCTCCTTTATAATCCAGGTTGAGGATTACAAAGCAAGTCCCCCTCCCTGCCAGGGGACTCACCCCAAGTATGTTGGTCACACATTCATGGCTGACATACTCCCATGACTCTAAGGTCTCTGAGCTGGCCTTGGCTCTCCCTGTCACTTTTACCTGGAATGACTGTCCAGAAATAGTTTATTTTTATTTAATAGAGAAAAGCTGGGGTTTGGGAATTAGAGCTAGAAAAGAATCCTGGCTTCAAGTCATGTCACCTGGTGGTCTCTGGCACTCTTTGGATATGGGTTACTTTTTCTCTGAAATGGAGAGACTAGCAGCACTGGAGGATTCGATGGGATGGGGTGCAAGGAGGTCTTGGTCCAGTCCCTGTCACCAGCTGGCAATTGAAAGCAGAGAAGCAGAAGGCAGGGTGGGGCAGAGGGCGGCTGGGCTCACTGAGGCCTGGGCCATTCTGCTCTGCTTGGCAACTGTGTCCGCCATGCTTTGGGGGAGCTGGAGCAACCAGTAAGATGTTTAACTCAGACTCATCTTTCAGCCTGATTTTGGGGGAAGAGTTTTCTATGACTAAGTCTAGAAATCAGCCTGGGCAGAGCTAAGCGTCTGTTTCTGAAATATTAAAAACTCTTTAAAGTGGGTTAGACTGAACAGAGTGATGACAGCTGCTTATTAATAATAAACCCATTGGGGCTGCCGAGACTCTGCCGTCTGCAGTGTGGGTGCCTCTCCTGGACTCTGCCTCCTCCTGCCCAAGGGGCTTTCCTGCCATGCCAGGGTAGGGGTCTTCTGGGGTAGTTTTTGGTGGGCCTTCATAGTCCACAGATCCAAGTCCAGTGCAGCCTCTGCTCTCTGCCTCATGGCAGCCCCCTGAGCTCTGTGGTAATTCACTTGTTTCAAAAATGCATAATTTTCATTGGTGCTCAGAGGTACATGTGTACAGCTTGCTGAGGCTGCTGTACAAAGTACCACCCACTGGGTGGCTCAGCCAGCAGAAATGCACTGTCTTACACTTGTGGAGGCTGGAAACTCAAGATCCGTATGTTGGCAAACTTGGTTCCTTTGGAGGACCCTGGGGAGAACTGTTTTGGTCTCTCTCTGGCTTCTGGGGGTTGCTGGACTCTGGGGTTCCTTGGCTTGTAGAGGCATTGCCCTGTTTCCGCCTTTTCATCTTTACCTGCTGTTATGGTTTGGATCCTAAGTGTCTCCCAAAGGCCAGGTGTTGAAGGCTTGGTCACCAGCTCATGGCACTATTGGAAGTGGTGGAAACTCTAGGAAGTAAGACCTCGTGGAAGGAAGTTAAGGGCTATGCCTTTGAAGGGAGATTGAGAACCCAGCCCTCCTTTTTTTTCTTTTTCCTTCCCTGATACTATAAAGCAGCTTCCTCTGCTCCATGCTTCCCCACAGCCACCCCCATGCCATGACAAGCTGCCTCTCCACAGGCCCAAAAGCAACAGGCAAAGCAAACATGAGTTGAAACCGTGAGCCCAAATAAGCCTTTCCTCCTTATGTGTAGATTATCTCTAGTTTTCCACCACAGTGGTAGAAAGCTGACTAAAACATGCTGTTCTGCTTTGGTTGGTCTCTGTGTTCACGTTTCCTTTTTTTTTTTTAAGGACACCAGCAGTATTGGGTTAGAGCTCACCCTAATGGCTTCATTTTTACTTGATCTCTGTAAAGACTTCCCCCCTCCCCAAATAAGGTTACATTTGGAGGTACTGAGATTTGGACTCCAACATAGAATTTTTGGGGTATACAATTCAACCCATAACACATTTGTAGGCACGTGCCAAGCCTATGTGCCCCAGAGGTCCCAAGTTGTGGACTGTGTCACCCAAAAATCCTTCACTGTGCTTTGAGAGGCTTTGGGCTTCAGAATCAAAGACTCCCTGGGCTCTCAAAGGTGGTAGAGTATCCTTTACTGATGAGGAAACCAAAACTCTGAAACAGGGACCCCTGAGGCATGGTCCAGTAGAATTCCCACTTTACTTCTTCACTTCTGGGACTGTCATGGTGGGACTGCAGGTGTAGTGTTGGCCAGATACTTTGACATCTCACTTAATTCTTATGAGAACATCTATGCTGGATGTCATCATCCCCATGTTAAAAATGAGAAAATCAAGGCCCAGAGAAGTTTGAAATAAGTGGTCAGTATTGTACTGCATAGGTAGTGACAGACTGGAATTATGATCCCAATTATGATCCCACTTCTGTCTTTCACTCGTCACCATGTTCAGCCTTTGACTTGAATGCTGGGTTGGAAAGAAGAGAAAGGGAACAGGTCAAATCAATAAAGATTTATTAAAGGGCCTGGTTTATTACAGGATTTATTACAGCCCCAGCCCCTGTAGTTCTGTGGGGAAGTTAGGAGGACATGTCAGTAACTCTGTCCTTCTGTGGCTTCTAATCCAGTTGGTAAGAGGAAATTCAGCCTCTTAGATGGATCAGAGCTCATGGTAAGGTCCACTTTGGTTACATAGACAACTTGTGGTCTGTACTGAAGCTCCTGGGAGTAGAAGGCCCTCTTGGAACAGGGTCCTGCCTGGTGTGGAGAGGCTGGTCTTGATGGGGCTGTGGCTAAGGAGGAGATGGATGGACTTGCTCCTTTGGAGGTGGGTTAGCTCTTGAGCACAGCTGTGAGTTGGAGCATGAGTGCAGAGGATAATGAGAGAAAAGATGGTTAAGGGACAGATAGGCTAGTGACCATGCAAGAGCCAGGAGGGCTGGGAAAACAGCTTGTCCTTGATTCTGGAAGAAGGTTCTACCCAGTACAGACACCCACCTATTTTCCCTAGCCACTCCCCCTGCACATGGGCACTGCTGAGATGCAGAACCCACCTGCTCCAATTGGGGTGTTTCTGACAGGATCAAATACTGTGTGGTTGTGAGCTTGGGCTAGTAATGATGAGGCCCAGCGATCCACCAGTGGGCATGGTGACCCACGTTTCTACCAGCCTCTTTCAGCTCCCCTCTCTTGGGCTCAGATTTTATTTCATTGGCTTTCTCTAGAACTTGTACCACCCATCAAGCTGAAAATTGGGCTTCCTCGCTGAGGTCTTCATAGGGCCACAATTCTCTGACCAGTATCAAATACTTTTTGTACACCCATTTATATGATCCATGGGGCTAGGGTTAAGAAGAGGCACCTTGACACTGTGGGATCCAGAATATTGGAGTTCCAAGTTTCAGGCCCAGGGAATCCATTAGGATGGGAGTAATGCTATGTCCCTTGAACATAGCATAGGGCATGAGTCATGACTGAAGCTCAGTACATGTGGTTTGAATGAATAAACATGAGTGAACAATGGAGAAGGTGACTTTTCTTAGTGTTCAGAAGGGACTGAGAATAGATTTACATAAAATAATACCTATCAAAATCTCTATTTTTAAACTTTTAAAAATGTCTTTATTATATTTTAATTTTTTATACTGGAGATGGAATCCAGGAGTGATTTTATCATTGACCTGCCCTTTTTATTTTTTATTCCCCCACCCTTTTTATTTTTTATTTTGAGAGAGGGTCTTGCTTAGTTGCTGAGGCTGGCCTCCAACTTGAGATCCTCCTGCCTCAGCCTTCCAAGTTGCTGGCATTACAGGCATACACCATGCTTTAATGTTTCTAAAACAAACATTATCCTGGCTGTTTTTCTCATCTCCCTCACATCCATGCATGTAATCTCAGGGTCTTTTGGTAAAGACTACAGGATTAAAAGGGGTGATGTTGACTCCTATTCTCTGGCAGAACCACTTGATCTCCTCTTCCTTTCACACAAGGCACAGAGATAGACCCTCAGTTGTATTTGTTTTTCTTAGAGTGGTCTCAGGACCTCCTGAGTTCTTGCCCTCTAGAGCTCACTTGTTAAACTGCAGTGTGCTGCCCTCCTCAGTCTACCAAGTAGGATTCTTTCTGGGTAGAACCCAAGAATCAAGGATCAAGGGCGTTTCTGACCCACTCTTCTTAGGTAAGTCTTCTGAACACTACAGTTTGAGAACTACTGCACTAAGAAACCAACATCATGGCTTAATTATTGAACTTGTAGATCTGTAGCAATATTAAAGATGCTTGTAACTCCCAGTTACAATTTTCACTATCAGTTTTTATTATAGCCCATGTCACAGAATCAGACTGTAGTGTAGGCTGACAGGAGCCTACAGAGGGGTCCAGGGTTCCAAAGTGTTCCCAGGCCTCTGTGATATCCCAGGCTCCTTTTCCCACAGGGCAGCCCTTCTCTGTACGGTCCCAGTCTTTCTGTGTGAGTATGCAGGGCCCATCTTTTAAAATGTAGCATCTGGGTCTTATCTAGAGCAACTGAATCAAGACCTTTAAGAATGGGATCTAAATATCTGCATTTTATGCAAGATTCTAAAGATTCTTCTGCTCAGTAAAGTTCAAGAACCATAGCTCTCTTCTTTTTTTTAATATTTATTTTTCAGTTGTACATGGACACAATAGCTTTATTTTATTTATTTATTTTTATGTGGTGCTGAGGATCAAACCCAGGGCCTCGCAAGTGCTAGGTGAGCGCTCTACTGCTGAGCCCCAGCCCCAACCCCATAGCTCTCTTCTTACTGCCTGAGACCTTAAGGACAGTATGCAGTAGGAGACTCCTTAGAGAAGCTAGTCACAGCATCAGAGATCAATAGGATTGGGGATATTCCAGTCCAGCCACACGGTACTAGGGATTAGGAACCTTGTGTTCTGATACCTCCTCATTCTGGAGTTTTGATTCTTCCTTTCTCAGCACATAAAGATTCATGAAGAGATGGAGACCATTATGTATTGAGCTTCTCCTATTGGTGATGCTTGTGCTAAGCACTTTGCTTTTCTCACTGCATTTGATCTCTCCAAAGGACAGGAAATGTTTTTAGGCAAATATTTTCCCTGTTTCCATTTTTGACATACTTTGCCTGGGTGCTAAAATCCTGAGCATTCCTATTCTTTATTCCTCTGCTGAGCCTCGATCTTCACATTCCTTTCCCTTGGAGGAAATTTCTTCCAGGTGAAAATTCAAATGGCTATTAAAAATGGTGTGAGGCAGTTTTCTGTCACAATAACAAAATATGCAAGGTAATTAACTTAGAAAGGAAAACAGGTTTATATTGGCTCATAGTTTTGGAGTTTCCAGTCCATTGTTGGTTAGCCCTGTTGCTTTGGGCCGGTGGCAAAGCAGCACATTGTGGCACATGGTGGAGAGAGACTACTCACCTATGGCTGGAAGCCAAAGAGGATGAGGAAGGGGCTACAGTCCTGTTAGTCCTTTCAAGGACTTGCCCCCAATAATCTAAAGACCTCCCACTAGGCTCCACCTTTTAAAGGGTCTACTGCCTCTCTATAACACAACCAAAAGGGGACATTCAAAATGCAAACTCTAGCATAAACTTTTGTTCTAGGAGCTTTGCTCCCCACACTCCAAAATTTCTATGTCCTTTACAAAAGATTTGGAACAATTTTGATGCAGCATTTCCCCATCCCAGTCTTTAGTGAGCTTTGTAAATAATGAATCAGATCAGGGTCAATATTTTATGGCAAATGATTTAAGATTCCTACCAGAAGACCTCTTGGAAGAGGTTCCTGGGCACATTTCTTAATTATTCACAAGGTATATAAAGTTATAAATCATTCAGAAGATGATAATAAACGTTGTGAATGTTTCTGATGAGATTTCATACATTGTCTGGAATCTGCATTCAGGTCTTGCAATCTTAGAAGGTCCCTGAGAGGACAAACCCTGCTCAAATAACTGCACATCATCTTGGTGAAATGGTTCTAACCTGGGAGTGATTTTGTTTCCCCCTGCCCGTTCCAGGGATCATTTAGCAAAGTCTAGAAACATTTAGATTGTCACAATGGAGGGGAAGGGTGCTACTGATGTCTAGTAGGTAGAAGACAGAGATACTGCTAAATAGTCTACAATTCATAGGTCTTCCTTCCCTGAGAAGGGATCACCGGGCTCCAAATGTCAATAGTGCTGAGGTTGGGAAACCTTGTCTTAATACTCCTACTAATGCTATTGTTATAAAAACCTGCTTAGTATAGAAATAGTATCTACCCATCCAGAAGTATTTGTAGAGCTTTGACTATGTGTCCAGGGATTGAGGGTACAGAGATGAGAAACTACCATTTCAATGGAGGGGAACATTGGTTAGAGGGGGAGGTGAAAAAGGAAACCAAGAAGTAGAGAGATGTGCAAAGCCGCTTGGAACACAGAGGAGGGCTCAACCATGCATGGGAGTCAGGAGGCCTCCCTGGGAGGTGATGCCTGAATGGAGTCTTCCAGCCTAAATAAGAGGCTAAAGGGTAGCTATAACGGGGAAGAAGAGTGCTCCAGGCATGGAACAGCATGTGCAAAGACCTGAAAGAGGAGAGCTCACCATGCTTGAGAGCTAAGAGTCACTTCCTATGGTGCAGAGTAGAAAACCTGGGGCATTTTCAGGTTGAGAATCTCCTTTGAAGAAGTTTTGCTTCTTGAATTTTGAGGGGTTTTACAGCATTTAAAGAGGTTTTGTTTTTTGTTTTTGTTTTGTTTTGGTTTGTTTTGGTTTTGGTACCAGGGATTGAACTCAGGGGCACTTGACCATTGAGCCACATTCCCAGCCCTATTTTGTATTTTATTTAGAGACAGGGTCTCACTGAGTTGCTTAGCACCTCACTTTTGCTGAGGCTGGTTTTGAACTTTTGATCCTCCTGCCTCAGCCTCCCAAGCTGCTGGGATTACAAACATGTGCTGCCACCCATGGCCTGAGGAAAGTAGGGCAGGAGCACCTTCCACTTGGCTCTCCAGTGGCTTTTCTCCAAGATGAAAAAACTTCTATGGATGGACAAAGGGGACAGATGTACAACAATGTGAATATACTTAATGCCACTGAACTTTACACTTAAAAATGGTTGAGAAATTTCTTTTTTTTTTTTAATTTTTTATTGTGGGTTGTTCAAAACATTACAAATTTCTTGACATATCATATTCGACACTTTGATTCAAGTGGGTTATGAACTCCCACCTTCACCCCATACACAGATTGCAGAATCACATCAGTTACACATCCATTGATTTACAAATTGCCATCCTAGTGTCTGTTGTGCTCC
>NW_026000225.1:1780388-1952675 GCF_001458135.2 Marmota marmota marmota | reverse complement strand
CCCAGGGCTCCTTGCCAGAGTGGTTCCGAAGGGACGGGGTTGGGACTGGTCTGTTTCTGGTTGGTTTCAGCTCCCGGTTTGCTATTTCATGAAGGCTTGGCGAGAGACCTCTTCCTAGAGTCCCTGCACCGCTCCTGCTGCGCTGCGCCTCGGAGGCTATCCGCCCTGACGCGGGGGCCGGTGCAGGCAGCCTACGGTCGCAGAGTCGCGCGGGCAGCGGCTGGCGGGTCTGGACCTCTGCGCTGCGTGGCGGAGATTCACTCGTCTAGCGCAGACTGTCCCTCCAAAAATCCTACCGATTCCCGGCCGATCTCTCTTTAGTGGAATTTTGCTAGGAGTTTCTCAGCAGGTCGTATCTAAGCGTATCCATGCGTCTCTCTGACCCCGTTGTTGAGGAGGTACTGAAAGCGCTGCCTCCCCTCTCGCCGCCATGTTCTCTCCCCGAGAAATTTCAAATATGTGTATTTTATCATACTTTTTTAAAAATAGAAAATTGCCTCAGGGGAAAGGTAGAGGCATGATATCCAAAGACAAAAAAGATTACACTCTTTCCCTGGATGGTCCTGTCTATTTGAAAAGGAAATATAGGAAAAGAGAGGGCAGGCTCCAGACCCCTTGGCTAAAGGGGTGTCTTCAGAGTTCCTCCAGATTCCAGTGGAAGCCAATGTCATTGTATAGAGAGACAAGAGCTAGAAATGAAGCTCTTTGCAAGCTGAGGATATTGATGGCCTACTGAATGATGGGATGCAGGGGAGTGTGGCGCCATGGCATCTGCATTTTAGGAAGGTATTCTGATTAAAATCATCTAGTTGAGACCATTGAAAGACTGAAGAAAGGAGTGGCAGGTGGGAGGACAGGAGGGGACTGGCATGAGAAATGCTTCAGTGGCTCCCCTCCTTCCAGGCTCCTCAGGCTCACAGGGTCTGACTGGGTTGGCTGAATGGAAGGTAATGCCATTCATGGAGTGGGGTGAAGGGGAGGTGGATAGGTGGAGGAGAGGAAGTGACTAAGTCCCCTTTCAGATGTGTCCAGATGGGGTGCCACGGGTCATCTGCTCTGGCATCCGTAGGGTATGTGGATTTGGCAAGGAGAAGGGCTGGAAACTCAGATTTGTGAGATGTCACGGTGTAGATAATAGCTGGAGTGGTGAGTGTGAAGAAATTGTTTATTCATGTTTGCACAAATGTTTACCGAGCCCCAACTATGAGCTCAACCCTGTGCACCACATTGCAGGACACACACTTTGATTTAGCTGTGAGTTGAGGTGGGATCTGAAGAAGGTCTCGTGTGGACTTGGCACTTGCTAGGAGTAAAGATGGGAGGAAGGCCAGCTCAGCACCATGCAGACCCTGGCCAAGCAAGTACTTCAAGAAGACCACCAGCCTTAAACAGTTACTTAAAGATAGCACGGGGCATGTGGAGTTAACAGAGCTTTTGAAAATGTGGGATTTATATCAACTTACTTAGTGGTTCCGTCATAATATGCAATGTTGTTCCTCTAAAAGAGTAAAATTCTACAAGGCTCCTGGCCAAGGTTTTCACGCGACATGTCTGGGAGTCAAATCTGCTAACGTTCACAAGCACAGTACTCAGATGCTTTGAGAGTTTGTGTTTTTGCCAGAACTCAAACAGGAAGTCTGCCCCAGTTAACTGTAACTTGGGCATTTATGCTCATAAATCCAAACTCAGTGGGTGAATTAGGCTGTTTAAATCCATTGATCCAAAGCTCATGGAGTCCTTGGAGGACTCAGAGGCTCTCAGGAGGGTAGTCCAGATGCAGAGTGCAGCCTGGAGGCCCCCAACCTAGCAGGATTGGGTCTGTGGGAATGAGGGGTGCTATCCTGGGTCCCTGAGAGTGGCAAGGCTTCTAAGAGGAATCCTAGAGTGAGAGATCATGTTGGTGGCTGCTGGATGCCCTTCTTGTCATCTTGCTATCAGGCCAGTCCTCCCCCTAAGTGTTCCATTCTTCCATTCTGGGGGGGAGAAATCAGGTTGCTTGGACTGAAAATCGCTTATTAGGAAATGTTTTCTAAAAATCTAGCTGTTTGGCCTTATGCACACATGGCTTTGGTTGGGGAGCCCTTGGAAGGAGGCAGAGACGGGCATGATCCATTTCTTCTGTCCTCGATTGCTTACCTTACACATGCCACAGCCTCCGGGAGCAATGATAGTTATATTGATGAGGTGATCGTCATTATCCTTTCTCCCCTTCTGCTTCACTATATTCCTGCTAATCTCTCTGCAGGGCTTAATTTTCCTCAAATTTTTCCATTTATTTTATTTACAATGCAATCACTATGGCAGAAGTGACTGAGGTTCTGCTGTTGTTTACAGAAAGCCCGAGCAGGTTACCAGACAGTAAATTCTGTGCTGTCATATAGGGTGATTTGACATGTAATGAGGAGCGAAGGATGAAGGAGAGCAGTGGAGGATCAGGCTGTGTTCACTGAGAGCCTGTGGGGTGGAACGGCTCCTGCAGCGGGTAAGAGGCAGTGGATTGTCCACGTTCCCCTATTATGAACAAATGTCCTGGGTGTTCAAATAAAGAGACCTTTGTATAGATTTTTTTTCATAACTAACCCAATGGGATAAATAATATTCCATTTGGCAAGATAGGGGCTTTTGGAGGAAATGGTACCTTGAATTAAGAGAAAGCACTTAGCACAAAGCAGATGCACGGCACCTAGTGTTATGTAATGAACACAAATGTGAACCGACCCTTAGTGCTGCTCAGTCCCACAACTGCTGAGAACAGCCTGAACAAAAGCATATTTACTATTCCAGGAGATGGGAGGACTCTGTTCTGGGTCCCAGTGCAGAACCTCTTATAATTTGTGTGACATTCGTGAGGTGTCTTTCTGGGCCTCAGTTGTTTCACCTGCAAAATAGGATTAATAATCTCTCACTAACAAGGGCAATGTCAGACTATTTATCAATCTGTCCAGCAGAGGCTTTCACCAATCAAAAGCTTCCATTCTAGGAACACACTATCAAAGAGGGATAATGTTAATGTTCACTATCTATCATTATGGAGAAAAGGCAAGTTACCATGTAGTGCAGGTGAATTATTTCATTTTGGTCAGAAAATAAATATTTACATGCCAATGTTGCCTAGCAAGACAGAAGCAAATTACACACAGTTTTGAAATTACCTTTAGCTGGTGAGATTGTGATGCTTTTTCTTTCCTTTTTCTGTTTACCTGTAATTCCTAATTTTTCTATAATGAAAATGCATTGCCCTATAATAAAGACTTTAAACCAAGTGACATTTATAGTTTTATATAGAGAATGACTTTTCCCTCCCAGTGTTTTTTTTTTCTTTCTTGCCTTCTCACCAGACATGTTTATTTTTTCCTTTTTCTATCTGTTCCTCCTCTCTCTATCACTGTACCCATTTCTAATTTTAAGGCATGAAAGTAAATAAACCTGTTCCAAGATTTTTGGGTTTTTAAAAATTGGGTGTAAAGTATTTTCTTTCTTTCTTTTTCTTTTTTTTTCCAGTGCTGGGGATGGAACCCAAGGCCTTGTGCATGCTGGGCAGGCATTCTACTGCCAAGGCGCACTCCAGCCCTATCTCCACTCTTGTTGGATTCATCCTTTTTTTTCCTCTCAGAGGTGCCCCCTTCCCTTCTCCAGTCTAATCAAGGAAGGTCAGTCAGTTCCATATTGATCACAGGCTAAAGGACAATGCAAGCCCCTTTCCATTCACTATCTCTGGACAAGGACAGGAGGTGGCCCTTTCCTTTAAACATTCCATCAGCTATGTGTGGCTAAACCTAACCTATTACATGCACTTCTTTTTTATTTGAGCCTCACTCTAATCCTGTAACTTGGTTTTTTTAGATATGCATTTCAAATATCAGGAAACCAAGGCTCACTCTAGGCAACCCAGCAAGTAAGGCTAGAGCTGTGACTTACACTTTGCTCATATATACAGGTCAAATATGTGTGCGTTTAGTGTTATCACTCCCCCAAACAGAAATAAAGGCACTGAGAGTCAGGGCCTGGGAGGGAGATTAAAGAGGGAGGGAAGAGATTAAAGACACTTTGCCAGCTTTCCCACAATCTTGTTCAAGATGCATAGGCTCAGCACATTTGAACAGGGCCTGATCTTATTTGTGTAATTAACAGAGGCTACATCCGAAGCAGAGGGGCTTCTGGGTGGAAAGAAATATAAATCCTTTAGGACTAACATCCACTGGGAAGATCTTCCAGGGATGGAATCTTGCTTGTATTTTGAAAGCATCCAAGTGTATTTTCTAAGCAGACATGCTAATAAAAATAAAATGTAAATCTCTTTTAAGATTTAGCAAGGGAAGCTATTGTCCAGGGAGAGACTAAGAAGTTGCCTTTACCTTGGTCCCAGACATCAGTCTTTGGGCAGCTCTTCTGTGCGGTCATCAGTGTGGAGGGCTTGGGATTGCTCCTGCATTCATTTCTGCTGCAGGGCCTGGTGTTGACCCTGTCATTTCTGATGAAGTCTGATGGGCTAGGGTGCCTGGAGCCCTGGAGATGAGAAGATGAAGCCACCAAGTAAGAACTAACAACTGAATTGAACAGCAGAGTGGGAATTCCTAAACCAAAGTTGCTGCTTGTAGTGAGGAAATCTGATGGGGTATGGCTACGGTGTTTCACTAAAAAGCACCACAGTTCTATGCTTAGACAAGTTTAGCATTCTTTACTGCATAACCCCTGGGTACATTTACTCTCTATATTGCAAATGTGCAATAGGGCTTGTATTCTGCAGTGTTCTCAAACACTTTAGGTCAGGGAACCCTTTAATGATGGAGCGCATTGTAGGACTAGTTTCCATAGAACACACTTTGGGAAATGCTACTCTCTAGGATTACGACAAATACTTAGTAAAAACATGTTCATCAATAGAGAAAGGGGAAGAGGGGAGAGAGGAGGAGAGGAAAAGAGAAAGTATTGGGGACTGAAATAGAGCAAATCATATTCCATACCTGTGTAATTATGTCAAAATGAGCCCCACCATTATATACTGTGCTAATAAACACATTTAACACAACATCAAAAAACACGCTCATCAGCTACTGTCTAATTTGAAGGAGGACTTCATTCAGTGCACAGTGTTGGTTTCCTTGTTGAGAAGTGATTTCATCTGAGGACTGGTGTCTGTCAGCCTGTTCCAACAATGTGCCTGGACAGTTCCTCTTCCCTCAACCACACTTGAAGGCCCTTCGCTCCTGTTGATTTTTTTGCTAAGCCATGGACTCAAGGGACCTTGTTACTATTTTGATCACTCCTGCCAGTGCTTCTTGGGGAAGACATTTCTGAGGCTGTGAAAATGGCAGATGGATTTTTTGGAAGCAGTGGTTGTCCTGTTCACAAACTGTTTGAGAACATTTGGCCTGTTTTACACAATCTTTTGTTGGGATCTTGCAGCCTGGTGTCGGAAATCCATTAAATTTGCTCTTGGGTGGTGGTCTGGGCAATCAGGAGAGGTGCTCCAGGGTCTGTGCAGCTGCTCACAGTTTCAAATTTGATCTCCCCCAGCCACCTCAACAGGATCCTCTCCTGGGGAAGGTTCTTATTTACTTGTTAACTCTTTTCTGTGTGTGTGTGGTGGGGAAGGATGCAACTTTAAAAATCGTGTTTCAGGTTGAATGCATCAGTTCTAGGCACCTCCCTATAATGATTCTTATAGAAATCCTGCTCAATTCTCTTGGCTAGAGCTTACTGTTTCACCCCAAGTCGGGGCCTAGAGCAAAGCCCTTAGCATCTGAATATCCCACAAGTGCATTCTAAGAATTTTATTGCTTTGTCCTAGCTGTATTTTTACAAAGAGTGTTAGACTTGGTCTTGACTGATCCTTGACTGCACCACTTCTTGGGCAGGGGCTGATTCGGCTTCCCTTTATGGACTGGAATGTTCTTGCCTGGGAACCCCAGCCACAGAACTGGTCCAAGGCAGGCCAACATTGCACTGCTTTCTCAGAGGCGGCATCTAGAGGGAACTGAACTGTCCCTCTTGGGGCATAAATCTTGAGCTATTCTTGGCTTGCAAAGACAAGATTTTAATGATCTGGCTCCTCTGGGCTTTGGAGAGTAACAGAATTTTTAAATGTCCATCTAGAATGTAGGCTCACCCTCCCACCCCCACTCTAGTTCTCTCCCTCTCTTTTATATCATAAATGTTTGAGCAGATTCGGTCTGCAGTCTGCCTTGTCTTATTTGCTGACGGTAGGGGTTAGGAAGGAGACATCTTTGCTCCAGGTCCTTCTCTCTGCGTCTGCCTCCTCATTTCGTCCGTTAGTGAGACCCAGCCTTTGGTGGGAGAGGTCAAGAGAGGATTGACAATTTTCCAGAGATGGCAGGCACATCGATTCTTCTGGTTGATTGGAGACAGGGTCAACTGTCAAGCTGTCTTTTGTTGTTGCAACCACTACAGAGTCCCTGCTTGGACTTCCGAAGCTCCAGTTGCTTAGAGGTGGGGGGGACAGGCAGTTCCAACCCTATGTTTGAGCCACTGCTCAAATAATTTCATTCCTGGCAACATTAGCCAAGGAGGAAATCAATTGATTGGTAAGTATTTATTGAGCACATAGTCTGTAACTGTCAAAAAAAAAAAAAAGAAGCTTTTTAAGCAATATAGATTTAAGAAACTCAGCTTTTGTCAGAGAGCCAAACCCAGGAAAAAATTCTGAAGGTGCTGTTGAGCCTCACTGTCCTCCCACCTGCCAGTTCAGGGGACCTTCTCTTCCCAAGGTGCTACAATTCCTGCTCCCTGGTTCCAGGTTCTCGTACTGCACCTTGGGGCCTTAGAGACCATCCACACCTTCCCTCTTGGGATGGAAAACCCTCAGGATCCAGGTCCATCAATCCTGTGTTCAGTGTACTATCTCTTAGGACCTGCTCCCCTGGGCACCATCTACCAACACAGCAGTGCCAACCACTGGTGATGGGTGGTGCCAGTGGGAGCCCCTCTTCTTCCATTTCTGTTCTCTCTCACACTTTCCTTCCTGTGCAGAATTCTCTCCATTCTTCAGTGCCTGTCCTCTACTCTCCACCCTCCATACAGGTGATGAAAATGGCTGAAATTGACGATGCACTCCAGGAACCACCTCCTGTGTGTGGCATGTTATCATAAGCAAGTCATTTAATCCACACAACAGCCTGTGAAGCAGATTTTCTTGTTGCCATTTTGATTTTTTGTTTTTCCCACAAGGTGACTAAAATAAAACTGCCTTGTGTTTTATAGATTGATAAATAGAAGGACTGGAATTCAAACCTACATATGCCTGATATCTGAGCCTGCTTTCCATCCCTAAGCCCTCAGATGCCCGGCCATGCTTCCACTCACTGTCTGAAGGATGCTGAGCCATGACCCTCGGTGGTGGTTTCTTTTGTGTCATCATGCTCATTTCTCCAATGGGACACAAGCCAACTTGAGGCACACCCCATAGTACCTCCCTCTGTTACACACATGCTTCTTGACAGATGATTTGGATATTTGTCCCTCTTGGCCTGGGTGTATTTTTTTTTAAGAGAGAGAGAGAATTTTTTAATATTTATTTTTCAGTTTTCGGTGGACATAACATCTTTATTTTATTTTTATGTGGTGCTGAGGATTGAACCCAGCGCCCCGCGCATGTCAGGCGAGCGTTTTACAGCTTGAGCCACATCCCTAGCCCCTGGGTGTATTTTTAACAGGGTCTGCCAATCCTTTCATGCAAAGAAGGGATTTGAGGTATTTTAAGGTGAGAGAATTTCTTGAGGATCTTCCCATTAGTGAAAAGAAAGAAAGGAGGTCAATGAAATGACATTAAGTATCAAGTCAACATGCATGACAGTCACTTTTCATGCATTATTTGAAAATGTATGAGGTAGTATTATCATTCCCATTTTTCGGATGATAAACTGAGTCTCCAAGAGATTAAGAGATTAAGTGGCTTTGTTGAGGACCCAGAGTTATTAAGTGAAGAACTGGGACTCAAATTCACATTTTTCTAATCATAACCATACGGTTCCCATTGTACATGCAAACACTCTCATTTCTAAGAGAAAATTTTTTTTTCACATTTAGGTAGAAAATTGAAAACAATTCTTAAAGGTGTTCATGATAGATGAAACACAGTCATGTTCAGAGGACCAGAGAAAAGGCTACAGCTTGCATTTCTACCAGTGATTATTAACCTAGAATTTCTGGACCCTAGAGACTCTACGAATAGCTCTCAAGAAGTTCCCTTGAAACTGAAACCCAAAAATGTGCTTATGTGCATTTTTCCTGGGAGAGATAGAGGAGCCATAGATTTCATCAGTTTCTCAAATATATTCATGAACCCCCCCCCAAAAAAAAAAAAACTTAAGGAGTTCCATTCTTCCAATTTAGAGAAGCAGAAATCAAATACCCCCAAAGAGATTTCATCCTTCCATGGATTTCTGATGGAGGGGGCTTTGTCCTGACTCATCAACGTCAGAATGTCAAGTGCTGAGAAGCAAATAGTAGTCGACAGATCTCATGATGCCCCCTTGGATGCTCTAGATTCAGAGTGGCTTGGCTTTAAATCTGTGGGGACTGCAGTCACCAGGCCTGTCCTACACGAAGTGATGGATTGGATGTGACAGAAGTGGATGGTTCAAGAAACAGGAGCTGTAGGATTTTCCACTTGGCAAGGGCAGGTTCTGCATGAAGCTCTGCCCTCTTGGGTTAACTCAATCCAGCATTCTTGCTGATGCCAGGGGAGAGGAAGAGAAGGATGTATCTAAACTGCAGAACACGCTCAGAGCAAAGTCCTTACATCCAGATAATCTAAAGCACTGCTGTGTCAACTTTAACAAAAATAGAGTCAGTTATCTTGGGCAGACAGAGACTTTTCTCTTGACTTCTTTTCCTCAAGATGATTTGATTTCCAATGTGACTGAAAAACAAACACATCCCAGTTGACCCCATTGGTTCCTCCATACATAAAGTGGCTTCTTTAATTGAATTGTTCTGTGAAAAATACTCTGTAAGCGTGACCCAGTGGTCTGGAATGTTGACCGAGGGAGCCTGGTGATATAGCATCCTCCATTCGGGCACTTTTTAAAGGAACAAGTCATACTGGGCTTTGAGCCCCCTTTCTTCACCTTCCAATAAAACATGGAAAATGAATGAGTCTATAGAGATGACTGGATTCTAATTGGTTCAGATTTTTGTGACTCTGGTTACATGACATTTTTGTGTCCTATCTCAAATTCTCATTAATTTATTCAGTTGTTCATGCATCTATCTCTTTATTTGTCTATCATCTGTTCAGCTAACATTTCTAAAGAGATCAAACTATTTAACTGACACTGCACTGAGAATACAGAGATGAATGAGACACAGTCTGGGTCCTATAACTTCTCAATATGTGTGTGCACACAGATCACCTGGGTTTCTTGTTAAATGCAAATCCTGAATCATAGGTCTAGAAGAGGGCCCAACAGGCTATATTTTTAAAATGCTTGCAGGTGGTACAGATTTTTGGCCATTTCATTGCCAATATTGCTAGTTCAAAGACTACCCTTTGAGGAGCAAGGGACTAAAATATCATGCTCCCTCATCTTCTTTATCTATATTAGGAGGATGTATCCAAAGTCACTTCAGAAAAGCAAAAGATACTTCTCAAGTAGAATATTTGACCTTGGAATATGTCCTATCTGGGTCTCCCATTAGGTAATAAGATGGTTCAGTTGCAATTATTTGGAATTGGAGCTGAGCCAAGCTAGAAGAATACAAGAAGATTCAAGTTGTAATCTAGATTTGCAGCTAGAGTAGGTGATTTCATAGCTAAACTCCCTCCCTGCTCCTTCCCTTCCCATCCTTCCTCTCTCCTGAGCTTTTATATGAAAGACATTCTCTTTCTCCTGAGAGTGCTCAGTGTCCTGGCGCCACCCAGCTGGGAGCAGCAAGCCTCTGCAGGGAGATGTGGTTTTGCCATTTAATTCATTGGCAAGATTCGAAGCCATGATAAATAGCCAAGTGTTTAATCCATGGTGAATTAGTGAATAAATATTTTGTTAGCTTGATAAGGAGAAAGCATTTCTGTCTTTTATGGAGTCATGTATATTGAGCCTACGTTGATCAGAGTAGTCCTTCATTAGTTAATAAGATATTAACCCAAGCGATAGTGATCTGGTGTTTTAATGCCCATCCTCTGTAGACAATCTCTTACTTGGTGGTGAGGCTGGGTATGAAGGAATGGAATTTAGAGAAGAGAAGAAGCAGTTTTAAGTTGCATTTTTAAAATATAAAAATTAAAATAAATTTGATTTTTAAAAGGAGTGGTACATCAATAAAGCCTAGAGCAAAATCAATAACAAAATTTCAAGTTGAAAAATTACCCGGAGGAAGAAAAACATTAAGTGTTCAGACCCTTGGAGAAAGAAGTCTAAAATAAATTTCATTGATCTTGTTAAAGCATATTTTGAGTTTGCTATTTTTCCCTCACTAGTTTGCCTTTGCAATGCAGAAATTCTAGAAGTTTATTTGAATAGTGCACTAAAAAGACATTGTAAGCAAAGTTGCCAGAATATTTTTGTAGAGTCAATCATTTTTCAGCAAACCCTGACTCTCTTTGGCATGTCAGTATCAGGAGGAAAGCCAGGAAAGAGAACTGTTTTGTTCTCTTATAAATTGACAATCGCTGTGTTCCTGAAAAGTTGAATGTCAAATGAATTTTTGGAAATTGAGTCTCATTCTTGAATGCACCCAGGGAAATCCCATAGTTGTAAAAACACAGATGCCTTTGGTTAAGTGAGTACTTTCCCTCTCTCACTTCTTTTGCATTTAAAAAATTTGCAAGTCTGAATTTTCATATGTTGCATTTACTTAAAGTAGAGACCACCTGTGGACAAAAGGACAGGAAGAAAGTACCATTTGTTCCTACCACAGGCTCTGAGGTTCAGGATAAATGCTGGGGGAACATTTCCAATAATCAGGCCCAGGTGTAGGAGAGCATGAGAACAGCTTTCTTCACAGAAGATCTCCAGGGATTGGGCAAAGCCATGTTCTTTGGTGGCAAGGGCTCCAGGTAGGTGGGGAAATTATAGCCAGGCCACGCCAATCAACTGTGTCAGCTTAGATAGGTCATCCAACAGTGGTGAGCCACTGTTCCTCAATCTTGTGATAAGGCCAAGGACATTCCCCCTTGGAAGCTGCTTGAGGGATGAAACAAGACCATGTCTGGCAAAAAGTAGCAGCTCAATAAATGGTGGCCACATTTAGTGAGGGGTCTAGATAGGGGCACAGAGTCCCTAGAGCGAATCGTAATAACCTGTGATTTCAATTCTCTCATTCTCTTCCCCTCTTTATCCCCCACCCCCACCCCAGCTTTGTTGCACTTCTATTCTACAACAGGTGAGGATTCTTCCATTAGCCACAGAGAGAGTGCGCGATGCTTGACAGAGTCTCTCCGTGAGTAGAGGCAAGCAGCAATGCCGGGATGTCACAGTGGCCGCCTAGTTTTTACACGAAGCTTCTATCCCCAGGGTTTCACCACAAGCAACCAGATGGGCAGGATCTGAGGGCACACTGGTCCCTCTTACCGACCCAGTGTCAGCTTCATAGCCAGTGGCTTGGAGCAGCTCTTGCCCTCTGTGTACCTATAGCCCTAGAGCAGAATCTGGTTGCTTGGTTGCTTGGGCATCCCGTGCCCTACTGGTTCCCCTCTAAGGCTCAACCCCCCACTTGGCTCTCTTTCCCTGTCCCTGGATTCCCCGTCCCAGGTAGATGTCCAGACTCATGTTAGTCAGCTTTCTGTCACTTTGACAAGATACCTGAGAAAATCAACTTATAAGGAAGAAAACTTTATTTTGGTTTCAGAGGTTTCAGTCCATGGTTGCTCAGCCCAGTTGCCTTTGGGCCTGTGGAGGCGCGGTGCTTCATGGTGGGAACACGTGCTAGAGGAACCTGCTTGCTCATGGCAGCCCAGAAGCAAAGAGAGAGGGAAAGGGCAGAGTCTCAATATCTCCTTCACGAGCACACCCCTAACCAATAACCTTCCTCCCATTGGGCCCTGCTTCTTTAAGGTTCCACCACCTCCCAACAGCATCATAGTCCGGTAGCCAACCCTTGGATGGATTGAGGAATTTCAAGATCCAAATCATAATGAGGCCCAATCACCTACTAGCCTTGTGATCTAGTTACACTACTTTTCATCCTAAAGCTTTACTTTCTTCAGCTATGAAATGGGGATGATGACACATGGTGGATAAAGTTTCTGAAGAGGAGCCAGCATGGTGGCATCCCAGCCGCTCAGCAGGCTGAGGCAGGGGGATCACAAGTTCAAAATCAGCCTCAGCAAAAAGTGAGGCACTAAGCAACTCAGTGAGACCCTGACTCTAAATAAAAAATACAAAATAGGGCTAGGGATGTGGTTCAGTGGTAGAGTGCTCCTGAGTTCAATCCCCAGTAATACCCCTCCCCCCAAAAAAGTTCTGAACGATAATAAACAGAAAGCACCTTGAGAGGGGTTATTATGACCAGTTCATTGGGGCTCAGGGCTGGTAGCTGTGGTGGGGAATGGAATAACAGCATCAACACATTCACAGCTAGCTGGGGCTTCCAGTACTTGGATACCCAGGAGCAATCTGTAAAGACAGATGGGTGGAGACAGTCCACGTTCCGGAGCACCTTCTCTGTCCAGCAAGACAGTGCAGGCCTTTGGTGTGGATTTGGTCTCATGAGACCACTGGGTCTAGATCTAGGAGGCTTAGGTCTGATTGGTGGCAGGATAGGACATTCCACACACCCTGCACCATGTCACTGCTACATTGCTGGCCTCTTTTCTGCTTTTCTTGGGGATCTGGTGAAGCTTTTGAGAGAGAGAGAGAGAGAGAGAGAAAGGAAGAGAGACAGAGAGAGAGACGGAGCGAGAAGCAGCTGAGCAAGCCGATGACCGTGCAGCACTATTAATATTGATCGCGATTTCATCGATCTTTCAGTGAACTCTGCAGCTTCAGTATTGATCTCTAAGCATTGAAATAAAAAAGGGAGGCCTCTGACTGTCAAAGTTCAGGTGTGCTGGCCAGCTGTGGCTAGAGTGAATTTGGAGTGTGAGGACCCAGGTAGGATTGCTGTGAGGGGTATTCTCTTTCAGAGATCACTGAAGTATCATCCAGTCCTCCTTCTCCTCAAAGTACTTCCTCCATGGTGGTGAACCAGTCCCTCTCCACAAGAAAGAGGAAAGGCAGCTAGGCATGGTAATGTGCAAAGGGACTTCAGAGAGAGACATATCTGGGGTTGGCTCACAGCCCAGCTACTTACTACCTGAGGACCTCAGGAATATTGTTTAGTCATTTGTTTTTCTCTCAATAATTATTTATTGAACACCTACAATATTCCTAGCAAGGAGACCTGGAATCTGCTTTGGTAACATTCTTCTTTTTTTCTTTCTTTTTTGCCTTAGAGAGGAAATATTTTTATTTTAGTTTTTTTTTAATGAAAAACATCAAATATACACAGAAGAGTTTCGACTGACCCCCACTTAGCCATTGCCCAGTTTTGACAATTATTCAGCATTTTCTAAGACCATTTAGCCAGTAGCCCACATGATTCCAGTGCCCTTTAACTAGCTCCTGTGAGGCCTTAAGTGAGTTCCTTAACCTCTCTAAGCCTCAGTATCTTCATCTGCAAAGTGGGAAGTCTGTACTTAGCTTATAGGACTGTAGCAAGGAGTAAGTGGTATATACTCTCAGGGTGGTGAGAAACTCTCCAGTGTGAACAGTTGTGGGGCTTCTGGGGGGTACAGTAGGACAATGTCTAGAGGGTCGCTAGCAGGTGACAGTTGAAGGAGAGTGGTCATCTTGTTGTCATGCTGACTGGAGTAGCCCAGCTCCTGGCCAAGAGCAGTCCCTCACTGATGATGGTAAAGATGGTGATTGTGGAATACATTTTCTCACATTTCTACCTGGTTGGTGAAAAAGAGTTAAAAAGGATATAAGAGAAAAAAATTATGATTGGCATGTGGTGATGAGAGGAGCTGAAGAGGTCACTAAGAAAAGACATTGTAGGTAGAATAAGTATTAAAATATTAAAATCCTGAAATGACACAACCCCCCTCTTGTGTTTGTTGAATACCTCCCATATGCAAGGTGAAGGGTGCTGCAGGGCTCATGGTCATGTTCAGGACCCTGCCTTTGCCTTCTCTGTTTGGGAAGATAGAACAGAAACTCCTGATGAATGATGACAACAAATTACTTAACTAACAGCCCCAGACCAAAGAAGAGCTGACAAGGGCTGAGGCTGACTAATTGGTCTATTTCTTGTACAGACATTAGGGGCTCTCAGTTTAGAGAGGAGCCAGGAAAGATATCAGGACATTTTCACTCAGAAATATTGGGTTTCCGTGAGGTCTTCAAGGATGGTAGAAGACATAAAGCAGATTCCTCCAAATGTGGTTCAGAGGTCAATAAAGTCAAAGTTTGATGCATTGTTCACTCAGTTTTGTGATTTTTAAATCATTTTTAGGTTTGGTTCAAGTCCCTGGTGCCCTGTCTGGCATTTAAAGGTAGAAGTTCCAATGATAAAGCCCTAGGTAGAAGGGCTTTAAGGAAAACTCCATTGGGGGTGATGGCTTCAGACCAGGGGGTGCCGGCCCTGGACCTGGAGACTGGGTTTGCCCTAGGACTCCCAGCTGGTTGGGAAAGGTCCTTCAAAAGTAAGGGGAATGGACTTTGCAGCCCAGCCTTGGCAATCTATTCCCGCCTCTGTGCTTGGCATGTCCAGCTGCAAAATGGGGATAATAATACCAGGATTGCTGCAAAAGAGGACTCGATACATGAGGATCCTATGAGGGGATCTTAAGGGATGGTATGTAGAGCTGTCTGGACTTGGGGCTGTCTCCAGGTTGGTGCAGTCTAGTCCCAGTTTCAAAACAGATTTTTTTTCTTTGCATTCACAGGGTCCGTTCATCTCCCCAACTCCCAATATCCTGAGTGGTTTGATGAGAGACAGTCCACACAGGACAGTCTCAGGACACGGATAAGTGTCCCCAGACCAGGCAGTGGGCCAAGGGCTGGCTGCTGGAGAAGAGAGGCTGTGACCTCGGCCTTGTGCCTGGTCACCTTGAGTCTGGCTCTGCAATGACAGATGATGTTGAGCTAAGGTGTGTTGAGCCGTGAATGTGCGTGCCTCACATTTCTTTCTTTTGCATTTTAGCCAAGACCTGGAAACAGGCCTCATTCCAAAGGAATTGCTCTGTGGTGGAAGTTGTGTGATCTGATAGAAAAGAACAAAACAAAACAAAACACTGGATGCTTTATAAGGAGGGATGTTAGATGTTTGCAGAATAATGTATGCCATATTCTAGTTTTTAAAGAAAGTGATAAATCAATTGGGCAGTCATTATGATTACATACATAAATGTTTATGCACATACAAACACATGTGCAAAATGATCTAGAAGGTGTGGGGGGGTGGGGATCTGGGATGGGAGGCAGGATGGTGATAATGGATTAAAGTCTTCTCTATAATGTTTCAATTTTGCACAAAGGAAGATACATTCATATAGTAGAACAGGGACTTGAAGTCTGAGCCCTGGATTCTGTGAATCTCCTTGTAAAAGGAAGATGAGTCATGCTCAGTGAGCCATCATGGGGATTGAATGAGATGCTTAGATAGCTCCTAGCACAATGCTTGACACATGCAGCTCCATCAGTTAAAGTCAGTGTCATTGTCCCCTTTGCAGCAGAGATGGATGGTCACCCGTCCTTGCTCACTTGTCCTTCCCTCTATACCCCCATCCCCTATCCCACAGGAAAACTATATTCCCCAGCTTATCTTGCATTTAGTAATCATCTGACGAGTTCTGGCCAATGAAATGTGCATAGAAGTGATATTGTATTAGGCGTGGCCATAAACCCACCTGCACCGTTCTCATCTGGTTGACCTTGGCAGGGAAATATCACAGGTGATGGTGTCATCCTTGAGTGCCCAATTGGAAGAGAGCAACCAGGAAAGACATTCAGCTCATGTGAGTCTATGATAAGAGCAAGAAGTGAATTTATTATGTCAAACAACTGAGATTTTGAGGTCATTTTGTTGTCAATCCTAGGTGTATTAATTACTCTTCTGTTTTCTCTCCTGGTTCTGAGGTTGTGTTTCTGTTCTGCCATCTAACTCCGGGTTTTTATAAGGTGGAAAGTCACATGATTTGGCTTTCCTGCCTGTCTCACAGGGCTCTTTTTGAAAACCCAATAAGAGGTGGATTGTGAAACCGCAGTGTGACTGCTAAGGGATGTGGCAGGTGGCAGTCCTCAGGTAGTGGAGCTGGACTTTCTCCAGCCCCTCAGATCATGTGATACAGACAGGCTGACTGGGTCATGGGGCCCCTTGTCAGGAGGGCCTGGCCTCAGGCCACCCAAAGGGTGGGGCAAGTGGCATGGGTAAGATGAGGCTTGGGAATTGGGCCTTCCCACATCCTCCAGCTGCCGAGAAGTGCCTGTGGCTAGAAGTGGTTGTTGCCACTTGCCAGTTACAATAGAATCCCTGGATCAGGCAAGGATCAATTCCCAGGATCAATTCACTGTAGGCTGATAAGAGACTCAATGTGTTGTGGGGATTGGCCACTGCCCAGGCCAATGCAAAAACTTGCACCGTAAGCAGTAATTAAGAAGTGATTTGCCCTTGGCCCCTATTCCTGGGACGAATGCCAGCCCCTGCAAGCCATCAGAGCTGCCTGCCTTCAGGAGCTGTTCAGATGGGACAGGTGACCTGCTCTGCACACGCTGCAGCCCATGTACGCCTTGGCAGTTCTCTGTGCTTGCTCCAGTCCAGCGCATCTGGTGCTCTTTTCTGTGGGTGAACACTGCTGGAAAAGGCTTTGTAGGGCACAAAGGTGAGTCTGGCCATTTCGGACAATTTGCCATCGAGTCAGATCAGGTGGTCCTGTGGAGAGATCTCTGGGTTTGGAGACAGGAAGCCTGGACTTTATGAAGCTGGCCACATCACAGCCGTCCTCTGGGCCTCAGTTTTGTCTTTTGTAAAATGGTCTATAAGTGGAATCTCACCTGTCCAATCACAGAGCCTGGAGACACAGTTGTGGACAGACAGCATCTCTGCCGTTCATGGACCTTCCAGTCTGGCTCATCTTTGTGTCTTCTTTTTGCTCAAGAGTCCTTTGGGTTGGTAGATGTTGAGCAGTGAATTCTAAAGCCTTCCATTTTGCAAAGAAAAGGGTGGATATAAATTTGGAGAGAAGGTGGGAAGAATGGAAGAAAGCAAGACTTTGGGTGACCCCAATATGTAAATATTCTGCACAGCTCTTGGGATCTATGCACCAACATGTACTTTTCGCATGTGGAAGCTTAAAATCATCTTGGTGTGTTTAAGTAGTGGGAGGGGAAGAAGAAAAACAGATGGAGAAGAAGAACAGAAAGACACATTTCCTTTTGCCTTTACTCATGGTCAGATAATTTCGATGGAAGGCATAATTTATGTACATCTATGCAGATGAGCTGGTTTCCTGGAGTTAATCATCTCTCCTGTCCCCACTAACAGAGTGGGTGAAACTGTAGCCAGAAGGGGATGACTCACAACTCAAATGTTTCACAACTCAGACTCCTCCAAACCCCAGCCCTTCTACCCAGAGGCACATGCCATGTCACTGACATTGTTGTGACATGGATGCCCCAGCCTGGAGTCCACTGAAGAGATGAGAGAACAAACCAAAGGTAGAATTGGTTTAGAAATGTGCATCTTTGATAAGATTTGCAGCCCAGGTGCTTTGGGGGGTTCAGTTCCTTTTTCAAAAGTGAACTTGGTTGTGAGCTGAATAAAGGTAACTTCTTCCCACACTGACATCCTAGAGGGGGTGCACATTCAATCTCTGGCTTGCAGATGTGCAGTACATCCAGGAAGCTCACCCCAGAGTGTGGTTTCCAGGCTTCTGCCCCTCATTTTCTCTCTCTCAGGTCTATGCCACTTCCCCATCCCCTTGCCTCATTCTTACTTCCTTGGACTAAGAAGTTACATTTTATATATTCTAAAGCGGAACTGACCATTTAATTAAGAACAAAACCAACGTACACTGATAAACTGATTGCAATTTACAAAGCTCCTTGGAGATTTCTCCCCACCCCCATTTCCAAGCTCTTTGGAAGCAGGTCTGTACTTCGGCTTGGAAACCAGAGCTCAGGGAGACTCAATGGCCTATCTGAGATCGTGTGAGTGATAGGCAAAGAGGAAAACCAGAAAGCCTCTAGCTCCCTTCCTGTGTTTGTCAATCCACAGAACGTGCTCGTGTGTGATGCGGTGTGTGCCTGTGTGTCCGGCACAGGGAGCAGGAGGTGCAGCAGCGATGGACTTGTTTGTGGCAGACGCAGAGCTCTGTGCACCTGTCCATCCACTTTTCTGACCTGGATCTACCTATATGCCCACAGCTCCGATGTTGCTGCTGCCTCTGGCTGCACTTATTGGACCTGACAAACCCATGGTTTATTTATGGACATCCCTGAGCAGGTAGCAAGGTCTGCCAGTTGAAGGGGTTGGGCAGGGGCAGGGCATAGCTGTCCTCCAAGATTTCAACTTCAAAAGTCCAAGGATCACCCTGCACCCCATAAATATGTATAAGGATTATGTGTCAATTAAAGAAAACCAAAGGGCCAGGAAGATTCCCAGCCACTTTGGATTTCCTTAGTGACAAATGTATAGTTTCCTGACATGAGATTTATAGAAACCCTTCCTGACCTACCTCCCTGTGATTTCTAGCCTGCACCATATCTTGGGTTAACAGGCCTTAGACATTTATAAGCCACTATAAATTTGTCCTAAACTCGCATTCTTAAAACTTCAACAGAGATCTGCTCACTCTGGTGTTTTGGGACTGGGTGAACAAGTTAGTGTTTTCTGGTCTCTTTCATGGAGCGAGGCTCTCTGGTCACATGTCTCTGGGCACTGGGAATCCCCCAGCCAGTCTGGCTTTGTCCTACTGAGACTTCTGTGGCTGGGGGTGGCCATGCTGGACAGGACAGCCTCATCTTAGCAGGTGGGGAGCCATTCTTTGAACTGGTGCTGCTATAAATGCACCGGCTGGAAATTAGAAAGCACTGTGCTGATTACAAACTAGGCCACGCTGGAAAAGCAGACAAGGACTTTAGGGAATGGAGGCAGAGCTTAGGAGTCCTGGGGATGCTGGAGAGAAAAGAAAGGAGATGCACAGAGTATATGTTTTCACACACAAAAAAATTATTTTTAGGAAAAGTTTTCAATTTATAGAAAAATTGCCAAGAGAGTATAGAGTTTCCACATACCCCACACCCGTTTCCTTCTCTATGTTTATTACAAATAATGAACTAATGTTGATACAGTTTTAGTAACAAAGTTCATTCAGATTTCCCCATTTTTCCCCCCTGATGTCCTTTTACTTTCTTGGGTCCCATTTAGGATGCAGCATTTAGTTGTCTCATCCCCTTAGACTCCTCTTAACTGCTAGGTTGTCCCAGATTTGCCTTATTTTCGATGACTTGGGCAGTTTTGAGGAGGACTGGTGGCCGTAAGTTTTCTGGAGTGTCCTTTTAGCTGATTTGGTTGTTGTTAGTCATGAGGCCCATTCAGGATTTTCCAAGCCTTTGGGTGAGGGAGGGGGAGTCCCATTGTGGTTGAGGATTGGGGGCTGTACACATCATTTTGCTAGGCAACATTTCAATCATATTAATACTTATCTCACCCATCTGTGCATTCTAGAGACATAAAAGTCACCTCTGGGGCCCAGGGAGACCAAGCCCATCTTCTTTGCAGCACTGGCTAGTGCACAGTTGGCTGGACACGGGGGGCCTGCTTCACTATGTTCACCCCCAACTCCCATCAACCCCAGGGCAGCTCGGGGAGGCAGCATGCTGGACAGATAGCAAGAGCTCTGGAGCCCATCTGCCTGTGCCTGCATCCCAGTTGGGCCACTTACTGCCCTGGTAACTCTGGCCAAGTGACTCAGTTTCTTTGTTTCTCACAATGTGAGATGACAATAGTATCTGTGTGGACCAGCTTTCCATTGCTGTAACAAATACCTGAGATAATCAACCCATTTAGGTTTTATTATTATTTATTATTATTATTATTTAGTTATACATGACAGTATAGTATATTTTAGAGTTTTTAGTCTGTGGTCAGTTGGCCCGATTTCTTTGGGACTGTGGTGAGGCAGCACATCATGGAACACAGGGTAGAGCAAAACCACTCACTACATGGCCAGAGAGCAAAATAGAAGAGAAAGAGACCAGGGTCCCATAATCCCCGTCCAAGGGCACAGCTCAGTAACCTAAAGACCTCTTCCATGAGGTTCCATCTTAAAATTTCCCTACCACCCAATGGCACATGAACTGGGGACCTAATCTTTGACATTTAACCTTTGGGGGATACTTGTCCTAACCATAGCAGTATCCATCTTAGCTAAAATACAAAGTGCTTAGAACATGCCTCATTCAGAGTCAGTGCTATAGAAGTAGCAGTTATCATTAGTGTCTAAAAGTGCCAGTTGTAACTCTGTAATTACAGAGAGGACAGAAGAGTTCCTCTCTCTGCAACAAAATTTCTAACTGGTACAAGTGGTATGATTGTTGTATTTAAAAAAACAAACAAACAAACAACCCTTTTAAGACATAATACAGAGTGTGTGGAAGAGAGAAAATGCTTAATGAATGTGAGCTTTACTCATATAGGGTATTTCACAACTGCTGTGGGTTCACTGCCGTCCCCAGACCTACCCAGGTTACTTAGGTCTTGTATCATGGTAGTTGTTTTAGTCAGCTTTTTCACCACTGTCACTAAAAATCTGACTAAAACAATTGTAGAGGAGGAAAAGTTTATTTAAGGGCTCACAGTTCCAGAGGTCTCAGTCCGTAGGAAGCTGGCTTCATTCCTCAGGGATCCAGGTGAGGCAGAAGAACATTATGGCAGAAGAAGGTTCCCATAGCCATTCTCAGGTCCCCAGGCTATGAACAGTGGAATAGGAAGCCCACTTGTCAATGGTTTCTCTCCAAGTCGAAAGCAAAAAGACAAGGTGCTCAAGTCATTAAAAGTCTTTGTTTACAAGAGGCACTCCAATCTACCCCAGGGTAAGCACTCTTCCATCTTGGTCACCTCGGTCCCAGAACTGAGCCCATGTGTGGCCACCTAGTAAGTGTTAATAAATATATACCCAAGGAATGCATGGCAATTGATTTACTGCTATACAACTCTCACAAATCCTTTTGTCACATTCACGCCTTAAAACTATTCTGTGAGGGTGGGGCTGTGGCTCAGTGGTAGAGTGCTTGCCTAGCACGTGCAAGACCCTGGGTTCAATCCTCAGCACCACATAAAAATAAATAAGAGAAATAAAGGTATTAAAATATTTTTTAAAAACTATTCTGTGAAAGAGGGGTTGATAATATTATCTCCATTTTAAGAGTCAAGAAAATGTAAGGGAAATTAACACTGACTGGGGGCCTTCTGTAGGTGGCTTTTTGCCTGGTTATCTTATTTAATCAGTGCATGTCATCCTCAGAGAAACATCACATACTGCTGATGGCAGACCCAGGACCATGACTTCCCTATGCACATCCTCAGGCCCATGTTCTGCCCACTGGCCCTGCTGGCTCAGAGGCCCTTGTCCTGATGCCCTTATCCCAGGCAAGAAGCCTTAGCCCAATATACGGAAGCTTGTGTAGGAGCCCATGATCCTCAGTGCCCCAAGCCCACACCCACCTGGGCAAGGCAGGAGGGTCACCTGCACAATTAAGATAGTATCAGAAAAGGCCAAATGTGGCTCCTGGCCCAGTGAATGCACTCACATCGGTGACTGTTGCCATTAGGATTTGTTCTTTAATCACATGACACCTGCTATTGTAGACAGGAGATGGAGCAAGAAATCACTGGAGGATGAAAACCTTGCTTCATTTATTTATGTTTCGAATGACTTCCTCTCCACTCAGAAAGAGCAAGAACTGAGGATTTTTTTTCTTTCTTTTTAGAAAAAAAAAAGGTTGTTAACAAGAAAACTGAACCGTCAGCAGGTTTTGCATGTCGCGAAGGAATTTGCAGCACAAAAGGAGGTCATTTTGAGAAGTCCTGTGAATTGTCCTGGGCATAAGGGAAGTTTCTGGCAAATCAGGGCCTACCAGAACTGCTGAAGTATTTTCCTGAGGTCTCTGACAACCCCATAATTCCTGACAGAACTCTGAAGGGAAGCATCGTCCCGCGTGACCTCTACCTGAACAACTGTGCTGGGCACAGGCCGGGAGAGTGCCTTGCAGATCAGCGGATTTCACCCAAGCTGCTCCCCTTCCAGACCTTTCCATCGATTACTCTGCCTTCTTCCTTTCCATGATGAGGCCTGCAGACACTCTGGGGGCATCAGGGAGTCCTGGCCTAGATGGGAGAGGCTCACTGGGCAGGGGAAGCTTTTGTCAGTGTGGCAGGACACCCTACCCTTCAGTTAACTGCTCAGAGGGAGAAGGACCTCAGATGTCCTCTGGCTGAAGACTCAGCAACCTTCTGTGAAAGGCCAGATAGCCAGTATTTCAGACTTTTCTGACCATATGGTCTCTGTCATTACTGTTATTCTTCCTTCACTTAAAAATGTTAAAAAAAATAAATAAAAACATTTACTATAGTTTAAATCTCAAATGTCCCCAAAGGTCCACGTGTTAAGAACTTTCTCCCCTGTCCATGGCATTATTGGGAGGTGGTGGAACCTTTAGAAATTGGGGCCTAATAGAAAGAAATTAGGCCACTGGGGCATACCCCTAAGGGGATATTGAAATCCCCACTTCTTTCCTCCTTTTATCTTTCACTTCCTGGCCACCTTGGGGTGAGAAGCTTTGCCCCATGACACTTTCTCTGCTGTGGTATGCTGCCTAACCACAGGTCCAAAACCAATGGGACCAACTGGTTGTAGACTGAAACCTTTAAAAGTGTGACCCAGCATAAACATTTTTCTCTTTTTCAGTTGATTATCTCAGTTATTTCATTACAGTAATAGGTAGCTGGCTAACACATCATTCTTAGTGTGAGTTGTACAAGAAGACAGTGGCTGGATTTGGCCTGTGGCCTGCAGTTTGGTTGTCTCTGAATTACTCCTTTTTCTTCCTCCTGTCCCCGCAAGACCGAAATCATTTTTTGCCGAAGAATTCCTAACAAGGGTGATTATTTACCCTTGACCTAATCAGATTTCCAATAGTAGATCACCTACAAACTCCTGAAACCAAATCACCAAATCCCAAAACGCCACTCATAGTGATGGGGCCCTCAGAACTCTGGAACATCTACTGCCTTCTAGCTATCTCCTTTGTAACTGCTCTGACCTGACTCCCTATCACCTTCTCACTGGCTTCAATTCAGACATTAGGTCATAGGGAAGCCTTCTGGAGCCTCAGAAGGCCCATGAGATAGCAGCACCCTGGGGCAGGATGACCACCCTAGGTCAGAATAAGAGGTGCTGCTTCTGGGGAATGGGCTTGTTCCTTACTGCTGGGTGTGTAATGGCAGGAGAAGAACAGTAGGCGGCAGCACTGAGCTGTCTTTACTCATTTTCATCCTCCGCAGGATCTTAAATCCAGACCCAATCGACTGTGGCCTTTGAGTACCCATCATTGAACCGACAGGGATGCTAAGCTCCATAATGCGGGGAGATGCTCCAAAATTCCTGTCCACATTGATTCTACAAAGATCGAGGTCTTATTCTTGTACTTTCTGTGACCTCATTGATGCTCTTAGGTGACTACTAAAAGTCAGCTCTGAACCCTGTTAACCTCTTTTTGCAGTTCCCAGTCCAGCTGCACCTCTGCACCTATGGCTGGAACAGTAGGGAGAACTGTGTGCCAGGTTCCAAGGCAGCCTTTGCTGTGACTTAAGTTGCGGTTTTTAAGCACCCCCACTTAGGAGGTTTGACTGGTCAAGGCAGAATTTGGGTGTATACCAGGAGTTTGCAAGAATGAAACCACTGTGCTGCCCCATCTGACACCATAGTCTGGATCCTAGCCAGTAGCCATGTTGGAAACCTGAAGAGTCATTGAATCCAGAAACCTGGAGTTGATCCTCTTCTGCCTCTACCTCATCTCCCATGTCTGATGGCATAGCCTCCTAAATGTTTTTCAAATCCTTCCCTTCCTGTCCATGCTGACATGGCCTGGCCAGGGCCTCAGCAACCCAACCCTGGATGTCCTCCTGAGCAGCCACCCTCTCCTTGGCTGCCGGAATGACCTCTCTGAAGGCAGTGTGGATCCTGGTTCTCTGAGCTGCTAGGATCCTCAGGGCTTCTTAGATAGAATGATCTCCCTCATCTATCATGCCAGACCCACTGGGACCTCCATTCCTCTCTCATTGCTCTCCACTTCTGAGTGATGCTTTAACCACAGTTTCCTGCAGACTTCCAGATGTTTCTGGCCTTTGTCTTTGTCTTTGCTGGGTTCTCTGCCTGGAGTGCCATCCCTCTGCATTCTGCTCCCTGCTAATTTCTGCTTCTCCTTTTGTTTGGGGGTGGGGTGGGGGTGGGGACAGGTACTGGGGATTGAACTCAGGGGCATTCAACCACTGAGCCACATCCCCAATCCTATTTTGTAATTTATTTGGAGACAGGGTCTCACTGAGTTGCTTAGCGCCTTGCCTTTGCTGAGGCTGGCTTTGAACTTGTGATCGGCTTCTCCTTTAAGACTCACATGTTAGTCAGTTTTCCTTTACTGCAACAAATACCTGTGATAATCAACTTAAGAAGAGAAAAGGTTTGCTTTGGGCTCACAGTTTCAGAGATTCTAGTCCATGATCAGTGGGAACCTATTGCTTTTAGGTCCCTGGTGGGGGTGGGGCAGCACATCATGGCATGAGCATGTGGCAGAGTGAAAGTGCTCCCCTTGTGGACAGAAAGAGGAAGAAAGAGGAATAGAAAGGGGCTGGGGTCCCACTATCTCTTCAAGGTCATACCCCCAGGCACCGAAGCCCTCCCACTGGGCCCCACCTCTTAAAGGTTCCACCACCTCCCAGTAGCACCATGGGCTGGGGACCAAGCCTTTAACACTTGGGCCTTTGGAGGACATTCCAGATTTGCGCCATAGCAACACAGGTCAGATACGTCTGCCAGCCAGTTAGAACCTCCTGCCATTCCTTGGTTAATCTACTCTTTGGAATCTGCTCTTTTATCACCTAGCCTGTTGAGGTGGTGTTGTTCCCTAGCATGTGACCTCCTTGAGGGCCAGGACTGTTTTGTGTATGTCTTCACAACCACAGCATGAACACAGTGCCAGGAACACCGAGGTGCTCGGTGAATGTTCGTTAACTGTGTGAATGCGCAAGACTAGATGAGAACTTGAGGCACCATCTGGCCCCTCCTCTGGCAAACCCTCAGCAGTCCTTTGGAAACCCAGAAACAGGAGATGACCCAGTCTTAGGCAGCGATCATTCCCGTCTTCGATCATTTTTTGTTTTTTGCAATTCCTCTCACTATATCCAGTCTAACCTAAATCCTTGGCACTTCCATTTAACCTTGTCCCATCAACCTTGCAGATGGAGAACAGTGCTGAGCATCTGCTGGAGCTTTGAATACAAATTCTGGACAGATTTTTCTCTTTGTTAATGGGAAAATAAAAACCCCCGGAAAGGAAGTGCCACCCCCTTCTCTACATTGCGGGGACCCTGTGCACCCACCCCCAGACACCTGCTGCAATCACAGGGCACTTGGCACATGTAGAAACTACAGTGCATCACCCAGGAGTGACTGGGGAAGACCCAGGAGGCTGGGCTGATTGCAGAGTCCATCAAGGGAACTGTCTTGGGTGATCCCTAATATCCTTTGAGAGGGCCTGATGCACTGGAACATGGAATGGACTTGGGGGCTTCCCTCACACAATGTGCTCAAGAGTAGATTTACAGGGTTAGTTTACCTTTCGTATCCACATTTGGTCTTGGGGCTCAGTTTCCAGTGGGGTCAGTAGTTAGGTAGGTTATTTGGCCTTTTCTGCCTCTTCCTAAGCACCTCAGCTTGCTTTGGGGCCAGCTTTCAAGAGAGGTTTGCCTAACAGACCTAGTTCTCTAATCTCCAGGGTATGAACCAGGAAGCAAACAATATGGGTGTGTGGATCTAGGTTGATTGAGGTGTGACAAATGGCCTTTGATTGTGGGAGAGGGTAGGTGAGTCCACACTGCTACAGGCAGGATTTAGCAAATAAAAATACATGCAAACGTTGCATGGACATACTTAAACCAAACCATTATGTGATTTATTAGAAATTCAAATTTATTTGGCATCCTGTATTTCTCTGGCAATGCTGGTAGAGGAGAAGACCCCCATGCAGGGTGGGAGGGGCAGGCATTCTTGGTATCAGTCCAAGAAGAGGCAGGTTTTCATTCAGGTAAAGGTGACAGGGAATCCAGGCCTTGGTACCAAAAGTACCTCTTGGCTTGGCTTTCCTAAGTCTCCAGGTCTTTAGGCAAGCCCAGCAGTAGGAGAGTGGCCTCTGTTTCATTGACACTGACCAGGAGGTAAATAAGGTGTGGGGAGTTGGGCATTAATAGCTCTGGCTTATTTCCCACTCTTGGTTTCGAACCATTAGTCTAATTGGGTGTCTAATGGGCTGGGAGCCTCAAGGGAAGGAACATGGTCCATATGTGGGCAGCAGAGCCACTGGATCAGCAAGGCATGTCAGTAGGATGGTAGGTCCCAGGGAACCTGAGTTGACTTTAGGGACACTTCTCTTTCCCTGTCTTTCTCCATCCAGTGGACAATCATCCTTTTTTTTTTTTTTTCAGTATTGAAGGACACGTGCTTGATTTTTAAAATAATTTTTAACATTTCTCTTTTAAATTCATATATAGTAAAACTCACTTCTCTTTTTGTTTGGTCCCAAGGGTTTTGGCAAGTTTATAGAGTCATGTTCCAGCACTGCAATCAAGGTTGAGAACAGATCTATCACCCCTCAAATTTCTCTCCTGTTGCCCCTTTATTTTTGGTGCTGGGGGTGGAACCCAGGGCCTCAAGCATGCTAAGCAAATGCTCCAGCCCCTGGTGCTGCCTGTTTAGGGTCAAATGTTCCCACCCCCATCCCCTGACCACCACAGATCTGTCCTCCACTGCTATAGTTTTGTGTTATCCAGAATGTCTTCCACGTGGGATCACAGGATAAACCTTTGCTTCTGGCTTCTTCTGCTTTGTGTTTGAGATTCTTCCATGGCATTGTATGTATCCCAGTTTACTCCTGAGTTGGAATCTGCTGTATAAATATGTCAGCATTTGTTTATACATTCACCCACCGAGGACATTGGGTTGATCCTAGTTTGGGGGCAATTCAAATAAAGCTACTATAAACACTTTGTGTTCAGGTTTTTTTGTTTTTTTGTTTTGTTTTTAATCTTGGGCAAATACCCAGGGGTGATTTGCTGGGTCCTATGCTAAGTATCTTTTCAATATTATTAGAGAAACTCTCCGGGCTTGCTTTCTATCGGGGAGAAAGAGGTACCCTCAGCTTGTCCACACTTTTCAGATGATAGCACCATATTGCTAACTGGCTTTGGTTTTACAGATAGGAAAATGGAAACCCAGAGAGATCAAATGACAAGTCCAGAATTTTTTTTAAAAAGTCAGTGTTGAGGTTCAAATCAGAGTAAGGGTCCCTGTCTCCCAGGCTATTCTTCTTTTGTTTGTATAGTACTATCCTTTCCTCATCTTCTGCTGCACTCTCATCACCCTGGGGGCCCTTTTGGGACACACTGGGCAACCACCACTGATGAGAAGTGTGACTCAAAGGATGGATCCACTTGGTGAAGAAGACCAAGTGACCATATGAACGCAACACGCTGATGTGCAGAATCCATCTCCGTGCTATGGACACAGCCTTGCCCCCGGTTACTAGACACGATGGAGTCATCTACAGACTTAGTCTTTTATGATTCATCTACGAAATTATTCTTCTGAGATCTTTTCAAGCAGGACCAATTTTCTGTGTGTTTCCTTGGGCACTGGATACTGTTTGCTTTTTCTTGCTACCTTCCCTTTGTACCTGTCACTGTGGGTTTGGGGCCTGTCCCTGAAAGTTCTAGCCATACAGTCCTGCCTTTATCTGCTTCAAGCATAGAATCAAGATAACAGGACCTGACACTCCCTGGGAATCTTGGCTTTCCCACAATTCCAGCTTCTGAACATGCCAGGGGAGGATTGATTGTTACCCAGGCTGTCACTGTTATGTACGTCACTTTTCTTTGGAGCAAATTCATGGGATTTTATTATCTGAGGAAAGCAGCCATACCAGAGTGGAGAATAATTTTGATTGATGATTTAGCTTAAAAAATAGTTTCCTATTTTAATAAGCTTTATCAGGAACAGATGACCTCACTGGGAACTGCATGCTTATCTAGTATCCTGTGTATTCTGTAAAAATGTGTGTATTTTGAAGAAAAGCAGAGGGACTGTGATTGTTTGGTCCTTTAGGCTTGTTCTAGAAGCTTAGTGTGGGGACATACATTGGCCTGTCCCAGCCTGACTGCTCTCCTTGTGCTCAGAGAAAAGAAGCAGACAGTGGTTGAGTAGTTTCTAGTTGGATTCCTGCAGGCTCAAAATTAGATTCAATAAATGGTTATTTAGCACTTGCTGTGTGCTGGGCAAAACATTCCTTTACCTAGGAATGCCTAGGTAAAGATAGGAGACTCTCACTTACAAAATAAATAATTGTCCTGGGTCTGGGGATATAGTGGCAAAACACCTGCCTAACAGGCAGAAGGTCCTGGGTTTGATCCCCAGCACCGCAAAACAAAACAAAAAACACTAAGTACCCTGCCGAATCAGTGAGAGAATAGCAGTCTTTTAGACAATGAGATCCCCTAGCACACTTCACACGGAGAATTCAAAAGATTGAGTTTGGAAGACTATTTATCATAGGGGATTGCATACGTGAGATCTTACAGTATAGGTTAGACTGGGAGAAAGCAGAATATCCTTCTGAGGACTGTGACTCTGGAGACAGATTCGCTGGGCACAAGTCCAGCCCCATTTACCGCTGGCATAGCCTTGAGCAAGTGGCACTTCACTCCTCTGAGCATCAATTTCTGCATCTATAAACTGGGAGTCATAATGGCTCCCTTCTAAGGTTGCAAGAAGGATCCAGTGACGGCGGCTGCCCCAGATAAATCAGCGAGCTACCAAGACCCTGGGCCTTTGGTTTTGTTCCAACAACACGATCTAAGATCATCAAGCCGCAAGGAAAAACCCCAGCACATGCACACACACACCACCCCCGTGCGTAGGAAATGCCAAAATTGAGGTTTTCCTTTGAAGCTTTGTGGAGGAAGCCTCTGAAAACCGATTCACAGGCCCTGGAAAGTGCTTCCCCAAAGAGCCGGATGAGTAAACCACGGTCTTCATCCCAGGCGGGGAGACCGGGTGGGGACATGGGCACAGCGGTGGGCTTTGCGGTGAGCCAAGGACCCCACCAGTGGCTCTAAAAGTGCTTCAGGGTAAGATCGGTCTTATCTACAGCGAGTTGGACTCTGGTTTGAGGCTGGAGGAACCAAGAGGGTGCGGAGGACGCCAGGGGGCGCTCTGGAGAGGATAGAGGCAGGCCTGGGCTCTACCCTGGGGCTAGAGAAAGGCGGGCGGGGCTCTCCGAGGAACCCTCTCCTGCGCCTGTTTTCAGGATTCTGCGGAAAGGCACCGCCTGCGGGGACCTGTCCTCTCGCAGCCACCTGTGCATTGTCTGCAAGTGCCCTTCCTCAGCGTCTTCTCAGACCTTTCATGGGAAATCTTCAGGAAAATAGCTCTGCCCTCCACCCCCCAGCAAAGATGTAAAGGACTGCGAAGCACCCATGGGAAACAATGCCTATTGTTGTTCCAAGTGCACTCTCCACAGCCCTGTCATTGTAGTGTGAACTAGGATAATCCAATTAACAATTGCACCCAAGAGCATGTTAGTTTCAAAGACATAAAAGGCCTTGGTTTAAGAATAAGTAAATAAAATGTACTTGGAACAGAGGAGAAGATCCACTCCCTCTGGCAGCTAAGTTGGAGGTTCTAAGGAAGAAAGGGCTTTCTGGAGAAGGTGTCAGGGAAGGTGGGTGCAGCTGCGAGCCCAGCCGTTGAAGCAAAGGGTTCAGACAGGAAACCAAGGTTGGTAGCTGAAGATGGAACCTGTCATTCCGTCCATCCCATCTTGCGTTTCAGACGGGCACTTAACTAGTTTGGCATATGGCGATGGTGAAGATGGAGGGCATTTCACAGAATGTTGGTCTTAGAGCTGTCAGGCAGGAAACCATAAGGCAAGCCCAGATGAGGAAAAGCAGCCCAGGGGAGAAGGAAAGTGGTTTGTCTGAATCACAGAGCTAAGCAAATGCAGGGTCAGAATAGGAGAGGCTGGAGTGGGGATGCAGCAGGCAGGGGTGGGGAAAGTGTGGGAGGGAATAGAGAAGAGCACTGGGCATCCCATTTCCTTTTTCTCCTCCCGTACTCAGCCTTTAATAGGAAATTAAACATTAAGTATAAGGTAATGGAGGGTTGATAGATGACTCATTAATGATCTTAGTGTATTATTAATAGTATTAAAAGTATATGGGGGGGCTGTGGCTGTGGCTCAGTGGTAGAGCTTGCCTAGCATGCACAAGGCACTGGGTTCGATCCTCAGCACCACATAAATGTAAAATAAAGATACTGTGTCCACCTAAAACTAAAAAATAAATGTTAAAAAAAAAGTATATGAGGGTTACTCTTTCTTACTCAGGGCAGGAGAGAGAGAACTTATGTTTGGGAGCAGAAATAATAGTTCTTGTAAAATGGGGTCAGAATTTTTAAAAATTATTTTAATGTTAGAAACTAAGTGTGGTTAATTTGTAATGCTGTCTACACCTAAATTTTCTTTTAAAAGCCATCTTATTTTAAGGTTGTGAAGATAGTATGCAAAGGAGAGTTTTCATCTCATTATTTCTTCTTTGATGTTTGAATCATTCAGGCTCCAGGGTGGCCCACCCTCCATAAATCTCAGCCAGAAAGGTCCAGGATGCTTCTGGTCCTATGTTGGCACATCTTATACTGGGGGAAGGAATACATCTCATTTATACCAGCAAAAGAAAGGATTGAATCATAAAAATACAAGGTAGTCTTTACCAAATGTTGTCACCATAAGATTGGCAATGATTCCTGGCAACTGGTGAGGCTGAAGAGTTTTAACTTTTGCTTAGAAACAACAAAAGGCAGCGGGAGGAATGGAACCCAAATTATATGAAGCAATCTGAAAATCGGCACATATTTATTGAACACCTACTATGTATGAGACATGGTTCTGATCTGTAGGGGCATATGTTATTGCCAGGAACACAAGACCAATTCTCAAAGTTATTAGAAAAGACAAGATAATATATCAAGCAGTGAATTATGCAATCTATGTAACAAAGGTTGAACATATTGACAGGAATAGAATTAATACAGACTAGAATGATTTAGGCCAGGCTTTGCAGGACAAAGAATTAAAGATAGGGGAAGATGTAGATGGATGAGTGGATAGATGAAGGGCAGGGAAAGGGAGGGGAACTTGAGAACCACAGCACACATAAAGCTAGAGAGGCAAGAATAAGAATGATAGGTTTATACAGCAAGGCTTGAAAAAGTACAGGATATAAAATCTTTCACGTGGTATAATTCTAATTTGGAAAAAACATGTAGTGTTCATATGCAAAGAAATAAGACTAAGAAAATGTGTTCCAACGTCAATAATGTTTATCATGTGATAAAGATATTAGGGGTGATTTTTTTCTTCCTTCTTTTTACATTTTGGTCTTTTCTAATTATTTGCAATTGAATGATCAATCCTTGTAACCAGAAGAGGAAACACTGTCCCACTCAGAGTGGGATGTGCACAGATATTGATGGACTGTGGAGCATATGGCTGGCCAGGGGTGGAGGGTGTGTGGAGATACAGCAGATCAGCATCTGGGAGGCTCATGTAGCCAGGGAAAGGCTGGCTCCAGGACGCAGGAATGGATGGCAATGAGGGTGTTGAGCAGGAGTGGACAGTGCAGACACTCTGAGACTGGTCTAGTAGTAGCCAGCAGTATGATCTGGGGAGGAGGCACTGGGGCTCTTAAATTGAGTAATTCAGACCCAAGGGAATGAGAACATCAGCCCCTGTGGGGTTGTGAACAATAAGATAAAGGGGTGGATGAGAGAAACTTTTTCTAGAAAAACAGAGCAATTGTATAGCCAGAAAAGGAAAATAAAGAATCTAACAGTTGGCATATAAGGGAACTGAGAGGCACCAACATGACCTTTCTGTCTAGTGAATTGCAGACCCCCTTCAACAGGTGCTGAGTGATCTCAAGTTGCCTGACCTCTTTGGTAGATTGGCAATTGCTTGTGAATAGCCACTAGCAGGCAGGACCAAGGGTGAGGTGAACTCCCACTTCTCCATCCAAACTCTCCACCTATAGAAAATGGAGATTGTTTCTAGAGCTGAGATCATGAATTTTGGTTCTCTGGGAAGCTTGGCTTGGCCAGGGGATATGGTTCTCAGAGGCAGCTGTTACCCACTCAGGGAGATGCTAAGTGTTCAATGGGCAAAGTGACTTTTGCCTTCTATATAGTGGGTCTTGGAGGGTGCTTCTCCAGCCTGGAATGTGGGAGCATGGGTGCTGGGCATCATGGTGTGAGTGTGATCACAGTGAAAGTGTGCCCCAAAAGCCAGTTCCAGAGGGGATGGAAGCTGGAGAAGTCTTGCAGCTGACCAACAATTGTGATCATTTATATTCATAGGAGTATTTTTATTTACCTAATCCAATGGATAAGAACATTGGTGAACTCCATACTCTTTTCAGTTAGCATCCTGTGTAATAAATAGAAATCTAGAATGGGGGATGCATCTTGAAAGTGCTGCTGTGGTCTTTGTCGGGAGAGCAGAAGCATTAGCAGAAGCATTAGATTATGGGTCCCAAGCAAACTGGTGGAGGTTCCTATATCCACCCAGAACTAGTCATGCTATGTCCAGGGGACTTCCCTCCTGATGTAGCCCCACAAATTCCGGAACGACGGAAGTGCCACATCGTGGAACTTTGCTGGTAATTCATGAAATGTTCTCACACTTGTGGTTCCATCCATTTGTGGCCCATGGAGAGTAAGAAGGGAGGTGTGGGAGTCTTTGCCCTCCACTGGGCTCTCATGACTGGGACCTAGAAGAAGGACAAGCTTCAGAGGCAGACAGGCCATCCACAGCCAGCCTTCCATACTTTTTCACTTTCTGTAAACTTGGACCAGGAGATTTACAGAATCCTAGTGGCATAAACTCCTAAGCAGATGCCCCTGTAGCTAGCTCTCCTGGGTGAGATGCAAGAGAATCTTACCATGTTCTGAACTCTGCTGTCTAGAAAATCAGAACCGCAAAGGTAGGCTCAAGGCTGAACTCCCACCTGAGGGGCTCATTTAGAAATTCATAGTACACCTTTATGCAGAATAACATATAGTGTGTCAGTCATTTAGATTCATAGAAGTATTTGTATTTACCTAATCCAATACATAAGAACATGGTGAACTCTACACTCTTTTCAGTTAGCATTCTATGTAATAAATAGAAATAATAGAATAATGTCCCCACCTCTTGATTTACAATATCCATCTTTGCTCTGCCTAATAACAAAACAGTGGTGTTTTTGTTTGTTTGTTTGTTTTGTTTTCTGTGTGTGTGTGTGTGTGTGTGTATAAATCATTCCCACAGGAGCAGAGAAATGAAAGCAGCAAGAATTCTCAATTCTTCATGTGGTTTGTGCTGACATCTTCCTAGGACTTGGAAGCAAAGGGATTTTCCCTTACATTATGATTAATCATGGCCCAAAGATTATAGTAGGCACTTTACAGATACCTGTTGCATGAGTGAGTGAATGAACCAAAGTAATAATAAGAAGACATACTTTTAAATTTAAAAACACTCAAAATGATACTATCTACTACTTAGAGATACATATGTACATTATGAAAATATGTAAAAGTGTGTGAAGTGGTAAATATCACATGAAGAATATTGGGTTGGGAAGGAAGTGATGGAGAAGAATGCAGAAAGTGGATTTAACGTACCACTACACTGAAAAAATATCTCTAATATAAAGATTGCTTCACAAGAGAAAAAGCAGAGGGCGGGAAAGTTGAATAAATACGTCTGTTTCTTCCCTAAGTTGGGCGCCTTTTCCTTCTGTTGCTCACTAACTCCTACACCCTTTCTTATCTACACCAACCACTTCTCTTCCCCTAGATCGTCCCTTCCAGCATTGCTAAGTAATTATATCTTCAGCTTCTGGCTGGAAGACAAATGCTTCTGTGCATCAACATGGAGGCTGTTAGTGAGATCTGAGCAGCCTTATTTCTTATAGACACCACCTTCTAAATAAAAAGATCACCCGCTGTATGACGTGAGAGGAGACACACGTTTTTGGGCACCAACTCTGTGCCCATATTCCACACATTTACTCATTTAATCCTCAAAGCAGCCTGCAATGTAGGTGTTAGCTTTCTTGTTTATAAATTAGTGGGGTGGCTCAATGGTGCTCAGCACTTGCCCAGAATAAGACACATATGGAAGAAGGGTCCCCAAATCAGTATGTGGCAGAAGTGGGCTTTCTCCCCAATCGCCCTCTGCTGCCCGTGCTCTGATCCAGGGGTACAGAGCCACAGTGCTGGCTGCTGACCTTGTGTCTGGTGGCACACATTTGTGAAGTGCCTGGAAGATGAAGGATACAAGACAGTGGTTCTTTTTTGGGGAGGGGGAAGAGGGGTACTGGGGATTGAACTCAGGGGCACTTGACCACTTAGCCACATCCCCAGCCCTATTTTGTATTTTATTTAGAGACAGGGTCTCACTAAGTTGCTTAGCACTTTGCTTTTGCTGAGGCTGGCTTTGAACTCGCGATCCTCCTGCCTCACCTCCCAAGCCGCTGGGACTACAGGTGTGTGCCATTGTGCCTGGCAAGACAGTGATTCTTAAGTCCAGTGAACCTCCACGGGTGGCTCATCATCATCATTGTAAAGACTAGTCATGTGGCCTCCAAAGTGTGTGTGCCCCAGCAGGGTGCAAGAAAATGCAGAAAAGAGACATCAGAACTTCCATTTATCTAGATTTTTAAAAATCTCCTTCTTTTAAATTTTCTATTTTCTTGGATGTTTTACAATGTTCATAATATATGGGTACATTGTACATGTAGATAATTTATAAATAAATATGCACACATTGAAGATATTTTCAAATATTCAAATATTGTTATTGAGAGGATTGTGAAGTTTTAAAAGTTTAGAGAATAGGGCTGAGGGTGTAACTCAATGGTTGAGCATTTACTTTGCAAGGGCAAGGCCCTAGATTTGATCTAAAGTACTGAAAAGGGGGGAAAAATGTTTAGCGACCATAGAAAGACTACTCCACTGATCTGATCCAGCTTGTTCCCAATCAGCCATTAGTACTCAAGTGTTAAATGAGCTCAGATCTTGTAGCACAGAGCAATGTCATTTCTGGTACTAAGTGATATTGGACATATGGTCATAATGACACTCTTGGGAATGTTGGTTAAATCATGGGAAAAAAAAACAAGAGGAAAGTCAAGAAAGGTAGATGTCTCACTTTTCAAGAAGTTTATAAGGTCAAATTCCTGAAAACTATTTTAGAATTGACTATTCACCAAATGGTTTATGGCCAGTTAGGGGAAAAACAGTGGTCTGTAGCAGCTAGCCTAGATTCACTAGAAATGAGTCATACCCAGCTGAATTCACTTCATTTATAACACTCACCAGAGGCTTATTGGGATAAATCATTCATTCGTGCATGTGGGCATTCATGGTCCACTTAGCAGGTAATTACTAAGCATCTATTATGTTTAAAGCCCCATGGTTGGATGACACCTAGTGATGAATATATTGCAATCCCTGCCCCCAAAGAGCTTTCCTTTTAATAACGGAGACAAACACGTACACAAATAACTGTAATCATCAATAGAAGTAAACTGCTATGGGGGAAATGATCCTTGATCTCTAGACCATCCGCTTCATTGAGGAAAGAAAGCATTTGAATTTCTGTTGATTTAAAAATATTATATTGTAAATATTTATCTGTTTTGTATACATTTTACATTGATAAAGTTTCACATGATTTTTGCAGGAAAAGTGAAGAAAAGACATTTGGGTTGATGATGATAGGTTATTCGGAACAGGTGGTACAATCATACCCAAAGTGTGGACATCAGCCCAAGGGGAGGTCTTCAGTGATGTGCTGCTGACCCCATCCTTAGCCATGCTATTTAATAGTTTGGTTTACAACTGCTTGCAAACATAGCAAGCATATTCAGTTAATTCTTGGAGAGGTAAATGCATTTAGATGAGCAGAGATGATATTAGCTCTGCCTTATTTTAGAACATATCCATATACGTTTGGGAAAAAAAACAGTAAAAAAAAGACCACAAAATGTAATAAACACTAGAACAACTATTTCCATTGTATTTATATTATATCAGCTATAACAAGCAATCTAGAGATTATTTAAAGCATATGGGAAGATGTACATAGGTTACATGCAAACACCATATCACCTTATCTAGGGACTTGATCTTCCCTGGATTTTGGTCCATGGTGCATCCTGGAACCAGCCTATAGACATTGAGGGATGACTATAGTTGGAGAAAATCATAATATTAATAACAATTACAATAATAACAGCACAAACTATTTACGGACACCATTGTTGAGCACTGTACATGTTATCTCACTGAGTCTTCACAGGAAGCCTGTGGGGTAGACACTATTATTACTTCCACTATACAGCTGGACTCATTGAGATTTAAGGAGTGTATTATTTAGCTTTATAGAAAGCTGTCAAAATATCTAAGACAATCAACTTAGGAAGAAAAAAGTTTTCTTTGGGCCACAGTTTCAGCAGTTTTAGTCCATGGTCATTTGGTCCTGTTGCCTGTGGGATTGCGGCAAGGCAGCACATCATGGCAGGAGGACACAGTGAAGGAAGCTACTTACCTCCTGGCAGCCAGTAAGGAAAAGAGACAGGAAGTGGCTGAGGAGTGACCTAACTTCCTCCCACTAGGCCCCACCTCTTAAAGGTTCCACTAATTCCCAACATGGACTGCGGTCCAAGCTTTCAACACATGGGCCTTTGGGAGACATTCCAGATCCAATCTAAAGCTAGGAGGTTCCTCAGCCTATGCTGTGGCCTCTCCACACCAAGATTACTTGAAGTATCAGGGCCTGTGACCCGGACGAGAGAGGGCTGCGCTGTCCTTTGCTTGGATTTAAGTTGAGAGGAAGGTAGTGAATTAATTCAGAATGGGGCTGGGGCGGTGGGCGGAACGGGAACTAAAAGGTAGCAGTTACAAGGTGGCAGCTCCTTCTATGTAAAGAGGGACTTCTGAGCCTTCTGCAACATGTAGCTTGCAGCACATATCCCTGTTGGGGTGCTGGAAGAGAGTTGCATACTGGGTGACTTTAAGGTCCAGTTACACTTTAAGAGTCTCTGACCCTGTGTGGGTAATGGGCCTGAAGCCCACTGCTTACCAACAGTGGGTTTGCCAGCCATTAAAAGAGATGTTAATATGGCTCCAGGGCAATCTCTGCGGAGCAACCACAGATGGCTTCACTGTGGAAACCAATTCTTTTCCGGAGAGGTCAGAGCCATGACCTGAGGGGGTGGAAAGAGCAAACTGGAGCTGCCATGGCCTGAGCTTTTTCTTTTGCATGGAAAAAGAAAGCCTTAATCCTTTCTGCCTCTATCATACAACTTCAGAGTCGTTGATTATTTGGCTGAATAGTGAACATTCGGCACTTGTCTGTATGAATTTTTCCTTCAATACTGCCTAGAAGGGGGAAATGCCAGACTATAAATAATCAGACAGATGATCCCATATCTGAAAGCATAAGCTGACAAGTTTAGGAGTCCAAATGCCTTCCAGGTTGGAGAATGGCCCTTAAACAGAACATTCAACATTTGAAACTTTATCATCATGAAATCAGGGGTAAAGCTAGAATTTAAGGGAAACTGAAGCAAAATTCCCTATCAAATTTTCACTCTTTCTGTCCCCCAACAACACGCCCCCCTCACTTTCATCAGGTATGCATGGTCATAAAAAATGACAGAGAGAGAGAGAGAGCGTGAGCGCGAGCAGGGCTCAGTCAACTCTTAGCAACATGATTAACTTATTTTCACAAAGCAGAGAGGCAGTGAAGCATGAGGGGTTCTGGAATTTAGATAGAAGAACAGATTCTAGCCTCTGTTACTAATTAGCTGTAGGACCACAGACAACTCAGTTTTTTTTCCCTTGGTCCATTAGAACTAACAACAACAACAATAATAATAATAATATTTTATCATAATAACCCCAGAATTATTTTGGGTATTAAATATAGTGTATGATGGGTAACATGTCTGCAAACTGCAAATTGCTCTGCAAATGTATGTTTCTGCCATGATGATTGTTAAGATGGAAACTTCCTGCCAGTTTGGAGGTATTTACAGTCTTTGGTGTAGATAAAGTGTTTGTTTCGTGGATCCTCAAATGCACAGAGTAATTAGGGAAGTAAATTCTGGCTAAGCCAGCATATGTAGTGGCCAGTCCAATTAATCCTGCCAGCAATATGCACAAGGAAGGAGTGATGCCAATGTGGAGATTAAGATCCACTTAGGGGCTGGGGATGTGGCTCAAGCGGTAGCACGCTCGCCTGGCATGCGTGTGGCCCGGGTTCGATCCTCAGCACCACATACAAACAAAGATGTTGTGCCCGCCGAAAACTAAAATAAATAAATAAATATTAAAAAAAAAAAAAAAAGATCCACTTAGGAGAGGTCTTCAAATCATGCCCCCCAAGGATGTGCAGGCCTTGAATGAACCTCTTTTGTATGGTCAGCTGCCTGGCTGTCTTTAGGCAAGACCAAGACTTGCAGGCCATGTTTGAGCTGGGTGAGTCGTGTTTGAAGACAACTTCCCACTGCTATCCAGGTAAAGAAGAGCATTGTATATATTTTCGCAAGGAAAATCAATGATGCCCATTAAAGCCACAGAAATGTTCATATTGGTTTTTGTTTGTTTGTTTGTTTGTTTGGTGCTTTGAATTGAACCCAGGCCTGGCTCTCCCACTGAGTTACATCCTCAACCCCTGGGAAAGTTCTTAATAATCACATTCAAGAACACAAAGATATCCATTGTAACATTGTTTAAATTGGGGTAAAAAGAGAAAGAGAGCGTGGGCACACAATCGCGAGTGCACAAGAGAAAGAACCTAAGAAATAATAATTAATAATTGCTTTTTGCTTAGTCAGCAATCAGGGTTGAGTTAAATGAGTAGCAAACACTCTTAGGATATGTTACTGTCAATAAACACAATGATGTAGATACGTATTATTCTCACATGAAAAATATTTTTGATATATTGCTAAGTTAACAAAAGCAAATTATGAAACACCACAGATCTATTTTTTGAAATGTATATTTGTATGTATCATGTGTGCATTTTTTAAAGTCTGGGAATATTCCATAGAACAACAATAGCAGCTAATATCAATTGAGTACTTTCTGTGGGGCAGGGCTCTACACATATGCTACCTCATTTTGTCCTTTCAACCATCCCTGAAATGAATGTTAATATTCTCATCTTATGGAAGAAGTAATTCAGGGATTTAGAGACATTAGAAATGTGCCTCAAGGTCACACAGCTACTAAGAGGCAACATTTAGCTCTGTCTGACTCCAAAGCTATGCTCATAACCCTCATGAATTAGTGCCTTCCAGTGACACCTTGGCTATACTCAAGCAGTGAGGTTATGAGTTTTATTATTTTCCAAGTTATCGACTCTTATTTTGTCTGGTGTTAGGGATCCAACCCAGGGCCTCACACATGCTAGGCAAGTGCTGTACCACTGAGCTACACTCTCAGCACTGTATTTGATTTTAAAGAACATTCTACCTTATGATAAACTTAACTGCCTATTTAAAGAAATACTTGTGTTCCCCCAAGTTAGATAGGATGGGATGTCAACTCAGGAAGAGCTATGGATGCCCAAGGAGAAGCTACTGGTATTTTGAATTGCATATACGTATCATTGGATTATTGGGAACAGAGGGATATGTAAATCAAGTCATTTATCACTCCTAAGATAGGGTATGTAGAAGCAAGACTAGTGTTGTTTCGGTTAATAATAATAAGGTGCTCTAGGATCAGCCACTGGTGGTGATTCTCCTAACAATTTTGTGAGGCCTACAAAGAATTTCTTTTGATACTCATTTGATAGTTAAGGTGATCTGAGGCCAGGGAAGGATGAGTGGCATGGCCAGGTTATGTAGCCTTAGGTAACAAGGATGCTACCAGAGACGAGACCATCTGACTCCTAGTACACTGCTTTTCTCTTGACAAGGGGTTTTCAGGAAGAGTTGTTCTGGAATCGAAGTGACCCCATGGGAGTTTGGGTGGGACCAGAAGTTGTGTGGTGGACTTGTGGAGTTGTCTGAGCAGGGACACCCTGCCACTTTCTCTAGCTGAAGATACTTTTTGTTCAGAAAGATGCTGATCGGGGAGCCGGCTGAGTAGCTTATTTCTCTAGAAAAGTAATCCAATTCCTTCTCCTCCTTGTAGAGAGAAAAACCAGCCCTCCCTCCTGCTCCCATCCTCTTCCCTCCCTTGGAGACACTTGTGGAGAAGGAAGTTTCAATGACATGAATCTGACTTTCTTCAAATAGGGTCTCTTGAACACCAGTATTTTACCCCCAAACTTAAAAATCAGAGAAAGTTAATATCCTAAGATGTCCAGTATCTCAGGACCAAATGTCTTAGAGGTGACTAGTGATTTTTATTAGCTACCACCTTTCCATATCATCCTCATCTTCATTACTTCCACCACCCTATCTTCACCATGAGATCCATCTCTTAAACTCCAATTCCTCTTAAGCTATTGTAGGGATATTGCTGCTCTTGGATTTATCATTACAATATGGGGTCAAAAGAGACACCGTAGTGATGATTCTTGAATTTTCTCTGGTGGATTGTGAAGGAATGAAAATTCAGATAAATAATCTATAAGTGATTTGAAGCCATGCGATAGTGTCATTTTAGAGGCAGTATAATGTGGATAAGAGCAATTGCTCCAGAATGAGACTTGGTCTTAGGTCCCCACCCCCTCACTAGTTCTGCAACTTTGGTAAGTATGTCGACTGCCCCAGTTTCTTTATCAGTAAAATGGGCTTCTCAGTTTCTAACCCCCATTAGATTGCTGAAGTAGTAAGTGAATAACAGCTATAAAATGTTTAACCTGTGTGTGATTTCTTTACCATTGTTTGCTTAGTACCATGCGTGCTTAATAAATAAATGTTAACCATTATTATTGATCCATTCTTTTATCCCTCCTAAGGCTAAAAGGTATAGTTTTATTGACTTGATTTTATTTCCTCTTTTTGTCATGTCTATTGATGGTGATGCCATAAGAGAATGGGCAAAGGCAGGCAGAAACAGGGACTTCTGAGGAGGAGGGCCAGGAAAATGTGCAAGTTGGACAATCAACACATGAAACAATCAACAGCGGAGTCGTCACCTGCTGTCTTAGAACACTGTGCTGCCTCTGAATTTTCTTTTTCCTCCTTTTTCTTTATCTTGCTCCTCTTTTTTTCACCTGATGCTAGGAAAAACAGGGGACTCAGGAGACTCTGCTCCACAAAAAACACCCTGGATAAATCCCATTATCTCCCCGGCCACAGTTTCATTTTCAGAATGAGGACACCAGAGAACTCTCCGACTTGTGCAGTCTCTCATACTTTGCTTCTGTGCTCTTTCTTTCCTAGCTCAATGTCAGAGAAATGTTTGAGTACCTCGATCTGCAGTTTCAAAGTACAGTCTAAAGAACTGGAGTGCAGTCTGGACTCTTCCAGACCCAAAGGAGACCCAAGAGCGTGTTCTCATGATACTAAGATATTTGCCTTATTCACTCTTCTTCCCTCACTCATGTGAAGCACATGAAGTTTCCTGGGTATTCTTTGGGATCCCATACTGCAACCAACTTGAAGAAATGATTACTTCTTGGGTGTTGGTGTGGTATCCAGTAAGATTTTCACAATTAACTGAAAAGGCTGTTAAAGTGCTCCTTCCTTGTCTAACTACGTAACTGATGGGGCCATCTTGTCTTCATAGACCTTAACCCAAGCATCATACTGGGACTCACTGAATGCAGAAACTGACATGAGAATTCATCTGACTTGTCTTAAGTCAGACATTGAAGAGATTGCCCAAACACACAACAGTCACCCTCTTACCACTGAATTTTGGGTTGTTTTGGAAAAAAGAGCTACTTTTCATAAAAATGTCATCTATATTAGTATGAAATGGGTTTGTTATGCTATATTCAAGTAAATTGATAGTCTATCATTTTTAAAACTCTCAATTTTAACTTCTAACATGCTAAATGTTGATACATATACCCTACACTTAAGAAAAACTCCTTGAGGTCCTCAGTTTTTTTTTTAAGAGTGTAAATTGGTCCTGAGACCAAAAGTTGGATCCATTATTCTCAATTTACCAGGGCCAGAAGTCTACCATTGGTTATTTTTTATTATTATTATTAACTTAGATGTGTTGCTTAAGCTCTTTACCCTTTCAGTTCTCCTGTTCTTCATGCTAAAATGCTTTTATGGGTGTATGAGTTCACTTCTCTGTTTTAGTGGTATTCTGCCTAGATCAAAGAATTTTACAGCACTCTAAGCAAGTACTGAGTAGTTGGAGGACGTATAAGGTTTAAGAGAATGTGAGTGAAGTTTTCTGAATCTGGAATATATTTTAAAGATATGGATCTCTTAACAAACTTATAGTCTGAATATAACATTAAATAAGGCAAATCCATAATCACCCTTCCACATGGGTACCACATTATTTTGCAGGCAACAGTTCCACTCATATCATTGCAGAAAACAGAAGAAGGAAAGTCAGTCAACTCAGGATAAGAAAACTGAAGATAATATAGGAAAAGAAAATATTAGATCAAGGTGGCAATTTAAAAATATATTCACAAATTCTTTGGTACATTTGCTTTCAGCAACTCCCTGCTGTTGAATGTGGACTGGGTTTAGTGATTTGCCTCTAGCAAATATGATACAGTAGAAGGTGATGAAGTGCTATGCCCAGGCTAGGTGTCATAACAGGCTATGGTTTCTGTCCTCCTTTCTTATGTCACTCTGGGGAAATCCAGTTGCCATGTCATGAGGACACTCAGCACTTTCTGCTAACAGCCATTGAAAATCTTAGAGGTGGATCATCTAGCCCCAATGGTGCCTTCAGATGCCTGAAACCCTAGCTGACATCTTGGAATTTTTTTTTTTTTTTTTTGTATACTAGAAATTGAATTCAGGGGCCTCTACCACTGAGCCATACCCTCTAGCCCTTTTTATTTTGAGTCGGGGTCTTGCTAAGTTGCCTGGGCTGGCCTTGAACTCACAATCTTCCTGTTCCGACCTCCTGAGTTGCTGGGATTACGGCCCGCCCTAGCTGACAGCTTGACTGCAACTTCATGAGAGACTCTGAGCCAGAACCACCCGGCTGAGGCTGAGTTGCTCCTGAATTCCTGATCCATGGAGACTGTGAAATAATAAATTTGTGTATTTTTTAAGTCACTAAAATGTTTGTGTGTACATGGGGGTGGGTAATTTGTTATGCAACAGTAGCAAATTAATACAACCAATATAATTTATGGTTATGGATATAGAAATCCAACGAAATCCTATAGAAAATATCACAATTCTAATGCAGTGATGCTGTATTTAAGATAACACATCATGACTAAGGAGGGCTTAACCCAGGAATACAAGGGTAGTTTATCATAAGAAAAATTTGCTAACGTGATGTATCATTTTCAAAGAAAAATAGAATAAAACACATTATTTTCAATTTTCATTCATGATTTTAAAACTGTAATAAATTGGGACTAGGGGCAAACTTCTTTAATAAAAGGTATCTAAAAAAACATTATACTTACTGGTTAATCCTTAAAAGTAGCCATTTAGGTGAACAGCTAGATCCTATGCTATTACTGTTTCATTCAACAATATAGTGGCTATTTTAACTAAGATGATAGTACTACAACAGTGCAAGAAAAGAAAATATGGGGTGAAAAATCTACTAAAGATAATAGCAAAATATTCTTATTTCTGAGTTTAACTGTCTACAGATAAAAATCAAAGAGAATCATGAAAAAACTATTCAAATTAGTAAAGAGCTCAACAAAATTCCTGGGTATAAGTTCAAGATACTTGTACACCATAATATCCTAATTAAAATATAGTTGAATTAAACATCTCGATTAGCAACAGTATTAAAACTATAAAATACCATGGAATGAACCTAATAAAAATGTGCAAGAACTTTTATGGAGAAAAATTATAAAACATTATTGAATAACATCCAGGAAGACCCTGAATAACAACTGAGAGACTGCACCATGTATATGTAATTGAAAGACTCAACAATATAAAGCTGTAGGTGCTTTAAAGTGATAAGCATATTCCATGTAATATAATCAAAATGCCTTACAGGGGATTTTGTATGTGTGGAATTTTTCTAAGCTCACATGGAAGGGCAAAGGATCAAGAAAGGCTTTGAAGCTTTGAAAGAGGAATGAAGCAAGGAAAGTGACCTCATCTGTATTACATTAAGACTGACTACAAACAATATGAAACCTTATTTTTTTTTAGAGAATTTTTTTAATATTTATTTTTTAGTTTTTGGCAGACACAACATCTTTGTTTGTATGTGGTGCACATGCCAGGCGAGTGCACTACCGCTTGAGCCACATCCCCAGCTCATGAAACCTTATTATAATGCAAAGAAGATAGTATGGCATTGGCCTTGAGACAGACACGTGGGCCCATGACCCTTGGAGAGAGTCCCCTCCTTGACAGATCCAGGCACCTGGTGCCATAATATGTGGTGAAGAGGACATTACAGTGCAGTGTGGGAGAGAATGTGCTAGTCAATAAACAGTGCCAGGACAACTGACTATCAATATGGAAAAAAAATTAAAACTCTTAATCCACACCCTACACAAAATGCCAGGTGAATTTAAAGACCTAACTATGAAAGCAAAACTAAAAACACTTACTATTGTAGTTTGGTTCTGGAATATCCCCCAGGGGCCTATGTGTGGCTTGGTCCCCAGCCTGTGGCACTTTTTCGAGGTGATGGAACCTTAGGAGGCAGGGCTTAGTGAGAGGAGTTAGGTCATTAGGGGCGTGTCCTTAAAGGAGATATGGGGACCCTAGCCTCTTCCTGTCTTTCTCTTTGCTTCCCAACCAACCTGAGGTGGACAGGGTCCTTTGCATGCACTCTCACCATGAGACACTGTGCCACCAGAGGCCCAAAGGCAACAGGGCCAAATGACCATGGACTGGAACCTCTGAAACTGTGAGCCCAAACAAAACTTTCCTCCTTTTAAGTTGATTATATCAGATGTTTTGTCATAGTAATAGAAAGCTGACTAACACATTTATAACACAGTAAAATGGTTTTTGTGGGGTTTTCTTTGTTTTTCTTGAATTCTGAGTTGAAAGGGTTTCTTCAACCAGACAGCACAAGGAAAAGAAAACAATAGATACATTTGACTATGTTAAAATTGACAACTTTGGCTCATCAAAACAGACCATTTTAAAAAGCAAAAGATGAGCCACAAGCAGGGAGAAGATATTTCATTGCATATTAACTAACAAATGATTAGTATTCTGGCTAGGTAGAGAACTCCTCCACCTCAATAAGAAAAAGGCAAACAGTGAAACGGAAAAATGAGCAAAGGGCTTGAACAGTAATTTCACAGAAGAGGAAAAATAAATGGCCATTGAACATGTAAAAAGGTGCCCAACCTCATTAGTAATCAGGAAAATGCAAATTAAAACTACAGTGCCACACTCTGTTCTACCCACCATATTAGCAAAAGTTTAAAAATCTGACAATACCAAGTGAGGAGCTTAAGGAGTAACTTCATACCTGCTATGGAGAGTGTAGATTGAAAAGACCAGTTTCAAAAACAGCTCGGCATTCTCTAATAAAGCGGAAGGTATACTTACAATTCAGTAATTCTGCTCCACTAGTACACACCCTGGGCAGACCTTGCATGTGTGCCCTGCAATAATGTCTTCTTAAAAACATCTTTTTATTGTTGATGGACCTTAATATTATATATTTATTTATATGTGGTGCTGAGAATTGAACCCAGTGCCTCACACATGCTAGGCAAGAGCTCTCCCACTGGGCTACAACCTCAGCCCAACAATAATGTCTTAATAGCAAAAAGCTGGAAACCGCTCAAATTCCAGTAGCAGTAAAATCAATAATGTGTGGTATTTGCCCCCAGTGGAATATGATACTGCAGGGAAAGTGAGTGAACTACTCACTTTGTGAACATTGTGCTGCATCAAAAATGCAAATAGCAGAATGCATCAGACATTATTACCCTATGTACGTATATAACTATATGACCAGTGTGATTCTACATTATATACAATCAGTAGAATAAGAAAGTATACTCCATTATATATGATGCATCAAAGTGCATTCTACTGTCATGTATAACTAATTAAAACAAATTTAAAGAATTTTAAAAATGCAAATAGCAGAGGAATCATGCAGCATAATTCATAGTTAGGAATTGCAAGTGAACAATCACTGTACAGGGATACATATGTAGGTGGCAAAAGTAAGAAAGGCAAGGAAATGAGAAACACAGGGTTTGGGGCAGTGCCTTCCTCTGAGGGGAGGAGACAGAGCCATGAAGTAGATGGAGTCAGATGAAAGAAGGGGTGAGGTATCCTCTGTCCTCCAACCTCTTTATTAGGTGAGTCTTGGGCATATGACCTTATGATTTTGTTATCTTTCTTTATGCCTTACAGATGGGTATAAACACCAGATTCTGGTCAGTCGCCCCCTAGGACAGAGAGAGTGGGATCAAGGTATAATATATTAGTTTATGTAATATTTTATTTTTTCTCAGAAAAATCTAACATAAACTGTGAAATTTCTTGAAGTTGAAAAGTGGACATGGGATGATTCACTCTGATGTACTCTGTAATTTTCTGTTTGTTTGAAATGTTTCATCAAAACATTATAATAGGGGCTGGGGCTGGGGCTCAGTGGTAGAGCACTTGCCTAGCATGTGTGAGGAACTGGATTAGATTCTAAGCACCACATATAAATAAATAAAAATAAAGGTCCATTGACAACTAAAAAAAATTTTTAAAAATACTTAAGAACATTATAATAAAAAGAAAAAAATGCATATTAAAACGAGAGGCTAGAGAGAAATACATCAGAATGCCAACTAGGGTTGTTTTGGGAATACTGAGGGAGACTGAGATTATATGCATTGCTTTCTGTTTTTCAAACTTTTTCCAGTGAGGGTGTCTTATTATTATTTTTTTTAAGTATTTGTCCTTTTAATGCTATATGCAATTGTTTCAGAGCAAGGTTTCTTCAACCTTCATACTAAGGCCATTTTTTTGTTTTGTTTTGTTTTTTGGTATCAGGGATTGAATTCAGGGGCACTCTACCACTGAGACACATCCTCAGCCCTATTTTGTATTTTATTTAGAGACAGCACCTCACCATTGCTGAGGCTGGCTTTGAATTCACGATCCTCCAGTCTCAGCCTCCAGAGCTACTGAGATTACAGGTGCACACCACTGCACCTGGCCTTATTACCTTTTGTAATTATGAAAAAAAAACCTTCTAGAAGCCCCTTCTTTTGACTTATTCGTCTTCTAAAAATGGAGCACACTAAGATGTGAAGGCTTGAAACATTCAACAGAGACTTGTTGCTTTCCATACTAATTAAGGAAAGTGCATCAGCTAACAGTGGACTGAAGTCTTAATCCAAAAGCAAAATGGCAGACTTGGTCTCTAGACCCTTCATCCAAGCTGCCTGGAATAGACCCCTTGCTTGACCCCTTCTTGAGTAGATATCTTGGTTTTGTTTTGTTTTCCTTCTTGTGCTGGGAATTGAACCCAGGGCATCAGGCATGCCAGGCAAGTGCTCACAACTGAAATCTATCCCAGTCCATTGAGAAGATTTTTTTTTCTCTCTCTATGCCTCAGCTTCCTTGTCTTTAAACTGGGCCTAATTATACTGAACACCTCCCATAGTAATTATAAGCATTACCTGAGTAAAATCTCACCCAGTGCTTAGAAGAGTACCTAGCATCTAGCAAGCACTAGATGTACATTTCCATAAATGAAACAAAAAGAAGAGGGTCTTGTAAAGGGAGGATGGGAGGGTGTTGCTTCCAGGGGGTGAATTGGGGCACACCAGGAGTCTGGTTTCTGGGAACCAAGCTGTGTGTGATATCAGCACAGCTCTTTTTTTTTTATCCTGCTTGGCTCTTTTGCCCCTAAGGGCATCTGGTCTTTTTTTTTTTTTTGGCCTTGGACACATCCATGGGAGAAGAGTCTTCTCTTTCCTGGTCCAAGTGAGGTGGTATGGGTTCTGGAGTTAAATTCTGAGGTGACCCAGCTCCCGGAGATATTAAACAGCCAGGGTCCCAGGCCTCTGGGACCTGTGAGGGACTGTGCTGCCACCAAAAGCATCTTTCAGGATCAAACCTGGGATTTGGAATCACTGTGTCTACTCACAGGACGATATTTCTACATCACAGTGACATTCCCTGTGTGTTGGCTGGGTGTTCTGTCCTCAGTGCTTGGGAACTCCTATGAGAAAATATTGTTCTCTCTCTTCCCTGGATGATGATATGGCTTGTTGCTCTTATCATTCTAATTGATAACAATTATGGATTAACCCTAGATATTTGCCTTGATCACCCAGGAGGTACTAAGTCCACTGCTATTCCAAACCCATTCCTACAACTGAGTGGGGCTCAGGCCAGCACTTTCCCATCATGAGCAAGCTGGCCCCATGCTGTTGCCAAAGACCAAGTGTAGTGGGATAGAGTTATTTGAAATCCTGCCTAACAGGACCTACTTCTTTTGCTTGTTTTAGCTTTCTGGTTCTGAAAAAAAGAAAGAGGAGGAAGCCATTGTTTTGAGTTCAGTGCTTCAAAGTACGCCTGCTTGAGGACATATGCCTTAATGACTGTGGTGGTTATTTTTAGTCCAAATGTGGCCTCCAGCTTGTTGTGCCCTTCCCCTGCCATGTCAGGTGCTAGTCGGCTTGGAGATGACCCTAGTCTCCAGTGGGGGGCTCTCCAGCTGCTGCAGAAAACAGAGGGGTCACAGCGTGGTTCTCAGTGGCATTTTTTCCGGGGCAGCTGTGCCCTCACAGCAGGGCCCGCTTGGTTCTGCAGGGAAGCTCTGAAGCCAGATGGCTGCCTCGTCAGGGGACCTGGACCAGCGTCAGCCTAGCAGGAGGGAGGCAGAGCATGATATGAGGAAATCAGGAGAGACCCTTCTTGGAAGGACTGGACGCAGCAGCCCACACCATGTCAATGCACCTCTAGAAAGGAAATTGTGATCCATCTTTCACAAGTGGCAGCCTCTTTAAGAGGAGGTCACCCCCAGGATCCAGGGACACTGCCATTCTCCAGGCCTCATGGTTCAGTTCCTTTGGGTCATTTATTCCCTCTGCCAGACACCCAACTGCTACTGCAGGGCATGATGCTCTCACAGGATAAAGCCACTCTGGGCAGATGCCACTTCATCCCATTGTTGGATTGGATGGATGTTGGGAGGAGAAAAACAAAACAAAACAAAACACCAAAACCACCCTTCCCACGCCAGGCCTGCAGAAGTTTGGCCTTGAATGGACCCAGCTACGCTGGTCAGGCATCCCGCATTCCCTGGCGGCCCCTTCTCCCTCCTGGTCACTGTCTACTGGTGACTCACCTCTGGTTCCCAGGAATGTTGTTATTTTAGCCCCAGTTTTATTAAGACTGTGCCCAGATTCCCTACAAATTGACAATTAAGCAACACAGTGGCCCCCAGAGAAAGCATGAAAAATAAAAAATAGAGGGCCAGAGGCGGATGTTCTGCTATTCTGCAGACCCCGGGCTCCTTCCGCAGCAGAGCTGCCTGGGAGAAGAGACTGGCGCATGGAACCAACTTGGTGCTCCCTTGGAGGCTTGGCCCCAGCCTCCTCCAGGCAGCCTGCCCATGGGGAGGTGCGCCCTTGGCCTCCCGCCCCGAGGGGCCCTAGGGGGCTGGGCTGGCTGGAGCGAGGCTGTGCTGGAGTGGGGGTGCCCCTGATATCTGTAAACCCCAGTCGGGCGCCGCCCTCCGCCCGCGCTCAGAGTCCATAGCATGTCTCTGGGGCGGGTGATAAGGCCCCTCTGAGCGCGCGGCCCGCAGGGTGCAGCCACCCTGCCCCCGCAGAGGCTGCGGTCTTCCCGCGGCTGGCCGCAGCTGTTCCTCCACGGGACCGACTGACCGTCGGCGGGATCCTGTTTTGGGATCAGCATGATGGGCTTCTGCAAAGTGAGTACTGAGCGGCTGCTCAAAGCGGGCAGGGAGTGATGCTAGGAAAGGTGGGGGACTGAGAAGCCCTGGGTAGGACGAGGGGGTGTGCAGCTTTGCCGCCTGCAAGGGGAGGGAGAGGGTGCCTGCGTCTACCCACCCAGAAAACCACCTCCTGAGCTCATCTTTGGAATAACTTCAGCTCTCATGCGCTCTGGCTCTGTCTCTGAATGTAGTGGCAGGTGGCCTCTGCCGGACTCAATTAATTCAGTTCATATTTTTTACAGCCAGAGATTTGCTGTCAAATTGAGTTCCACCTACCTGGGTCTCTTGAATTGTTCTCTCTGCATTAAGGGTTGGGCAGGATGAGTTAGGGATCATAATCCAAATCCATGAAATTCTAGAAGCTTTCCTTTGACTCTCCTGAGCAGTGTATTTTGTAGATGTGTCATGGGACCTGTACCCCGGGGGAGTATAAAGAGGCACCTGTGAGAGTGGGCTGTCCTGCCAGGGTGCCCTGTCACCCTTTTGATGGGGGGCTTGCTTGTCTCCCTAAGACTCACAAGGAGCAGTCACATAGTGGTCATATTTTCTTCCTTCTTGAAATGATAAACTTTGGGTTTATGTTGTTAATTAAAGGGAGAGAAGTCTAAGAAGGAAGAAGGGGAGAAATGCCAGTATAGATTTTGGAGATAGGGTGTGATGAACATTTTTAAGGATAACAGAGCATTACAGGGGGTTACCCTTGCCATCCCCAGTTCTCCCTGAGAATATAGGATGTACCCTTGCCCAGCAGCTCTGCTGTGTAGTGTTTTCCAGTGGGCTGTTGATGGACTTGGAGTTCAGAGCTGGATATCAGGCCATATTCTCAGAGCATGAATGAAAGGGATTCTGGTGGCCAAGGAGGAGATCCACTCTTTTATGTGTCTAACCGTTGCCAGGTGCAGGGAAACAATATTAATTTCTTTTCCTAAGTATGGAAGCTTCTGTGGAGAAATCTAGGGACTCCCACTGTGGTCCCACTAGTAGCACGTACCAGGTTAAGTTTATCCAGGTCTTTCCCTTTTGCTGCACCATGCTAGAACCTACGTTCTAGAGATCCTCATAGGGCCTGCTCTTAACAGACCACAGGAAGAAGAGAGGTTAAGAAGAGCAGGTCAACTGTCCCCAGGCCCAAATACAAGTCTTGTGTTTTGCAGGAATAAGGAATCTCCCTTGAACAGAATGTGTAAAATGAGTGGTATGCTTTCACTGACCTAATACCCTGAGAGAGCCGCTTTTCTCTGTGTCTCAATTTCTTTGCCTGGGAATAGGGTATGCTATGAATCTGAAGTGTGGCAGGTTATAAGTGCATTTGGAAAGGAAAGAAAAGAGTTGGTCATTGTAACCAGAGTCAATAAATTCAGCTGGTCCCTGACTTTAGGAATTAGATATAATTAGCTTTTCAGCCCAGGTTGCCACCCCTCAGCTAGTTCAAAATGGTTTGGCCAGAGTCTGAACAACCAGCTGACTTCTTTTGAAATTAATCTAAGTGAGACATATTTAGAAAGGCAGGGTTTTTTGTAATTCTTGCCAAAAAAATATGAGAAAAAGATAAGAGGGCTCTCCAAAGGTAAAGTAACTGAAAGCCTTTGTCCTCAAGGCTTTCATAAATGTTTGTTGAACACCTTTCAACAAACATTTATCAAGTGACATGCGAAGTCCTGTGTGGCATTGTGACAAAAGAGTGAGCCACACAGACTAAGATCCAGCCCTCATGGAGCTTATGTTCCCATAGGTGAAGGAAAAAGTGAAAAATGAAGTAAATGAGTAAATTACACATCTACCAAAAGACTGGGGGTGTAGCTTAGTGGTAGAACACTTGCCTAGCATGAAAGAGAGAATTGGGTTCAGTCCTAGCACCGCACACACACACACCAGGTAATAAGTACTGTGGGGAGTGAGTAGCAGGCAAGAGGAATAAGAAGGTTGGAGAGGTCTACAAGTTAATAGTGTGTTCAGAAGAAGCCTTAGTGAGGGGCTATTGAGCAAAGACTTAAAGAAGGTAAGGGCTAGAGCTATGCCGCAATCAGGAGGAAGACGCAGAGGAAGCAATACATGCAAAGGTCCTGGGGAAGGCATGTATTGTGGAAATAACCAAGAAACTAGTGTTGCTGGAACAGAATGAGGAAGGAGGAGCTGGAGAAGGTGAGGTCACAGAAGTAGCAGGGAGAAGACACTGGAGCAGAGGCATGGGTACAGAAAATAAAGGATTTTATACATCATTGTGAGGATTTTATTTTTACCTTGAGACAGGAGGCTTTAGGCGGTTTTAGTATGAGACAAATAAAAACCAGTATGATTTGAATTCTACCTGTGCCTGCCACTTCCTGACACCTTTGAAACCAAATCAATCCACACTGCTCTCACTGAATTCTAGTGCAATTGTTCTCAACTTTTTTTTTTTTCTCCCTCTGGAATAGCAGGGCTGGTTGTTAATGTAGTTATGCATGGTATTTCCATGGTTATAATCTGGTGGTGTATTGATACACCTCTTCTCCTTTACACTCTCAAAATGTAATGAGAAAATAAGTGGGGCCACAGGTGCTCCTTATGTAAAAAAAAAAATCACCATCAATAAAATTAAAAAGGAGACAGAAGTCACCATCAAAACACAATTAGTATGCAGTATGGTAATTTGTAATCACACAGCTGCTAATGATCCCTGGTCTTCTTTGAACCCTGGTGTGGGTGAAGCAGATGAGCGTTGAGGAATGCTAGCTGTCAAGAACGCTCATTGGGCATAAGCACGTGAGAGAGGAGCTGCTAGAGGGGAACCTCAAATTTGCTCTGATGTAAAAAGGAGCAAGGTCTTCCTTCCCTTTGACACTTTTTCTTTTCTTTTCTTTTGTAGAGCTAGGGATTGGACCCAGGGCTGCAACCAAAGCACTATTTGAGAAAGGGCAATCTCACCCTGTCACCCTCTGTTTTAAATCTTCTTCACGGTGTTGTGAGGACAGGGTCCAGTCTCCTTCATCTGGCAGTTTTAGTCCTGGTTCTGTCATCTTTCCAGCCTTGCTTCATACTCAGTCTTTCCAGGATCATGGCTTCAGGCACACTGTTAGCTCCCTTGGCGGGGTGCCTGTAGACATTTTTATATTATATTTATAGGCTTCACATGGGTGAGATTTGTGCTGTTATCCATTATTACATCCTTGACATTTACTGTAGTGTCCAGCATGTAGTAGGTGCTCATTAAATATTGGTGACACTAACAAATGAACAATAAAATTGCTTGCAAAACACCTCATGACTGATTACTCTTTGCCAGTCTGGTTGCAAACCTGCAATTGAAAGCGATCGCTCTAACGGTTTGCATAGAAGATTTCTTACTTTGCTCTTGGGATTTTAAAAAAAATAATCCTAAGATAATTTTTTCTGAACTCTCATTGCACCTTACGGGAACCTCCCTGAGGGCCCTTCTCATTTTCCATACCTTTACATTTATTTACTTCTATGTCAGCTCTCCTACGGGCTTGGGGTGGGAGGAGGGCAGCACCCACACCTGACTCATCTTTGAGTCACTTCCTCTTATTTTCCCCCAGCATCCCCTGAAGTCTTGAATGTGGGATGGAAAAAATATATTTGTTAGATGAATTGATTTAAAACCATGAATGGGTGTGAGCTCTTGTTTTCCTTTCACTTGCCCAAATTGTGAGCATCGACTGCTAGGAATATGTTGGTTGGGCTATTAATTTGGAAAGCAATTCTCTAGGCAGGCCCTGTGCAGAAGCAGGTGGTCACAGCCTAATGGCCCAAGGTCCCAGCTAGCTTGATATTCCAGTTTCTAAGGCACCCCTGATCTGGACTCCAGCCCTGGTGAACCTGCTCTGGGCAAGTGCAAAGCTTGTCATCATTCTCAGGCAGGCACTGACAACCAATTAGAAGTCGAGTGAGAAGTGGAATTGCCTTCGCCCCTCACCTCCCGCTCACCCTTGACCACCATCCTCCCTTTGTGGCTCACTATCAGAGTAGAGGCTGATTTATCTCCTGAATTTAGTGTCCCAGCACAGGAAGGAAAACACATTAAGGGAGGAAGCGGTCCCATTGCTAATGGGCCTGACCAACCAGCTGCTAAAACCTATTAGCGAGCAGTGGTAGGAGGTACAGGAATGGAAACAGCGTGTGTTGCCTGAAGACAAAACTTGTTTATGGACAAAGTAGTAAAAACAGAACAAGCAAGCAGCCCTTGCCCCCAGCTCCTCTGGACCCAGTTGTCTTTGGAAGGTAGTGGGAAAATTCTCTAACCCTCCCGGGGGAGGGGGGGAAGGGGTGATATTAGTCAGAAAACTGTCCTGCTCTCTCCAAAAGTGGGACAAGAGGCAATATTTTGGAAGAAAGAGCACCTGGTTTCAATTTCTTTTGGAAAGCCTATCAAAGCTGGAAATAAGCTGGCTTTGGTCTAGCTGTTCTCCTTAGTTCCCTGGTGGCCGAGCTGTTGATCATGGGTGATGAAGGTTTTCGAACAATGGAACAGATTCCAGCTCCTCAGAAAACCCGTTAGCAGCTGAGCAGGCTGCCTCCGGGAGCTGGGATGAGCTGGGGTGGGTCTTGGTGTGTGTTTGTGGTTCCTTTTTGCTCCAGAAGGAGGAAATGACTGGGGACCATTTATCCAACATCTGTGGAACATGTCAGATCTGTCCTGAGTCCCAACGTTTCTGTCTCCATGATGTAATTTGAAAGTGCCAGCCGAATGTCCAAGTCCTGAAACACCTTAGCCACCTATCTGCCATGAAGCCCACAGGTCCATCACTGGAGATTCTTCCTTAAAGGGGGCTTATCTCTAAAAATTTTCCATTAATTGCATACATTGACATCTTTCTAAGAGGATCTTGAGTTATACAGATGCAAGGGACTAATTCTTACTGGGATTTTTAGAGGATTAAGTTAACAGTGAGGAGTGGAGTTCAGGGCAGGTTCATGAACAGATAGGGAAGAGGAGGTGCTAGGACCAGGGTCAAGGGCAGGAACAGCTCGCTTCCCTACATGGGACAGCCACACTGGAATTCATATTTCTTCCTAAACATTCATTTATCCTGAGTTATTGGGTCCCTAGTGGTCTGGTCAGCCATGATATAGAACACAAAATTTGATGGGGGATGGGTGAACTTAAAATGGAAAGAGGGGTCAGTGGTAGGAGTTCTGTGAATGACGAATGCTCTTCACATGTGCATGGCATCCAGGTGACCATGGAGTCAACACAGGAATCAGCTAGACTTCTTGGCCTGAATTCCCTGGGGCTTTACTCCTTTCCCCCACCACTAGCCTTTCAAATGCTGTGCATGGAATGCTATTGTTTTACAATATAACAAGAACTGCACTTTCTTTACAGCCTTCATCTTAATGTGGTATTGAAACTACCTCGTGAGATCTGTGTTATTATCCTTACTTTCCATTTGAGGAGAGGAAAATGAGCAGATAATCACCTGGCCCAAGTCTGGCAGCTGGGTCCAGCCTGTGTCTGTTTCCTTACACTCTCCAGACTGATACTCACTGGACATATTTTCTTCACTTCTCCTGAGCATGCTGAAACTATTGTTTTATATGCCTGTCTCTTCTGCCCCCCAGCCTCCAGTGTCTGGGGTGTATGGTGGTGTAGGTGGCCTTGCCCAAGCAGGATCTAAAGGCTGGCGTTTGAGTGCGGTAGTCCAGCAGCGCAGCAGATGGTCCAGCCTGTGGGCTTTGCAGCCAGAACACTTAGTCACTTTCTAGAAGTTACCCTGGGGCCAGATGTATACTCCTCCATGCCTCCATCTGTCAGCTGGAGGCTATAGTGATTGCCTTAGTTTTGTTGGTAGGAATACATCAGATTGGTGCCTTCCATTTCAGGAATGTTAGTTATTATAACTTTTTGGGAGGGATCACAAGTTCTTCTCTGGATTAATAGTTTTACATACCTTTGATACAGGTCAACAGAATTTATTGAGTAGGAAACATCAATAAACAACATCAATAAATAACTCCCTGACCCACAGCAGTGGGAAATGCTCTATTAGTGGATTGAAACAAGTAGGGTGGAAGCCTAAAAGGAAGGAAAACTAATTATTCTGACCAAGAAACAGGGGAGTTCACGAGGAAAACTTCTTAGAGGAAGAGAACTCTGATTGGGTCTTGAGAATCAGCAGAATTTCACAAAACAGAGAAAGTACAATGGAAAGGGAAGACGTGTCTGGCATGTTTTGTAAAGGTGCATGATCCAGGTCACTAGGGACAGAGGTGATGGAGAGCTTCAGGAGAAGAGGCTCAAGAGCTAGGCAGGGCTAGATTGTGAGTTTCTGAACATTAGCCTATAAGTTTTCAGGGAGCTGGCAAGGGTTTTTGAGTAGTAAAGTGTCAAGATCCAATTTGTACTTCAGAAGACGCCTTACTCTGGCTGGGACCACTGGAGGGAAAACCAGTTAGGAGAATATTGCCAGTCTACAAGTGAGAATTGATGTGGTCCAGAGTCAAGAGTAACGGGAGATGGTTAACTTTACTGGGAAGCTGCTAATGTCCCAGCCACGATGCTCTGTGATTAATTATCTCAACTCATTTAATATTTAAAACAATCACATATAGAGTCACTACCCACATTACAAATGAGGAAACTGAGTCTTATTGCAATTAGCAAGGTTGATAAGATAAGGTTAGTGTCTGAGGACATTAAGCAGCTGCTCATACTAGTGACCAATGGTCTCGAATCTAGCCCCAGTCACTTGAGTTTTTGAAAATATTTTTCATTGTGACTCCCTCGGTCCTTTGGTCTTCTTTTGTGTTCTTGTTCATCAGTGTTCTCTGGTCAGTGAATTCTGTTCCATTAAGAAAATCTAAATGTCCAATCAGTTAGAGCCAGGGTCCTGGTAAGTGTGCAATCAGAGAAACAGGAGGGGAAATAATCTTGAAGAATATGTCATCAAGACTGGGAAAGGCCTGATGAATCATTCATGCTCATAGCCGGGAGCATCACATTTGTTACAAATTGCTGATTCAACAACATCAGAATAGAAAATGAGTCTCATTGCCTGATGTCAATGCTAGCCTATTTGATAGCAGCTGCTGGGATGTTGTTTTGATAAAGATTCTGAAGCCACTTTTAGGCTTATTGGGCCAGAGCATTGTGGCAACTGAGCCACCTCCACTGGGGGTACCAGATGGGGTGGCATTGGTGTCTTGGCAGACTTGTCATTTCTGGGCCATTATTATTTTTCCTTTTCTTCTTTGAGTTCTCCTTAATCAAATAAGCCATGTTCTGACTGCTGTTTATTTGGGAGATATCCTGCCTTTCCAGGATGTCTGATGCTAACTCACATCATGCTTTCTGTGTTGATTTGGTGGTTTACCACCTAAAAGATAATGTTATATCAAAGAGTCCCATTTCCTCACCTCTCCCAGCTACCACCATCAGGTTGAGGATGAGGATTAACTAGAGCTCAGAGTACCAGGGCCTCTATTCTGTCTGAGGCCTGTGCAGGTACAAAGTCCAGCTCATTCTCTCATACTGAAGCCATCACTTCTCGTTGTCAAATGCGTGGGAATTGCCATTCAGGATCATCAGCTGGCATGGAACTTTCCAATCCAACTTCTTCAGGCTTCTGATAGAATCACCAGCGGACCATACCCCTCCCCTCCAGTCTGGGCCTGACTCTTCCTCCCTGTTTCTCTGCCCCAATTTGAATGCTGCCCCCACTTTGGACCAGAGCAGGCACCACCCCCAGCTTTCCCGGCCTTTCACCTCTCCTCAGCCTCTGGTCCCCTTCAGGGCAGTGGCCTCCATCAGCAGCTGGCTAACCCATCACTGCTTTGAGATGTCTTGTGCAATAAATAAATACATGTAGAGTTTTAAAAAAATGAATGACCAATAAACTGAACTTGACTTTGTGTGAAATGTGTGGAAATGTGTCGGGGTTGTTGCCCTGAATGGTTCATTAAGTAGGACTTGTCCCCCCGCCCCCCACCTTTCTTCTTCCCTTTATGGAATCCCCCATGGAAAGAGCCTTTTATTAGAACAGCAATCTTTCTCAGATTTGGTTTCAAAAAAACATCTGCAGATGGAATGATGAACTAAGTTGGGAGGTTTCAATTTTTAGTCTCCATCTAGACTGTCTTCCAGTGGAATTTTGAAATATCACTTCATTTTCAATGTCCTTGTTTCTCTATGTGAAAAACAGTGATCCTAGTCCATGACATTGATTCTCACAGAGGGGTCCAGTGTTCAGCACTGAGCAGTGTTCACAGATTGTTCTGGATTTACCTGGTGCAAAGTGGTATCTAGATGATCTAGAACTGGGATAGCTGTATGGAGCCCCTTCTCCCTGCTCCACTCATTTGCATCATGGCCATTGGGCACTTCATCTCTAGCTTTTTTGAATAAATGGGATGTAAATTTAGAGCAAGTGGTGACCAGGGCAGCCTCAACTTGTTGCTTAGGGTCTTGGTTTTGTTTGTTGGCAACTAAGTTTGTTTGTTTAGTGGTAAGGGTGCATCCTGCTCAGGGACATTACTGATAACTGTGAAGTAGGTGGGGCCTGTCTTAATGGTCCCCAGTTCAGTGAGTCTCCTCTCCAGGCAGTTCTTTCGGGGCTCAGGGACAACATTCAGGGCTGTCTGAGATGCCCCTCTTGTCCTGCCTATCACTCGCTGGGGGTTCCCTGTTCCTGATGCCCTGTCCTGACTTGTTTCCCTTACTGTTCCTTTAGTGTCTTGCTCTGTGGCATTTTTAGAGCTGATAAGCAATCACTGAAAACCCCAGATGGGTAAGGCTTCGGGAAGACGCAGATAGAAAGTATCTTGGTGGCTCTTAAAGTGCTTAGAACCTGCAAGGGGTGATGAGGCAGGGACCGAAACAACAATAGTCCAGAATGAAGAAGGGACCTGCCACAAGGGACAACATGCTTTAGAGAGTCAGAGGAGGGTGAGACTGTTGCCAGTTGAGGCAATCAAGGGAAGTCCCAGGTAGAGAGCAGCATCAAGTTAGTTCTGAGAGACAGGTCTGGTGCAGACTTGTGAGAGTAGAGGGGAATCCGAGGAGACAACAGCAGGAGAACCCAGAGCAGGCCAGGCATTTCAGAGCAGTTCAAGGCTTGGGAAGAGAAGAGGCTGTGATGGGGCAGGAATTTGGCTGGAAAGTGGAAGTGCAAAGGCCAAGGTGTTTGAAGAACCTGAGAGCAGTGAGGAGCAGTGGAGGGCTCTGGGCCTAAGGATCCTGGCTATGGGTCAGATGTTGAATCTGGCCCAGTATGAGCTGAACGGAGGGGAGCCCAGGGGAAGAGAAGTCAGGCAGGAGGGAGATGCCAAATGGTCCAGGGGAGAGTCATGGATAATTGAGTCTTAGGTATTAGCAGTTAAAACAGAAAGCAGTTGTTCAAGTGAGCAAGAAAAGTGAGGAGACCTGAGCCAGGCCCCATTCTAAGCTCTACACAGGTGTGAACTTCTGGGATTACAGGCATGCACAACCGCGCTTGGCCAGAGCCAGGCTGGAAGATGCCAGCATTGCTCTTCCGGGGTCATACAGGGCATTTCACCTGGAAGTCCTGGAAGCCTACATGCCAAATGCTGACTCCAAGGGTGAGAGAGTTTGGTCCTGCAGAAGGGTGTGGCATGACAGGGCCTGCTTTGGGGCTTTTCATATCACCTACTCTGCCCATTCTTTCCACGAACCCTTATGGGATCCACAGGGCTGTCCTCTTTATTCCAAAAACCAAAACCAAAACCAAAACCACCTCAATACCTATGTAAGTTAAAACAAACAGAAAACAGCTATATGATGGTGCACACCTGTAATCCCAGTGACTCAGGAGGCTGAGGCAGGAGGATCAAAAGTTCAAGACCAGACTCAGCAGCTTGGCAAGTCCCTAGGCAACTTAGTGAAACTCTGCATCAAAATGAAAAAAATAAAAAGGGCTGGAGATGCGGCTCAGCACCCCAGGGTTCAATCCCCAGTACTAAAACAGAAAAAAAAAAAAAAAGCTGCATTACAGCATGTTTATTTACTTTGCAAAAGTTTCACCATGGGGTTTCTTTAAGGAGTTAGCTCCCAAGTGCATGTGAAAAAATATCGTACATAAAAATTTTTGTGGGAGGCACAAAAATGCCTCAACAGAATAGATCCAGATACACTCCATGCTAAAAGGATCTGAAAATGTTTCCAGTTCTCAGCCTGCTTCTCATGTGTGTCAGTGGATTTAATGACAGACATCCATCATCCAAAAAATATCCTTGTGGTAGGTGGCAGTTTTGGATTGCATTACGGGTCCTACTGAAGAGATGCAATTTTATTATGCTTAAGTTCACATGCACAAATTAGAAAAATTAAGGCCTTTATTAATTATATCCCAAAAGGATGCTTTGCTTTAAGAAGGAATCTATAAAATACAAGTTAGCTATTATGTAAGTTCTTTATTTTTATGTTGTTAATTCCTGGGCGCCAGAAAAGCTGGGGGCTGCAGGTGTGGATGGGGGTAGGGTGAAAAAGGGAGGTAGAGGAATATACTGAAGGGTTATAAGACTTCACCAGTTGGAGGACAGTCAGAGTGAAGGTGACCAGCCTCCCCCAAAGCAGGAGGCAAATAAAGATTTATTATTAATTACTTTTGAGAAACATTAGCTTAAATGCTATTAATCAGGGCTGGGCTTGTAGCTCAGCGGTAAAGCACTTGCCCAGCATGCATGAGGCCCTGGGTTCGATCCCCAGCACCACATAAAAAAACTAAATAAACAAAATAAAGGTACTCTGTCCATCTACAACTAAAAATATTTTAAAAAAATAAAATAAATGCTATTAATCAGATTTCTCCACAATCACTCCGAGCTTTAAAAAGCTTTTTCATTTTGAGACTCTAAAGACAGGACAGGGTTCACATTTTCCACATACACTGTCCTGCACATCTTTTGTGCTGGAGTAGGTGACATTGCCCAGGACTAGTATTCCTGGGAACACACTTTGGGAAACACAATGTCAGGTTCTTTTGCAAAGACTATGTTCAGCTTTTGATTTTAGAGAGACTTTGATCATTGGAACATCATGTAGGCAGAGGGTAGTCAGCAAGGGAAAAGGTCTGGAACCATGGCTGGGAGAAATTTGAAGGAACAGAAGAGAAATAAGATTCAAGAGGCTGAAGAAAAGTCCCCAATTGTACCAGGTTGTCACCAGCAAAAGCAGAGACTTACCCTGGTGTGTTCCAAGACAAGGGCCAGAGAAAGGGGTCGGTAGAAATCACAGGAAAGCAGATTTTGACTGTAGGTAAGAAAGAACTTTCCAGCAAATTGGATTCTTCAATGGGGAGAGTCCTGTCAAGCATTTGAAAAGAGGAACAGGTACATGGACCAGGAATAGGATTCTTCAAAATGATCCCCTTTAATGACTTGATTATCAGATAGAAAAGTTCAAGAGGAAATAGGGTTTGATTAACAAAAACTTCATGTGCTACATTCAATCAGGTACACTTTTGTTTGCTAAGGACTGACTTATCCAAATGTTGTCAATTTTTTTTTCCTCCTGTGCTTGTGGGGTTTTGATAGTTTGCATGGTTGGTTTAACAGCTCTCAGTGGAAATGAGAAAAATCATTCAATCAGGTGAAATGGATTTGGAATGATCAAAGAAGCTTTTTTCAGTGTGGATATTTTAGAAATGCGTATTTGATTTGGATACAGTAGTTAGAAATCTTGGGACTTTCTGATCAGCTGGTGCCTAATGATCAAGTCAATGAAATGCTTGAAATTTTATAAGCTAAGTCAGATAGAATCTTTCTTCTCATTTGGGATCCAAATTTGTACGTTGTTTGCTTAGATTTGTGTAGGTGATTAGAGCGGTTCTATCTCCAAATGTGTAAGATGAAATAAAAATCAATTTATGCAATTTAGTTGATTTTGATTCAGATAAAATGCTTAGAGCTTGATTCACCAGGAATCTGAGATCACCTGAGATGGTTCTCAACAGGCCATCCCTGTCCCTCCTGAGTTTTAGGGAAATACCTGCCAGCAGGGAGAGCCTTACAGATGTTCAGGGGACAGGCCTGCTGGATGAAGGACCGAGTGACATAATGTTCTCACTGGGAAATAAAATCTCATTTTGCAGAGGTGGAAACTGGGATAAGAAGGGTTCAGAGACTTGCTGGTTAGTGGGGCCTGTGATGGAGTGACCGTGAGGGCCCTGAAAGATACCAGCTTTGCTCTCCCAGTTTGAAATACCTACCCAAGAAATGCCAGCCACATCCTCACCTGATAGAGGTGGGCTTCTCTACACTATGGCCCTGCATTTTGGCCTTGAGTGTTTGCAGGTTTGGTCAAGTAGTTCTCTATGTAAATGCACAGTTCTTTCTTTCATTGGAAAATCCAGTAGTGAGGGTGGACTTTCCCAAAATAAGTTGGGTGCAGGGGAGAGGGGTTAATGTCTGAGCTTAGAGGGCACATGGGGAAGGGCAGGGCTCCTTGCTGAAAGGCTCCTGAGGCCCTGAGGCTGGTGCTGGTGAGTGCTGAGGGCTCGTGGAGTAGTTACTGAGCTCCTAAGTATTTAAAATCCAAAGTATTTAAATCCTTGGGTTTACATAGCTCCATTCCCAATTTGACAGAGTAGTTTCTTACCACTCTGACCCTGGTGCTAACATGGACCTTAGCTCTGTCATCAGCCATGTCCCCACAGCCCCCACCTTATTTGTTCTTACCCCCAGCACTTGTTCTCACCTCCCAGTCCTGGATTCTGGAAAGGACCCTGACACTGACATCTGTTCCTACCCCGTTTGGCCTTCAGGACCCTCTGCCTTCCCTTCTCAGGCCTGAGGGGCTCCAAACTGGAGCAGGATTTGTGTCCTCACCTTGTTCCTTTGGTTCTTAGTCTCTGTGTCCTCAGTTCAGTTTCCACCCATTCAGGTCAGGGACAGGGGCCATCTGTGCAGACTCTAGGAGTGTCATGGACTGTGCTGGACCAGGAGACAGAAGCTGGTGCCACCTTTTCCATGAACTCGACATTTGTTTGAGTGGGCAATGACTGTGTTTTTTCCTCGGCAGAGGCCAGGTGCAGAGGGTGGGGGTGGGCATAGACAGGAAAGTGGGGAGGTAGGGAAAGCTGAGATCTGCACTGTACTTTGGGCTCAGAAGCTGGACAGGGGGTCCTCAAAGTGCTTCCATGTCTGGGATCCTTGGGATGTGGTGCCCAAACAACCAGTGCCTTGCACAACTCTGCTGGGTCAGGGGAATGGCTTCATATGGCACCCTGCCTAAGAGAGTCACTTGGAATTGCCTGACATGGTGGCCTATCCAATTAGGGAAGGGCTGCTAGGCAGGGAGTCCTGGCAGGTAGGTGCATGGTCCAGAGCTTGCCGACATTCTAGGAAACTGCAGAGGGCAGGGGAAGATTGAGGCTGCTGAAGAGACTTTGGGGGTGCACAGACCTCAGGTGAACTCCCCTCCCATCATTTTGATTGCCTCTCTGCTACCTTCCAAATGGAGTCCCCAATTAAGACAGAAAATGGCAATATTTTTTTCCAGAGAGGGAGGCTTTCCAGAAATGTAGAACAGAGCATGAACATTTCTCTTTTGCACTTCTGGTTAGGGATTTCACCTGCTTTCTAGTGAGATGAGATTAGAAGCTCAATGCCAAAACCACACACTCTTTTTCTTTTCTTTTTTTTTTTTTCGGTAGTGTTTCTCTCCCCACTGCCATCTGCCTATATCCCCTTTAAGTAATTTGTCTAGTAAACTATAAATACATTTGCCCATAGAAAGGACAGTGAGTCTAACAGCTGTCTATCCTCCTCACCAACCTTCCCCACCCCCAGCCTCAGCCTCCAGAGCCTAACCCTCTAACCTACTCTTGGTTTCACTGATCACACACACACACACACACACACGTATGTAGACACACATTCCTTTCAAGTGGGTGGGTCTGGAAAACTACTGGAGCTATTCAGGCCTCAGACTGGGGAAAACCATCACCCTGTGGGTCCAAGAAGCATCAGCCCATTTTGGTGGGGAGGGGCGGGGGACAAATCTACTAAGAGGAGAGTCTAATCCCCTCCCTTCCCTGGGCGGGATGTAGGAGGATGTCTCATTCCCTGGAGGAGAGGAAAATGAGCTGGATGCTGTAATAATGAGTCACTGGGGTTAACTCAACAAACTCCTACAGGCCTTTGAAAAATGTTAATGCTATTTATGAATTCAATGGGAGTCTAAGAGGAAATAATTGAAAGTTATTGGTTAAAAATTCAGAGGAGGTAAACTTGGGTCTCCTATCTGCTAGGATCAGCTGGACACACTCAGGTGAGTCCCCAGGGAGAACGGGACAATGGGGGGCCTGGGAGGGTACAGCTTCAGCTGTTTTGACCTCAGTGTCCCCAGATTGGCCCCAGTGCAGGGTAGGTGCTGGGTGATGCTGAATATCAATCTGAATAAGTGGCCTGGACAGAGTACTGCTGAGCAACCTGGCAGGCTGCTGGCAGAGAACAGAGACTTCCCAAGGCCATCTCTCATCTCCACTGCAGCCAGATGCCGTGTCTCTTACCATTACTTCCTCAGAGTTCCTGAGTTTTCTGTTCTTCTGTGGTCTTGCAGTCCATATCTTTAAGGCACTAGAGCTGAATGCTTACAACTGCAGACTTGGCTCCAATTGCTGAATTCGAATCCTAGCCCAGCCACTTCTGTGCTGTGTGACAGTGAGCAAGATTTTTTAACTTCTCTGTGCCTCTGCTTTCTACTTGTAAAAGAAGGATAGTTAGAGCACCTAATTTATAAAGTCACTGTGTATTAACTGGTTAGCTGAGTTACCACTTTTAAAGTGCATAGAAAAGTGCCTCGCACCCCCAATATGTTACCTATTACTATCTTTTCTTTCTTTGGGTTCCTCCACCAGCATCTCTAGCTTCTTGTCTTAGGGCATCAAAAGTTGCATAGAGTCTACAGGTACAGAAGAGAGCCTTCCAGATTAAGGACCATATCTTGGTGATGGTGGGAGTGAGCACTAGAATGTTCTACAACTATCATTACCTCTCATAAGTTTGCCTGTCCAGGTACAAAATGTCCATTCCCTGCCTGTGTTCAGCCCATCCCACCGCACCCCACCCCCAGGCCTCCCATATCTAATGCTATCTAACACCACGGATGGCTCTCCATCCCTTTTCCTGTTTGATTTCCCTTTTGGCATCTACTACTTCCTGATAGAATGTAGGTCTCACTGCTCATCCATCTACCTCCCCTTCCTCATGTTAGAATGTATGTGTCTGAGAGCAGGATTTTGTCTGTTCATTGTTGGATCCTCCACAGTGCCCAGCACCTGGCAGGCACACACATATTTTTAAATGAATGAATGAATCTGAAAATTATTTCATTTTTCTCTTCACGTAAAGTTTTTGTATGGGATGGAAATGCCCTTTAATCTCAGGACAGGAGACATGAAATTTTGAAAGCTATGCTGTTGTTAGGCATGAATTATCCTTTTGCATAATATTCACACTATTCCCAAGGGTAGGTCCATTAATTTTGTTACATAGCATATGAGTTTTAATTTGTAAGTATTTGTTTCTGGATCCACTTGTTCTATCTGGGAGATCAGGAAGCATGCATTCTTTTGGATTCTCTTCTAGAACCAAACACCTAGACCCCACCTAGACTCCAAATAAGCATGGGTGGTGTTGAAATTGATCCACACATTTTCCTGAAACCTGGCAGTCCTTTAAGATTCTGTTCAAATCTCAGTGCTGCATACAAGATCCCTCTAAGTACCAGGACTCCCCCTGATATCAGTCCTTCCTTTGAACTCCCAGGACTCCTTGTTGGAACCTCTCATTTGGTATTTAATTGCAACACTATCAAGGGCATCTCCTGAACTATTGTCTTACTGGGTATTTGACCCTTTTCCTATTTATTTTCCATATAGTTACAGCTTTAACCTTTGCCAGTTTGTGATCTTCCCAAGAGCAGGGACCATAGAAAATCCATATCTCTGTTTGCCACCAGGCTCTCAGATTGCACATGGCAGTTTAATAGCTCACATGTGAATCAAAGAATATATGAACAGGGACAAGCATGTCTATTGAATATCCCCAGGTTCTTGTATTGGTAATTTATCTCTTTTACCCTCATCCTAAAATCACTAAAGACTGTTTCCTTTGAAATCATTAATGGGCATCTTAACATCTTATTTCAGAAATCCTGGAACTATTTCATTGTGGAGCCTAAGAACCAGCCCAGTCATTCCAAAAATGATAATTGTTTGGGAGTTTTGTTTTGTTTTAGTGATACTTGATTCACTGCCCATTTCTCCTATTCTTTCTCTAATATGTGACATTACTTAGAAGTTCAAGGTCAAGGGTGCTGATCAAGGCCATTTTAAAAAGCAGCTTATGGAAGTGAATTTCAAGATTGATTTTGGAGTAGAAATAAGGTTTTCACTTCATAAAGTCATAGAACTTTAGAGATGGAAAGAACATCAATACAGCTTCAACATTTTATTTCTTTTAAAAGATGAGAAGCCAAAGTCTAAAAAACAGACGATGTAGACTCTCTTCATTATTGTGCAGGTTAGAAATGTCCAACTTAACAACATCCCTTAGGATTCGCCCAGTGTAGGAGGGGTTTTCTGCAGATAAGTGTGAATTGGGAGAGAAGTGAAGATGTAGCTGATGATGTATGGCTTATTTGCTCACCTCTTTTATTTAAGTAATTATAAAGGGGGTGACATAAATACTGTATGAAAAGATAGCCAAGAGAGGAGCCAGCCAGAATTCACAAGAGGATTAAATAGAAAGATAATGGTCTCGATTCAATTATTAAGAATAATATGATGCGTCCCATGTGACATATTTACATGTGGCACCTGCTCTTGTTGCCTTGGTAGTAAAGAGAAAATAGGATTAGGATGTAGAAAGCAGATGCCAAGCTCTTTTCTAGGGGTAGCTGTTAAGCACCCTGTTGAAAGGAGATTATGAGATTCTTGGAAGAAAGAACTTGTCTGGCTGGTAAGTTGTGAAAAATGGCAAAATCTAGAGCCAGTCAGTGGGCTGGTTAGTGTTTTAATTTTATTCAATTGCTTCACAATGTTTTGACTCTGGAAGGAGAGACGAAACCTTTGCAGTCAGCATTTGGCCAACAGATCAACCCCTGATCACCAGGGTCTGAAGGAAGGGGAAGAGGTGGGTTCCTTTGCAGAGGGTCCTGTGGTTCCTTCTACTTCATCTGCACTTCTTGGGTTGAAGATCCAAGGCTGCCTGGGAAGACTTAGTATCTGCTTTCTGGAGCTTCTTTCCCCTTGTTCAGAAGGTGTGTGGCTGAGAAGACAGGATTGGTGTTACTGTTCTATTCCAGAGAACTCAGAGTGCACAGATTAAAATCAACCATATTGTCCCAAGAGCCTCTGTTTCCCTATTGCTCTCAGGAAGGACAAACTCTGGTCAATCACCTCTTATCAAGTCCTGGAGGGTCAAGCTTCATGTCAACAGTGGCCTGACATTTCTGAACTCAATATGCATCTGACCAGTAGCTGGGGTCTTTTTGGTATAAAAAGGTCAAACTAATAAAGATGCCTAGATTATTCCCAAATTTCCAAGACTGAGAAATTCCTAATGGAGAATGTTAAAATTCGCTTTCTCACTTGCCCCAAGAAAACTTTCTTAGGCCCATAGAAAAGGGCAAAATGTAGAGCAGCTCTCTACTTCAGCACCAGAGCACAGAGCAACATCTTACCTTTGGGTGACTTTGAGAAAAGGACTTAATGTGCCTAAGCTGCTGCTTCTGTAAAATGGGGACAACAATAGTAGCCACCGCATTGGAGGATTGTGATAATTAAAAGTGTTAAGATGTCAAAAGGGATTAGAAGAATACCTGTCTTATAAATTTCAGCTATTATTCTTTGAAAAGCCCTTTCCCCTTCCTGCTCCTCCATCTATCTCATTGTCACTACAGTGAATTTTCATAGGCCAGAAGCCATGGAAGGGATCCCAAAGTATAATGCTCCCAGGCCAATTTCCTAGTGGATGACTGCAGGCTGCCTCCCCAAAATGGAAGAGCTATGCTCCAGAGGCTGGTCAAACTGCACATCTTGGGCTGAAGATCCAGAACTACCTTAGAAGGCTTAGCATCTGCTTTCTGGAGCTTCTTTGGCCTTGTTCAGAAACAGGTCCTAGTGGAATCTTTAGGCAGGTCTTCCTGTGGCTGGCAATGGGTCACCCATTCTGACTCTTTCCCTTCAAGTTGATATAGGGGAGACATGAGTGGATCATCCTGAGTAGATCACTGGGCAGCCTTTCCAGACATGGATGATCGTTCCTATAAGACAGGGTTGCATTTCTAAGGGTAGGACCCTGACTTGCACCAGGTGAGCATGCCATACAGGATTGTCTGAGCAGACCTGGGGCATCCTTCAGAAACTCTGGAACCATGGGGCTCACTGACAATACTCAAGCCCATTTACAAAAAAAAAAAAAAAGTTTCCATGTAGCACCATCAAAGTGAGTTTAATTTTGCAATTTCTCTAATGTGTACTCTTCCTCGTCCCATACAGCAGGCTGCAGAGGAAGGCTTCCATGATGTTGGAAACTCCAGAGGTAGTTTTAGTAAATGAGACCATTATGGCAATGCAGTTCATACATGTTTTCCAGAATGTGTCATTTCCCCTGTAGTCTGGGTTCCCCAATCAGCAATATGTTCTGAAGTGTCAGTTCTAAATGCAACCCATTCCTCAAACTGTGGAGAGAATGAAGCATAGCTAGGCGGCATGGGCTAGTATACTGGATGATGGCAGTTTCTCTTAGAATTCTGATGGTGCACCCTGATGACATCCCACTTTTTACCCCCTCGCAGGGAGGTAAGAGTGATTGAAGAACTCTGTGCCTCTTTGCTTGAGAGGGAAGAAGCAGAATGGATCTGATGGACTGGGAATGGAGATTATAGGAAAAAAGAACAGAGAGGTGTGGATTGAGGGGCAGGGCCCTTTCTCTGTGGCACAGCCCAGGGCTTGATGGAAAGCCACTGTAACTTCCCCACCTAGGAAAGGACAGTGGTTCCCAGACTGTTTCCACAGGAGCCATAACAGCTTGTGGGAAAATGAACAGATTAGTCAACCAGCCTGGACATCTGATTGTTTTTGTTTTTCACTGATGTGGCTCATTTTAAAATTGAAAGCAATTGGATTCAGTGAGATTCCAATTCAGTTAATATTTATAGTCTCTGGTGTGCGGCCAGTACCGTGCTAAGATTCACGTCTGTTGTTTTGACCAAGCTGATCAGAAACTCTTATTTTGTGGGTTCCTGTTGCTCTTGCACCAACTTGGAATTCCTCAACTCAACCTGTTTAACTCCAGAAATCAGTGTAGAGCAATTCTGTGTCATGGGGACTCCAGATGAATGGATCATCTGAAAAGATACCTTGCCTTTATTCACCTCCCTGTAAGTCCCAGCACCTCTCTGCAGAAGCATTCGCTTGTTTTCAAAGCATTTCATTCTTTAGAAAATCCAGTTCTCTCTCTCATCCTGAGAAATGGATAGTGAAGCTGAGATTTGTTATTGAACATAAAACATTCTGTTCTCTTCATCTGGCTATTTGATGAGACCGTGGTGTTGGATGCCTGTTTATTTCTCACTGTTTTGAAAATAGTCCTGTTTCCTACAGACTTGTCATTTGGGTCCACTCCCCACCCTTCTTTTTAGCACAAGGGACCAGGTTTCAAGGTACGAGCACAATGACCATCTGGGAGCTCAGACTTGGCTTGGATGCTCCTATTGGCAAACTCCAGACTGTGAGCTCTGCCTTGCTGAATAGGGTGGTCATTCCAGAATATATGATTTAACAGGTATATAAAATTCATATTGATTTTTCATACTAGGACCAGCAGTGTCAAAAACAACCACACTAAACACACATAACACTCGTCCCCCCCACACGCACACACACAAAAAAACACCCCAGAAAACAAAAAACTTCAATAATGAGAAATAGACCATAGAAAAACGCTTTTCAACCATTGCTCACTAGGAATCAAATCCCATGTGACAGTTCCCAAAAGTGGGCATGTGACTCAAGTTGATCCCTTTGGAAAGACGGTCAATATCTGATCCCAGGAATGAGGGGAACCCTGTATGTAAGTGAAGAGAAAAATCCTAGATTCAGCTGTACTCTCTCCCCCTCCCTCCGTCCCTCCTGCAGTAATCCAGGTTTAATTTGGTCTTCTCTGGAATCCATGTAGCACCTTTCTCATGGGTCTAAAAATAGACTCAAGGGCTGCCAACCCTCTTAAAAGGAACACTATGGAGAAGAGTGCCAACACAGTGGGACCTGATACCCGGCTCTGGTCACCTCCCTAAATATACCCCCATACTTGCCATCTCTTCGTCCAGAAAGGCAGATGCCCAGGGTTACCTAATTGGCCACTGGAAATGTACTACACAATGTTAAATAGAAAAACAACGAAGGCTCTCTGTTCTCTCCCCACTCTCCTATAAATGTTAAAAAGAAATAACAAAGTTTTAAAGGAGTTGGACTCAATTTCTTATTGGATTTGAATGTTATTTATTTATCTATTTATGGTACTGGGGATTGAATCCAGAACCTCGCACGTGATTAAGCAGAGGCTCCCACTGAGCTATACCCCCAAGACCCTCAAAGGAACTTTTCATGGAACATTCCATAAAGATGCTTTCTAATTAATTGGGGAGTAGGGTAGTGAGGGAAACTGCAATGTGTATGTGAGAAATAAATTTCCCAACAGTGATGTTCTTGATGGTTTTCAAACTCCCCAGGGTGGTTCTCAAGTGCTGATAAACTGGCCTTTCTCAGTAAAGGGTGGAGCTCCTGGTACCCACCCTTATCAGTGGTACCCAGAGCCTCTAAGGACTGGGGTGACTCCCTGTGTGGGTGAGGGACAGAATAGATAGAGTCGGCAGGCCACAGTGTGGCAGGAATACTGTGAGAGGAGCTGGCAGAAAGGGATTGGGAGCACAGCTTCAGTTGGATATGCAACTGGAGAATCATTGTCTTCCATGCAGAGAATGTGGAAATTGAAGACAGTGTGTAGGAAGCCCCAGAGATCTAGTTGCTATGGCAACTAGGGGTCCTCTTCTTGGCCATGGGTATTAGACCCTGGTTAAATAATAATAAGGCCCTAATTTTACAGGGTAGAAGCAAGATCAGTAACACTCTATAACTCTGGGGAAGAAGTTTAGCAAAAGCTTTAGTTGAGAAGAAGGAAAGCGGGGGTGGAAAGGTTAGCTGTCATTTATTGAGCACCTACTGTGTGTCAGAAGTAGTGCTAGGTATTTTCACATTAGATTCTCACAATACTTGGAGAGGTAGGTGAAGCTGTTTTCATATTCCTGATGTGGACACCAAAGCTGAGAAAAATAATTTCTCTTATCAAAACATATACACAGCTCAATTGCAGATCGATTAACATCAAGTATTTTTAGAAGCTGAGAAGCAACTTGTGTTGTTGCACTTAGTTCCAGGTTTGAGTTGATCCCATAGGTGGGTTATAACAGGATGGCCATTGCCATAGGGCTGAGGAACCAGGATGCCCTGCTTTGGAACTCTGAGTCTGCCCCAAATCTCAGCTCTGCTGTCCCTTTGGAGAAGAGTTACCTTACATACCTGGCTGGCTACTGCTTAAATCAGCCTGCTCCTTCCAGCCTCCCCCCCACAAAATATCCTGGGGGGCAGAATCATCTGAGAACCCTACTTGCTTAGGATTCTTTGTTCTAGGCTTGGAAACACACACACACACACACACACACACACACACACACACACAAATAAAGCCCAACGGTTTTTATGGAAAAGCAGAGTGATTCAGCCATATAGGGATTCACTGCACGTACCCATCAACCATCCCAGGTTCCCGCCATCCTGGTGACAACCCGCCTCATCAAACCAGAAGGAAGCCAGAAGTTTTAAGTGTTGCCCAGTGAGTTTCTTCCCTTTTTCTTCCCTACACAGCCCCCTCCTGACAAAGCTTAATGCAGGTTAGAGGACAGAGCGCCACAGCTGAAGCCCCCAGCACATCATTACGCTTGCGTGCTGAGGGAGCTGCAGAGAGGCAGTTGGTACGGTATTTAGCAAGCTTGGAAAAATCCTGCAGAGTCCATGAAGCTGTAGGATAGAACAAGGGGCCTGGTGTGTCTTTGTTGTGAACCTCTAGTTTTTTCTTTAGCTCATCAATTCTGTTCTGTTGTTCTGATGTGATTTTGGTGACTCTCATTGGTAGATCCACTGAGCACACTTAATACCTGCATTGAAAAGTGCAGCCTTAAAGTATGGGGTGGGGGGAGGAGATGGAGAAGAAGTAGGATGATTATTGGTGTCTGAAGGTATGGTAGTGATGGGTTGAGGGGGCAGTCCGTTATGGGGAAAATATAATGGTTTATCTTTCTGAATCCCCAGGGTCCAAAGAGAAACTTCAAATTCATTTAATTTATCTAGTGCTCCTATTTGCCATATCAATTGGTGAGTTATCTTCCTCTGCTATTCTGAAGTCTCTCTAGCAAAGAATCACTCCTTTCTGAATAATGATTTCTGTTAAGTCCTATATTCCTTATAGCTGGAAAATTCTTTCCATTCAGTCTAAATCTTTTCTATTTCAATTCAATTCTTAGACATAGTTTCCTCATGACTAGCATAAATGGCTGGTGTGCCATCTTTCAAACATCAGCTAGCAAGTGTTGGGACTGGTGCTGCCCCACACTGTGCTGGTCACTTAGGGGAGTGGTCGGGAAAGGCCAGGAGGAAGGAACTGGAATAAAGAGCCTAATAGCCAAGCTGCTTCTGCTGGTGTGTAGCTGATAAAAGTCCTGGTGCCAGCGACTTTACCTGGGAGAGGGCACCATGTAATTAAGTCTACTCTGAGGGTCCCAGCTCCAGTGCTGGGGAAGTGTTCCTCTTAAGGGCTATATTCTTTAGCCTTCTATTCTTTCATGTTGATCATCTCATTCGTTTAATCTCAGGCCTTCCTGAGCAACAAGTCTACAGTTGTCTCATTTCTTCTCCTCTTGGGCCTTTCTTGACATATCTAAGTTTCAGAGCCTCAGCCTGAATAAGGCTAATGCCATGGCTAATGTCAAGGATTCTTGGCAGTCCTGTGTACTAATGTCTTTTGATAATACATCTTTCCCATTACATTCGTAGTGCTATGGGTTGTCTTCAGCTTCTGGTCCATTGTGACTACCTCATCTTTTTCTTTGTGATTGTATATAAGCTATACCATTGTATAATATTTTAAAAATTGGGTTTGGGAGTTAGAAGAACTGGGTACCAAAACTGGATAGGGCATTTTTTGCTATTGAAATTTAAAATTTTGCTTTTAGGATTTCAGTTTGTCTGACCTTTAAGACAGATACTCTGTATATAAGGAACTCTCAAAACTCAATAATATGAAAGCAAACAATCCAATTAAAAAATGGGCCAAAGAATACACAGATACATCACTGAAGAAAATATATGGACGGCAAATGAGCATCTGAAAAGATGTTACTAATGGTTAGGGAAATGTGGATTGGAAGGAACCACAGTGAGATACTACTACGTATCTGTTAGGATGTCTAAATTAAGATTGACCATACCAAGTGTTGACAAGGATATAAACCAGCTAGTAGGAAACAAGGATGCATTACCAAGAGGCATGAAGAAACTGGAGGTGATTGATGTGTTTATATCAATTGTGGTGATGGTTTCATGGAAGTATATGTATATCAAAATAGCAAATTGTGAATCTTAAATATGCAACTCATAAAGTCAGTTATACCTCAAATAGTTGAAAAATTTTTCAGTTCATTGTTTAAGTCCATTGCATTTGTATTTTTGAGAGTATTATACGTATTATTCATTTTCCATTTGAGTAGGGCACTTTCTCTCACACTAAATATTAATGTTGGAACAGTGCTTTAGAATCCCTTGAGATATTCTCCCGGGCTGGAATCAGGGCTGTTCCAGTAACCATAATTTATTAATGGAAACTCTCTGTATAGAGAATTTTAGCAAATTTGGGAGGCAGTTTTAAGAGGCATGGGGCGAGTGTTTAGGCAATGTGTTCAAGGGGGGAGAATGAGCTCCAGTGACTGCCCCCTCTAGACCAACATCTGCTGTTTGGTATAAAAAATGGGCATTTTCCATCTCCTTCCAGAGCTTGCCTGTCCTCAAGTTCAATCTCCAACAGTGTCAAGGGCTGAAGACCCAGAGAATTCTGATGTTGCTGTCTTCAAATCATTTTTTTTCACATAGCAAGGAGTTAATTGTATCAGTACTCTTCAGATTGATCTTTTTGGCCATATCCTAACTTTTCTTGATCTTTACTTATCTCACTTCTTTGGGACACCCCTCCCCCGCCCCTATTGCAGCATGGCTCTATGAACACCTTATGTTGTAACATAGGCTCAGGGTTTTTTCTAATTTTCAGGGGCACCTGCCATACCATCTATCTCTTCCTAGCACTGAGTGAACTTTTGTTAGGAAGTGGAAGAATTTGGGATTTGGGGTCAATTAGGCTGTGAGCCAGTAGGAGCCACCCTTTACCAGTGGTCCCCTTGGTCCTGACTCTCTAGGCTGTTTCTTCATCCATGCAACCATAATAGTATTGTCTATCTTTCTGGTGCCTGTGAGGGTTAAATGAGGTAATGTCCAGAAGCTAATAGTGCTCATGCCTTTATTCCTCACAGACACACAGCTATACTGTACCATAAGTTAGGCAGCAGAGTGGGGGAAAGAGTATTGGTATTGCATCTCCACTGTTATTTGAGGCCAGGCCCATGATACAGAACATCTATGTCTTGAACAAGCAATAAATACTGTGAGGGGCCCTCTCACCTGACATGGCTTTTGCTGATCATTTCTCCCTGTTCAGAGTTGAGCCTGCTTTCAACAATCCCTGATATCACCCCTAAGACTTTGCCAGCCCCTGACATGCTTTTCACATCCACCCCTGAAATGACCTCAGAAATGGTGGGATGGTCCCAGAGCAGAAAACTGGGAGCATGCTCCACGGACCACAGCCCTGGGTGGTATTTCGGTAACACCCTCACACCGGAGGAGTGAGGCGGTAGTAACAGATCTGCCTCTTGCTCCTCAGCTTCATTTCGCGTGGCGGCTCTCCCGCAGAATCTGGAATAGGGTGATTAACCGGTATCTCAGGACACGATGTAAGAGCTCAAAACATGCAAATTGGTTGTGGGGCATAAATAGACTTTGCTGAGCTCACCCTGGCCGTCTCTGCAGGCTCCGGGGCCCATTCACTAGGGCAGCCGGGGTAGCAGGAGGCAGGGCGGGAGCGCCATGCAGCTTGGAGCTCCTCACCTCCATTGGACGTGTGTGCCTCCCTTCTGCAGCAGCAGGACGCTCGCTCTGCGCCCGCCGGGGCCGGCCGGCACCTGCAGCTCAAGCCGCACCCCCACCAGCACCCTTCACGCACTCCCTCCGCTGGGCTTGGCAGCAGGTGCCTTCTCTTGGGAGATCGCTTCGCATTAACTTTCCCATCTGACATAATAATAATGGAGAGAAAATGAAGAGATCCCATTAGCGGCTGGCTGGCAGGCGGTCGGCCGGGAAAGCGAGGAGCGAGCGCAGGGTCCCCGCGCGCCGGAGCGGAGCGGAGCGGAGCGAGGGAGCCTGTATTTTTAGCCAGATGCCGAGTAACTTGCTGGCGCTCCCCGCGCCGCCCAGCAGATAACGGGGGAGGGGGAGCTCGGATTTCAGCGCGGGCGCCGGACGATGGCAGCGAGACAGGGCAGGTCCGGGCCAGACCCTGCGGTGAGTGGACGAGCTGCTGGCGGCCGCTCCGNTTCGGGCTGCGGCTGCCCGCCGGCGCCCGGCGCCAACTTTCCCGGGCGGGTGCGGGGACGCGCGCTGGGCTGCCCTTCTGCTGCCTCATGCCGGGCGCCGAGGCTTCTAGCAGGATCCAGAGGAAAATTCCTTTGGCCTGGAGGCCGCGGCCGCCAAGGGGCTGGTGCCGGGAGGCGGCGCGACCTGTGGCCGGCGGGGGCGAGGTGCCACGCGCGGGAGCTCAGAGTCGCCGCGGGGATTCCCCGAGGGGTGCGTCGAACGCTCGCAGAGACCGTGTCCCCTCACCCTGGGGAGGAGAGTCCAGCCCAGTGGGTACAGCTATGGGGGATGCCACAACCTCGGGTCCTGGCTGGAGCAGCTGCTCCTAGCAGGCGGCCTGACCAGAAACCTTAGAAACGCCAGTTGTCCCGCGGTCCCAAGGAAGCGGGAAAAGAATGGGGGCGAGAGGGAAGCAGACCTGTTGTGCGCCAGAGCCCAGCTGTGGATTATCCTCATTTTAGATCTGGGGAAATTGAGGTTGGCCAACTTGGACGAGGCACACAGCATCAAGGGACGAGCAGGAATTCAAAGGCAGGTGCTCCACGCCAGGGCTCACCCTGGCTTTTCACAGACCACCCCAAGTAAGACACAGCCGGTAAGGCACCATGCTGATGGCACAGAGAGTGGATAGGGATCTTCGCAAGGCCCCGCATTTGTGTTGGGGATGGAAAGGGAACCCAGGACTCTGGTTTGTACATCTTGTTGCTTTAGTGACACCTCTCATTTGTTCATTTCATCTTTGCCGATAGTAGTCAGATTAAGGTGCTGGAGACAGTTTGTGAAGCAGGAATAGCCCAACTTTCTGGAAAGAAATCTAATGAAAAGATGCACGGTGGCCCAGAGTTCACTTCTGTTTCTGCATAGTCAAAGGCAAGGGCCACGCAGATACTCAGGCTGGAGCTGTCTTTTCTGTGAGGACTTACCTGGACCTGGAAGAACAAACCTAGGGCCCTCACCACCACCACCAGTATCACCACCACCCCCACACACTGGAGTGTCACATAGGGAATGCAGCCTGTCTCAGTCACCTGACTGAGCTGCAGTTCCCCCAGGAAACCATCAAGACCGTCTTTCCCCTAGTTTTGACAATGGCTGTGTCCAAGCGCATTCTGCCCAAACAAGATGCTTAGGGAAAGAGAGATTGCCTTGTTGCTTTCTGTTTACAGACACTTGTTATTGAATTAATTTTCCATTCATCATTTTGGAAGGAAACTGTGTCCTCAAAACCTTGAGACAGAGTTGCAATCTGTGCTAGGGAAAACTTGGGCCCCCTCAAGCCCCCAAAGAAGGTATAAAGAGACCTGAGATCCTCTTACTCTGTCTGAAATTAAACTTTGCCTGGCCTCTGGTGGTTTGGAAGGCTGTAGCTCATGTGTTAGGAAACATGCTGACATTCAGCAACATGCTTCCGGCTCCTCCCTCCCAGGATACTGGAGGCCCCTCCGCTACCCATTTATCACTATAATAGTATCACTCTACTCAGGAAGTACAAGTTTAATAATAGTCTGGATGTCTCAGGTAACCAGGGTTCACCCCCTTTCAGAGCAGCCCTGATGAGAGCTTGAGTTCCAGGAGGAATTCCAATCTCTTCCTTTCTCTTCCATTTCCTTCCTCCTGAAGGCAGGTGGAAGGCTTCTTCTAGCCAAAGCTGAACTTGAGAGGAACTTTATGAGCCTTCAAAAGTGACAGCACAGTGGTTAAAAGAAAGACCTTAGAGATACACTACCTAGATCCAAACCTGGCCAATTAACTGTGGGACTGTGAACAAATTGCTTAATTTTTCTATAACCTCATCTGTGAAAAAGGAGATAATAAAAATACCTGCCTCATGGGATTCTTGGGGGGGCGGGGAACAAACAAATGATCTTATTTAGAATGCTTAAAACATAGTAAGAACTTTATAAAAGTAAACTTACTTTGTTTTGAAAGAAAGTTCAGGGTTATCACATGGACTGACCTGCAGGGATATGGCCTAGGGGTGAAACAAAATGTACGTTGTGGAACTCCTCCATTCCTCCAAAACACACATGCGCACACACGTGTAATTAAATTAAAATGGAGCTCAAGATAAAGAAGGGACAGAGACACAAGAGAGCAGCCTTGGTGGGGTGCACAGGGATGTGAGCACCTTGAAGGCATCCATCCAGGGCTTATGGGAGCTGTGGGCCTACTGATTGTACACAACAGCAGGCCCTTTTGGGTTCCCTAGTTTCTTTCCACGTAATAGCTTTCTTGAGGCTGCCTAGAAGGGGATGGATAGGACTCAGAGAGGGCCAGCAACTTTTCTCCAACTTACCATAGCCTAGAGAATGTCTAGTTAGTATTTTGTTGTTGTTTTCCTGGTTAGTATTTACTCAGATAAATATTTTTAATGGAACTTATTGGATTCTTCTGAATCTTCCCACCCTGTTAGATGACATAGTGTCTTCCTGGGTGCACAGAACACTAAAGCATAGGCAATTAAATTGGAGTAGTTGAACTAAATGGGTAGTAGGGGCTCAGAAGCACAAGNTGCCAGAGATCAATCCCTGGCATGCCCCCCCAAACAAACAAACAAACAAAAAAACTGACAAAGCCTTAATGAGTGAACTTCATTTCTAGGCAACCTTAGTCACATCACTTCTCTGGGTCTCGATTTTATCATCAGGAAACAGATTTGTAGAACTAGATGACTCCTTTCTAGAGAACTGTGTTGGCCTTAACACAGTGCTTAGTGACAGAGGTGGGACCTTCTGGACCTGTCCAGAAACTTCACTTTTCCATGGATAAACTCTAGTCCTCGCCTAGCTCCTACACCTGTCAGGGCTGTCTGAATGGACACTCTCAGGCTTCTATGGCTGAGAATGGCCCATGGTGTCATGGACTTTGGTCAGGCACACTTGGGTTGAATCCTTGAACATTAACTAGCTGCAGAACTTGGGCAAATGATTAGCTTCTGCAAACCTCAATTTCACCAGCTCTAAAATGGGGATAATAATTATACTCACCTCACCAGTTGTGATAAGGATTAAAAGATATACTGTTAGGGGCTGGGGGTGTAACTCAGTGGTGGAACATTTGCCTTGCATGCACAAGGCTCTGGGTTCAATCCACAACAACATAGAAAAGAAAAAAAAAGGTATAACTCACTTAGCCCATTGACTGCTATTATAATTTTATGTTTATATTATAAAAATTACAGACACCATTTAGCCTTCTCATTCTAGTCTAGATTGGCTTCCCTTGGCCTCTATTTATCTCCTTGTCTGTCATTAATACTCTGCTTTGCTTCCTAGAGTCAGTGCTTTGAATAGTCAAATAGAGTTGCTCATTGATATTGCATCTGTTTTTATCCATCTATTCTCAGGTTTTTATCCTGAATCCTATTATTGTGCTGGAAAATATACTCAATTGGTGGGAGAAATGTCTCCATAATACCTTTATTCTTTTTTTAAAAAAACATGATGTCATTTTAAACATCTTTGTTTATTTATTTTTATCTGGTGCTGGGGATTGAACCCAGTGCCTCACGCGTACTAGACAAGTACTGTACCACTGAGCCACAACCCCAACCCAACACCTTTATTCTTGGGGAATAATGTTGTGTTTTTCCTTCTAGTTGAACACAGATAGGCTTTCTCAATCAGCAGGCCTAGTCATTTAGCTGGGAGATATACCTTGAGTCTGATTTCTCTGGGACTCCAGCTCATGCATGGAGAACCAATAGACTGATTCTTGTTTCTGAAATATTTCCTTCATCACAGATGGCTTGCTGAGGAACCTGGGGACATGGGAACCATGTGCTTCAGGTCAAATGAGGCCTTGACCTTGCAGACGTTAATTCTTTGAAGGACTTAAAAGAGATACAAGATTTGGTCCCTGCCTCAGGAAGCAAACAATTTGGCTAGGGAGATAAGATTTACATAAATTAAATAACTAGAGAAAGTTGTATTTAAAATGCTTGATTTAAAATCAAGCTCCTATCCTATGACTTCAACTTTTTGAAGATGGTAAATATTGAGTATTGAAGGGCAGAATCACGCAAGGAGTAGGAGCCCAGGGAGACCTTGAAGGAAGGAGAGATTGGAATGGACAGATGAGAGCTTCAGGGCTCAGGGAGTGGTGAGGGGACAGGCCAGGAGGGGGCAAAAAATGGGAATACCACAGGGAGACAAAAAAGAGAGGAAGGGGTCTTCCTGCTGATGGGGCAGCATGTGCCATGGGAGGACAGCCACAGAGCTTGTATTGGAACCTATATCAAAGGGGCTCAAATGGGACCTGGAGGAGGCAGGAATGGCCCAAAATCAGCCTTTGGGGAGAATCCTGATACTAAGGATGCTTGTTTCATCACAGGGTCACTGTTAAATGGCAAAGTGTGTATCCCTGCTTTGGGGAAGGGGTGATCAGAATTTCATTGTAGAATATTGTTTTGGGATTGTGGGGCTGTACATTTTGTGTCTTCCTTGTTTAGGGATGTTGGCATTAGCATATATATATTAGTTTCCTGTGGCTGCTAAGACGAACTACCACAAACTGGGTGGCTTAAAAACAACAGAAATGTATTCTCTCCCAGTCCGGAGGCCTGAGGTCTGAAATGAAGTAGTGAGCAGGGCCGCACTCCCTCCAAAGGCTCTGGCGAAGGAACTGCTCTTGGTCACTTCCACCTCTGTGCTTGCCTGCTACCTTGTCTTGGGGCTACCATCACTCCAATGTCTGCCTCCTTCTTTACATAGCTTTCTCCCCTGTGCGTGTGTCTCCTCTTCTGTCTTTTCTGAGGACACACAGCAGTGGATATAGGGCCAACCTAAGGAGTCTAAAATGATCTCATCTCAGGAGCCACAACTTAATTACATCGGCAAGGTCTCTGTTTACAAATGAGGGCACACTGGTAGTCTGCAGAGATCAGAGTGTGGAAGAATCTTTGGGGGCCATCATCCAGCATGTTCTCTGAAGATGCAGCGTAGAGGAAGGAGACAGACCTAGCCCTCAGTGGAGAGGGCACCACCAGGCAGGTGTTCTGGATGAGTGGCATCACACACTTTCACCTGTGACTTGTCCACACAGCCACTCTTACCTGTTAAACTCAGCCTGTATATGCCTGGTGTACCAACCATTGTGCTCACATAATTATTTTCTCAAAGCACCACAAGGGAGTGAGGAAGAGTTTCTTCTCCACAGCTTTCAGATAGGGTGGCTGAGTACCTACAGTACTCAGCCTGGACTCAGGGGACCTGCTCTGAGCCTCTTCAGTCCTTTTATTCCATTTGTCTGCATTAGCAGACTTTCTTTTGTTGTCCCCAGCATTCACTCTCTGGCCATCATTCATCTTTAATGCAAACCAGTACTCCCAGCAGCACAGTCTTCCTGTGCATGGGGTAAGCGTCTGAGCAACAGCCCAGGAACAGAAGGCTTTAATGTCATTCAAGAAATCGGACAGGGATTTTGGGGCACCTGAGTGTCTAAGGCCAGACGAAACCAGTAGCAGAGCTAGGAGTGAAGCTCATGAATTTCAGAGCCACCACCTGCCTTAATCCTGGTTGTGCCTCTTACTTCCTGTGGGACTCTGAACAAGTCACTTCAGCTCTCTGTGCCTCAGTGACCTTATCTGTAAAATGGGGACCATGGTGGTATTTCCTTCTTGGATTTTTTAAAATGGAGGTCAGGTGCATATCTCCGTGTGTGTCCATGTGTGGCGATATATATGTAAAATGCCAATAATGATTCTTAGCACCTAGTAAGTAGTACTATGTGCTGTTTGCTTACAAAAACAAAAACAAACAGCCCCACAGAGCATATGGCTCTTCCTTCTATGCCTGTACTCATGAATCACTGGAGCTGGAGACCTATGTGATATTACAGGTTCCTCAGCAAGAATGTGGAGCCCTTGAAAAATCAAAGGAGTGAACCCCAGGCCATGCTAAGCATCCACTGTTGGAATAGGATCCCGCTCAAAGCCTGCTACCCAGCCAAGATATTTGCTTACGAAAATACCCAAAAGGTGGGAGGCATGGTGTCTAAGGCAGCCTTACATTCTGGTTCTAAGAACAGTGCAGCCAGGAGCCCAAAGGTACCTTCACCGCACCTGAGGACCTGACATGAGGGTGAGGTGCTGCCACTGTGACATGGGCTCAGCTGGGATTGTTACAGCAAGACACAGGGCACGCTCCACTCACAGCCTGCTGTTTTCCCTACAGGCTGATGCTGCTACCAGCTTTCTGAGGGCAGCACGATCAGGTAACTTGGACAAAGCTTTGGATCATCTGCGGAATGGGGTGGATATTAACACCTGTAACCAGGTAAGTGAGATGGAGGCAGGCATGTTGCCTCTGAAGGGTCACTCTTCCCTGGTGTTGTTTCTTGAAAGCTTTTGAGATCTTAAAAACCCCCAAGGGCTCTGCATGCTGTAGCCCCTAACCTTGTGGAGACATCTCTGGCTACTGAGGCTGAGCCCCAGTGAGAAGGGCTGCTTCCTGACAGGTGGGAGTGAGACCCACCCTGGACCCCCTGGGGCCTCTTTCCTTAGAAGCTGATTCCTGCTGTTGTCTTAAAATGTGTGGCCTTTGAAAGTGGGCAGGAGGAAGGGCCTTTGAAGGAGGTTGTATTAGTGGGAAGGTTAAATCACTTTCGTTCACCAGCCACCTTTATGGGTTTTCAGCTGGGCGGAGAAGAAAGGTGAGGGAGGACTCTGTTTGTCAGGTGTTGAGGAAGGCAAGTCTGAGGAGGGCTCCAACACCTTGCTCTTCATGGCTCCTGAGCTTGTGACAGGAGCTTGGTCTCAGGAAGGGGCTGGGAGGGAAACAATGTGTTCAGGACGGACTGCAGGGCAAAGGAGTCAGGTGCTGGGCCAAAGATCTAGGAGCTAGCTGAACAGAGAAGAAAGAAGCTTCTGGAAAGAGGACAGGTGAGGGATTTGGGCTCATGGATTGGTGACTTGTTTTGGTTTTGGTTTGTTGGTGCTTGTCAGCCAACTGAGTGACTCAGGTGTGCATGCAAATTCAGTTTCTCATTCAGAACACATTGGCCAACTGCGACTCCTCTTATTTTTACCATAGTCATTCTTTTAAAACTTGCTTTTAATGGTAGTTAAATGTAACATAGAGTTTACCCTCTTAGTACAGTTGGGTCATGTTGAGTGCGTTCACAGTGTTCTGGGCCACCACTAGCATTCCTTCATAGAACCCTTCGCATCTTGCCAAATTGAAACTGTGTCCCCGTTAAGCAGCTCCCCATTTCTTGACTCCCCAGCCCCTTCTACTCTCAGACCCTATGAATTTGAGAAATCTAGGGACCTTGGAGGAACAGAATACTACAGCATTGTCCTTTTGTGACCTGCTGCTTTACCTTGCACAGTGTCCTCTGGTGCGTCTGTGTTGTAGAGGCTGCTTGACTTCTACAAGACAGCGAGGACAAATTTTCTGCCCAAGGCAGGTTTAGTTTTCCATGGGCTACATTCCTCTGTCCCCTGCCCTCCTCATCCTTACTTCCCTGCCACTCCAAGCTCTGCTGCAAATGCAAAATATTGCTTGCGCTCTCTCCCAGGGCCAAGACCCCATTTGGAGTTGCTTGATGGCACAATTTCATAGCTAAAAGATCAGAGAGGAGCTGGGCATAGTGGCGCATACCTATAATCCCAGTGGCTCAGGAGGCCGAGACAGGAGGATCTCAAATTAAAGATAGCCTCAGCAACTTAAGGAGACCTTAAGCAACTCAGTGAGACCCTGTTTCTAAATAAAATATTAAAAAGGGCTGGGGATGTGGCTCAGTGGTATAGTGCCCCTGGGTTCAATCCCTGGTACCCCTCCCCTCAAAAAAATTAGAGAGAACAGAGTGGGTGAGGTACGTGACAGAAAACCAGGAAACAGGGAAATGCAAACCTGTGGCAGTGAACTTCAGAGGGGAGCAGAAGAGGATGCAAACTGGATGAGGAGAAGGCAGCCCTCCTCCTCTCCTTTCATCCCTCCACCCAGAACACCTATACCTACACATCCCAGACCGACGGATGTTGGTGATTATAACCAAACACCAGACCCTGAGTTGAAGGTTGGCCCTTGGGTGGCAGAAGGGAACTCTGAACTCATTGCTTTGATGGAAAGAGGTGGAAGAAGGAAAGTATCAGGACAGGCTGAGAGTCCTGGAGGAGAGTGGCTCAGGAGGGGGGCTTAGACACCTCTTAACACCACGTTCCCAGAAACAGGTGCACAAGCCCATTCATGTTGTTCCCAGTGCCCCCCATCCCCAGCCCGGGTGAGGGCTGCTCTCCTGTGGCCTGCGTTGCTGGGCCGGGCTGTGTGGGTTCTGAGGTTTTCCATGCTGTGGCTAGAGAGATGCAGCTGGGTGTTTCTCTGCAGTGCAGTTCCTGGTGGAAGCGACTCAGTCCTTCGGAGGCCTTCCAAGGGTTAAGATTCCGGCTCTCAAAGGAATCCATTTAGCCGAAATGGGGACAACTGAACGTTCATAAAACTTGAGCCAGGGCACATTTTCTGTGTGAAATTGGAAGATTTTGATGACATCCGGGGAATGGCTTTGTCCTGATTGGTCTCCTGTTGGGTGTAACTGCCTCATCCCTCTGTCTTCTCTCCTTAGAGGACCTCCTTGGTTCATTTCGGGCTCAGAGAGCAGCAGGCACCGAGGCATTATTTGCACTTTATTGACACAATTTCTGATGGGCTCAGCGCCAGTGACAAGTTGCAATTCTCCCTGCTAGACACTGATAGGGGCGGGGGAGGACTTCAGCCTCGAGACCAAAGTCTTGGCTATGACAAGCCTCTTTCTTTCAAAGAAGATGCTGCTGCAAGAAAGGAAATGGATGGCAGAGAGGAGTCAAAGGAAAACCCACCCCAGGCTAAGCCCCTGGCTGTGGTCTTGCTCCTGAGGCTGTTTCGTCCCCTGCTCCCCACATTTGGGCCCTAGTGGCTTGTGTCTTAGGTCCATGACTGTGCAGTGACAGGCAGCTGCAGATGGGCTGCACCTGGAAAGGAGCTGGTCATGTTGCCTGAGCTCGCCCTGGTTGTGTAGAGGATGATTTGGTTTGTGCTTTAGAAGGGAGAGGACAGGCAGTGGGGGAAGGGCTGTTTCCGAATTTGTGCCCTCATTGGGCACATTAGGGCCCCCATGGGGACCATACCGCTTCTTTATAATGTTCACAGGGCTGGCCTCCTAATGGTACTAGAGCTTTCTCCTCTGTAAAACATGCATTCATTGTTTTGAGAAGATAAAAACAGGCTCTTGTCCTGGGGTCACGGCTTGGGAATTTGCTTTCTGCTGGAGTCTTTTGAGCTGATGGGCCGCGGAGCAGGGGCACAACCTGCACTCCTCCTTATGTAAGCAACGCGCTTCCAGATAGTTCGCGGTGGGGGAAGAATGAGTGCTGCTTGCCGTCAGAGGAAGTAATTACTCTAAGGAGGGTAAGAGAGGAGCTCTGGGCTTATGTAAGAGGCATTGGAATATTCAGGGCAGCTTCCTTATTGCAGGGATCATATCTGTTAATTTTTACCATTATCATCACTATTCTGTTTATGGAACAGAACAAATTCAGACCTAAGAACACACACACATGTACACACACATACACCAGAGCATTTATGTAGATGCCTGGCTTTTTGTTTGTTTGAATGTATTTAAGCATCATTCAAGCTTCAGGCCCCTGCATCCAATGTCTTCCTGTTCATCTCCAGGTGTACAAGGAGTGCTGGGCTGTAGGTATTTAAGAGCAAAATAAGTCATAGGCCTCAGCCTCTCTGAACTCTAGGCTAGTGGCAGTAAGAGCTGTTCATCAAATAAATAGAAATAGATGTGTGACCCCAAAACTATTGTCATGAAAGAAAACCCTAGAATATTCTGAGAATAGATAAGAGGTCTGGCCTGGAGATCAGGGAACGCTACCATGAGCAAGACACAGTGGAACTGAAGGATGAGCAGGGCTTAATGAGGTGAAGGAAGGGAAGAACATTCCAGTCATGGAGAAGAGCCTGAGCAAAGTCCTGGAGGCAGAAAAAAAGAGTGGAGTGTTTAAGGAAGGCCAGGATAGGGCAAGTGCAGAGAGCAGGAGGTCCCAGGTGAGGTAAAGCTGGGATGGAACTGGAACTTAACAGGCCAGGATTAGAGTGCAACATTCAGCAACTGGGACAGCATGCCCTAGGCCTGAATGATGTGTGCACACACGTATATACGCATTGTGTGTGGGGTGTGTGTGTGTTTACATATTACTCCAGATAAACCCTGGAGTTGCTCATGGAGGGGAAGGGATTTGAAGAAGGGGTCAGAGTGGCCAGAGCAGCAGATGGGAGAGGTACCTAAGAGCTTGAGGCAGTGGCTGCAGGCTAAGCGGAAGGGAGGCATTTCAGCCTTGAACAATCTGTGCAACCCTGTTAGTGTGTCCTGTTTAACTATCTCCCCAGCTTTCAGAAGCCATGTTAAGGATTCTGGTCTTTATCCTGGGAGCAGTGGAAAGTGAATGGTGGATTCCAGCAGGGGAGTGCCAGGCTCAGAAGTGTGCTTTAAAGAATCGCACAGGCTATGGTGTAGAAGACAGATGGAGAGTGCAAGGTGACCGTAGGGAGGCCAGTCATGAGACTATTGCAGTAGCCCAGGAGGAAAATGTCGGTAGCTTGGCTACGAGCTGTGGCTGTAGAGATGGAGCAAAGCCAGCAGGTCTGGGCAATGAACTGGCTGGGGGAGAACAGGGATGGAAATCCCAGAATGATCCTCAGGGTCTGGTTTGTGCAGTGGGTGGATAGTGTCACCAGCTACTGAGAAAAGGAATGCTGGATGCAGACAGAAACATGGAAACAGAGTGAAGGGTCAGGAAATGAACAGCGTGGAGATCCTGGTGAGTAGATCTGTGGAATCTCAATGGAGACATATAGTAAGTAATTGGACATTTGAGCCGGGAACTCAGATAAGAGGTCCAGCCCAAAGATAGTATTTGGAAGTCACTCAGCATTCGAGGAAGTCAAATGCTGGCATTGGCTGGTACAAACAGGGATGAGAGGCATGTAAAATATAATCCCACTAGTGTCTTTGTGGGGTAATTTCACATATATTTATTAAACACCTACTGTATGCCAGATTCTATTCTAGACATTGAACAAGCTAGACAGAATAGACAGTCTGTGCTCTTGACATTTGTCTGTGGGTGTAGAAGACAGACACTCACTAAGAAAATGGACAAATAGGTAATGTCAGCTGATGAGAAATTACCATGGAGGAGAAAGAAGTAAGGAAGAGGACTGTGTGGTTTCTGGGGAACTGCATTCCTGGAAGAGGGGGAAACATATGCAAAGGCCCTGGGGCTGAATAAGCTTGGTTTGTTTGGAGAGCAGCAACAAGAGCCGTGGGATGGAGTGAATGACCCAAGGGAAAAGTGGTAGGCAAGGAGATGGGGGAAACGAGACAGGGCCAGATCAGGAAGGGCTTGCAGGCAGCGGTGAGGACGTGGACTTTGTTCCAAGGGTAATGATGGGGAGGCACTGGAAGGTCATCTCTGTGCCCTAAGAGGTGCTCTATCTGACTTAGGTTTTTAAACAATCACCCTGGCTGCTGTGTGATCTACAGAGTGGACCTGGGACCCAGGTACAGAGCAGGGAGGCTGGTTAGGAGGCAGGTGCGGTGTACCAGGTAGAACCCCTCAGTGGCTTGGAATGAGGAGGAGACCGTGACAGTGAGAAACCTGAAGATTTGCCTCCTGGGCTTGAGGTGTTGCTGCCCCTGCTGTGGTGGTCTCAAGCATACAGGATGCAAGTCCCTTATACAGCAGGACTGTGTCATTCTTATCACCACACAGCAATGGGCTGGTTGACTTCAATCTCAGCCCAAAAGCCACTGTGAAGACATCCTTGACCGCCCCCAGCATGAAGTAACCTTCACCTTTATATCTATCAGACCCTCTTTTACAGCTCAATGGAGTCCCACCATGTAGCATGGTGACATTAAGCACATCTGTGGCTCCTGGCCGACTCTAAGCCACACAAAGGCAAAGTCCACACAGTCTCCCCACAGCACCCAGCATTGGATATGACACCTAATAGAGGTTCTGATATTTATGTGAATGAATGGTTACTTAATTATGCTTGTGCCAATCTTAGGTTCACGTGTTTAATTTACAGGGTTATTGCTAAATCATTTCTATCAAATTGTAATATTTTTTTATGGAGACTGGAGCAATTAAAAACTACTTCCTAGGATAAGGTAATTGGTTTTATGCTCTTATCAGTTAGCCAGATAAAAAGAGAGCTAGAACCATTTTTCTGTTCACTTCCTAGATTAGTTGGGTCAATACAGCTGCTCCCCAGGAACCATGAGCTCTAACTTTTTGCCCTCCAGAGCAAAAAGCCTTGCTAGTTTAATTTTCTGTTTTATTCTTATAATGCTAACAAATGTGGCCTTGCTTGGCCTTCCTGATAGGAAAGAAAGTATTGAAGATCCCAGCAGAACATTTCCCACCAGAAAGAGTGACCTTGTCAACTACAGCTCTGGTGTGAGACAGAAGAGAGGGCTTCTGGGATATCCTGACATTGCTCTCGGCTACCTTTGTCTAATTTTTCTCCATATACTTGTTACTGCCTGGTTTATGCATTTGTATGTCTACTTATTTTTCTTTCTCGACTTTAATAAAATGTAGACACCTCAAGGGGGAAACAGCTTTGTCTTATTCAGTGCTCTGTATCATGATCCTGCTTGGTGCTAGTAGGTGCTTATAAAATCATTAGTGGATTGAATGAAAAGCTGCAGGGATGTGCTGCGAAGATTTTGGGGACCACTAATGATCTTAAAGCTTCTCCTCAGTCCACATCAGTACTAGACTAAGCCTACTACTTTGTAAGAGCCTTGTTCAGTGATGAGCTCTTGGGATAATGACTCTGCTGGGTTAACCACGGTTCAGATGCTGGCATCAGCCCCACTGGTCGAGTATGTGGCAATATTTGCTGCTGTCTCCAGGAGCTCGACCATCTGAACAACCCCAAAAGCATAACAGATTTCTGCGCTAACACAGCCAATGAAAACATGCAAAACCACACCAGTTCCACTGACACTGCTTAGATATGCATGTGTGCCTTAGGCAGCCCTGTGGTGGCTGGGTACTTGTTGAGCTGGAAGGTGAAGAGTTGTAGGCATTTTAGAAACATGGGGCATACATAACAATAATTTCTGCTACAGAATAGACTTTTCTTCAGCAGCCAAATGCCAAGTCTTTGACCAGGAGTTGTTGGACTCTGGTGATTGTGGTAATTATGACCTTTTCAAGTGGTAGAATCTTAGCCCTTGGAAGAGATCATGGTGTTTATAATGCTGGAAACCGAGGTCTAGAGGTTACCTCTGAATATCTCACAAACTTTGTGACTTTGGATTTGGTGAGATGGATATAGGAAGGTGCACATGATGTTTCTGAGCTCATTCATTTATTCCACAGACATTTATTGAGCAGTGCCAATGCTGGAGACCAGGATTAACAAAGATAAATAAACACATTCCCTGCTCTCAAAGAACCAAGAGGCAAAGAGAAAACTCTGGTTTATTTAAAGGTAGAAGGTTGCAAATTCAATGTTTTAAGTGACATGCAGAGAAAGCCCAGAGGAAGTTTTCATGCTTGACACACATGTTCATTGAGCTGCTGTAATATGCCAAGTGCTGGTCAGCTGCTGGTGAGTGAGTCCCAGGGCCCGCTATCCTGTTGTTTCGGATAACAGGGTGGTGGCTAACATGCCATGAGTCAGAGAAACAGCCCAAAGGAAGACTGGAAGCCTCTGGTCTCTGTTCCAGGACAGAATCAGGAAGTGGGAGTTGCAGTGAGAAGGAGTAAGCTCTAGACATAGGCAGGAGTGGGGAAAGGCAAGGGGTAGTGGGAACTTGGTGAGGTTGGGGTACACGAAATGACAGAGTGGTGATCGACCAAACTGGGGAGGTTCCATCTAGATCAGTTTAAGTATAGAGCCTGTAACTTCTCTCTGTCATTTTTTTTCTTAGGAACTATTGACAGTCATAGAAATGGTATTAAACCACATGGTTCCTAAATTCTACCTGCACCCCACAGGCACACAGAAAACCTTCTTAATATGATAATGGGGTCACATTAAGCCTTCATAAAACTCACTGCCTTGGTACAGCCCTGGAATAGTGATGAGGTAGAGAGAAAAATAAATCCCTGCAGTCCCCACCTGGGACAGTGATATTTATTCTGTGGTGTGTAGTTAAATAAGACAAGCAGCTTGATGCCCGTGAGCTGGTGCTCTGGATCCTTCTGAAGTTCTGATTTCCACTAGGAAAGGAATTAGCAATAAAGATAGAACTTGGAAACCTCTACCCCTGAATTATTTTAAATAAGGACATTTCTTTTGTATCTGGGCAGGAACTGAGCTATTTGATGTTCCTCTTGCTAATTCTGAGACCAAATGGCAATTGTAAAGTAAGTGATTCCTTATCACAAGTCAGAATGACCCATCATGTTTCGCCGTCCCAGATTGCAATTTTGCCAAGTTTTGCTATCTAAAGCCCTTCCTCAGCCATGACCTTTGAATATTCACTTTACCTTCATGAGGTGGGCAGAGCAGGTGGTGGACAAGGAAGGCTCAGAGAGGTGAAGAATCTTCCTGAAGCAGATCCCTGCACCCACCAGCCCAAGTCCTTGCTCTGTACTGCACTGCACAGATGGATTGGAAACTGAGCAGCAGAGATTGTCATTCCTCTGGGCCATCTGCCCCTGGACTGGGTTCATTTTTATTCTTCCTTTGCAGTGCAGAAAGAGTTAACTGACCAGTTCAGTTACATAAAGATGTCCATTTGTAGCAACAACAGGGACATCTCTGGGATCCTAGGAACTAAGAAAAAGGTGACTAGCATTGTCAGGAACAATCTAGAACATATTGCAAGGAAAGTACGCCCTCCAAACTCCACTTTATGGTTTGATAGCTGTGAATTTACAGTATGAAGACCAGATGTGATCCTCTTACTCATGAGAGACTAAGAAAAAAGAGCTCCATGTATGTGGCAGGTTGCACGAATGTGCGTTCAATTCTGCAGACTCTTGTGGAAAACACTCTATGTGCCAGACTCCACGCTAGGGCCTGATTACAATAGAAAACACAGGATCTCAAAAAATCGAGGCCTTTGGTGCAGATGGACACGAGCAGATAAATGCAATATTATGTGATTAGGACCTTGAGAGATATCAACTGGGTCGCATGGAAACATGCTCAAGAGGGAAATTCAATTTTGGGAGGCTAGAAATAGGGTATAATGTGGCAAAGAGGAGCAGACAGAGTGACCAAGAAAAGTGAGCCTTGATCTGATCCTGAGGGAGTCTAGCCTGTCTGACAGAGGAAATGCTGAATGCCATCTCATTCCTGACAGGAATAGATTGAATGTGAATTGGCTTAAAATGTTGGTTCTATTGACCATAAATTCTTTGTTATAAACTTTTTCTCTTTTTTAAAAAATTTTTACTTATTTATTTCTATGTGGTGCTGAAGATTGAACCCAGTGCCTTACATGTGCTAGGCAAGCACTCTGCCACTGCTAAAGCCCCAGCCCTATTTTATATTTTATTTAGAGACAAGGTCTTACTGAGTTTGCTTAACATCTTACTTTTGCTGAGGATGGCTTTGAACTCACAATGCTCCTGCCTCAGCCTCCTGAGCCATCATTTTTTAAGTAAACAAAAGTAATACATTTTTTGCTTAAAAATCCAAACTATGCAGAAATATATAAAGTCTGATTGTTCTCTGCAACTCTCTCCCACTCCACAAATCATTAACAAAATCACTGTTAATGATTCAGTGAAATCTTGTCATACTTTCTTTTTTCTACATGCAGAACACAACATATCTTAACTGTTTTCTGAAGTCTGCTGCATTGTTTTCTCTTCTCCCCCCAACCCACCCACCCCTGGGGTGTGGAATTAGAAGGAAGCCAAGAGATCAGAGCAGGTTGGTCATTGTGCAGATGTATAGATTGAGACCCTGGGAGGTGGCTGATAGGATGATAGCTTAGAGGCCTCAACTCTCACCCAATATTCTTTCTCTAAACCCCATTGCTCTTCTTCAGAAGGTCTGGTTCTTTTTATTTTTTAAAGGAGTTTCAAGATCTCGGATAGAGAATCTTTCTAGTCCATAGGAGATATTCTTAGCTGCTGAGCTTAATTTCAGAGCCCCATTCTCTCATTAACTTGAACTCACACTTCCTCCTGCTCTACTCCCAAGGGCCCTACAACCTCTGCAGTGGCTTTGCTGCTGAGCCACAGGATTTCAGAGCGCGGGGGCAGCTGCAAGCTTTGTACAGTCAGAGAGTAGAAGGAAGGTGATCTGAGGTTGATTTGTCTCCTGGCGGAGTTCTGAAATCGTGGGTTTCTTCTTTTTCTTTTTAGATAATGAAAAGAATGAGAGTGTTTTTCCTCCTCGTGAGTGTCTAGTAAACTATGAATCTTAAAAGCTATCTGGGTAGAGAACTAAATTTAGATTGTAATAAAGCAAAGGGAAAATGCCGAAAGCTGGTTTGTTCCTTTCTGAGTTTGTGCATTCCTCTCGGATCCTTCTCTTGTGCTATTTTCCCTGTTCCTACAGGAAAGACAGTCTTGAAAAGGAGGCTTCCACCTTAGGGTGTTTTCCCACCAGGGTTAGGACAGTTGCTTTGGCTCTGTTGGGCTTCTGATTCATTAGACTCCAAGATCATATATTTTTAGCAGACCTTTCCCACCAAGCTGGTCTCTGGGGACCTGTCAACTATCAGGAGTAGAAAGAGATGAAGGTGGGCTGGCCTTGCAGCACATGTGGCATGTCCTGTGGAAGAGGTATCCCCTGTCAGAAGTGTCCACAGGATTCTGAGCGCTGCTCTCTTAGGGTGGATGGTTTATATCCTTCCTGGAATAATGTGAGAACTCAGGTCAAGATGGCACCTCACTGGTTCCTTGGAAATGGGATGAATGGATGCGGTCAGATCTCCACCGGCTCAGAGTCCCTGGAACCATAGAAACCCACCCAGCCCACCCATCCTTCCCCATCATTACCAGAGCCCAGAGTCACCCCACAGCTCTGCCTCCTCTTCTTCAACAGCCTCTTTCACTCCTTGCCACTGTTACTCCCTGTCTCCTATTTTCTTTTCTTCAATTTTTTGGTAGTTTCCAACCATGGCAAGAGCATTACAAATTATCCCCCACCACCGTGACCACTTTATGGTGTTTATGTGCACTCTTTCTGTCTATCTATCCACCTGTCTATCCATCCATCCATCTATAACATATAACATGTATGACATAATTCTCTGTCACTCTTAGACATTTCAGTGCACACCACCCACAATAAAGGATGGTTTCCCACACAACCACTCTGCATGCCTCCCAATCACCAAATCTGCATCAATACAGCACCATCATCCAGCCCACAGACTTCATGACACTTTTGCCAATAATTTCTTCCTCTCCTTCTCTGTTCCTCCCCCTTTCCCCTCTGTCTTATTCTCTCTCTCTTTCCTTCTCCTTCCCCTTCGGTCTCTTCCTGCCCTGACCTACCCTCTTCACTCTCTCCCTTTCTCTGTTACAGGATTCTCTCCAAGTACATTCTTAGGTGACCTGTGTCATCAGTTTCCTTCAATCTGGAATAGTTCCTCAGTCTTTGCCTGCCTCTCGTGCTTTTGACTATATTCCATTCTGAGATTTGAACCTCAGCTGTGTCTTGCTGATGTTCTCTTGTGGCAGGACTAAGGTATTGTGTTCTTGACAGGAATACTGTGGAAATTGTGCTTCCTACCCACCCCTGGAGATTTTAACCTTGATTACTAGGTAAAGTTGGTGTTTAACCTTGATTACTAGGTAAAGTTTTCTATTGTAAAATCATCAATGTTTCCCTGGTAGTTCATCTGTATTTTCGTGGGGGAGGGAAATATTCTGATATGATAATGTCAGTATCTTTTCCCTATTAGACTTTCAGCCATCAGCCATGGCCATTCCTGAATGACTTTGGCCTGTATCAGCTACCACTCTGATGGTTCCAAAGAGTGACTCTCTGTTTTCATCATCATTTCCTCTTTTATTTATATCTGTTTGGATTCATGGATTCTGATCCCATTCAATGGATTTTAACCTGATCCTCTCATTATTTAATGTTCAACTCTAAATTAGGGCAGTAAGAGCTCTTTTAATACATTGGGAGTTTTGTTGTTTGATATGTCCTCATCATTCTTCAAGTATTTCCTTACTTTCTGGCATGGTTGTCCCAGGCTTATTTTGTATTTTCCCTGTGCCTATTCTGCCTGGATCAACTATTTCTCCAAGGAACTCTGGATCCTGTTGGTGAAGGATGGTAGTTAGACACCAAAGTCTGCTCACTTTATTTATTTATTTTTAGTTTTCAGCAGACACAACATCTTTGTATGTGGCACTGAGGATGGAACCCGGGCCGCACGCATGCCAGGTGAGCGCGCTACCGCTTGAGCCACATCCCCAGCCCCAAAGTCTGCTCACTTGAAGTGCTCATTACTCCTGGTTCTCATGGAGAATCCAGATTGAATAGGAAAACAGGATATTAAATTCAGAAACCTCGATATAGAGCCCTCTGTGTCATGGGAAAGATCTTCTGACTGCTTCTGACCACTTGGGTAAAAGGGAGTGTCACCCCAAGATCAATTTATCTAGAAGTTTCTCTTCCACCACTCTGATATCCTTAGTCTCTTTGGCTTCTCTTCTATGGCTATGAAGCTGTTCTTCTCAGGGTGCCAGATCTTTCCTTCCCATTGAGAACTTTCTTGACCAGAGTCCCCTTGCCTGTGTGTCTGGCTAAATGGCAAGCAACTAATCTCATGAGCTGGACCAATAACATGATAGTAAATGTTGGTGAATGAGAAGATTATGCTTCCTAGATACTATATTAGCTTGTTGGCCCAAACCCACTGCTTACCTCAAAGAAAAGGAGTGAGGGGGTTGAAAAACTTAGTTTTAGGAGAAGTGAGGTGGGAGGACTGGGTGGACCTTGAGGTTCTTGGTCACAGGACATAGCTTGAGGCTGCCTGCTCCTCAGAGGCAGGGGAAATAAACAACCATGAGAAAAGAAACTGTGGGCTGTGTGTTCTCATGAGAATGCAGGCAGCTTCTTTTGAGATGTTCTTGAATCTTCAGTGAGATGTGGGACCTCAGGACAACAAGGTCCTGAGGTTTGAAACCCTTCCTCTGCCCTTGACAGGACAAGAGTTAAGTTCCTATGACATGACTACTGTATTCATACATTTAGAAATCAGTTAGTGTAATTGGGGCAATCAGAAGAGCTAAACAGAGGAATAATTTACTGAGAACAAATGTCTGGAATTTTATATTTTGCCAATGGAATTTCTCACAGTTGGTGCAAAAAAAAAAAAAAAAAAACCTTCGAATTAAATCATTCAGGCTGAATGTGACTTTTTCTTCTTCTTAAAAAATGTTAAAAAGAAACACAGCCTGGCTGAGATCTCCTTCCCCTCCCATCAGACAGATTGCTCCTCAGAAGAATCCTTTAAATTGACATTTTACCTGAAAAAGAGCAAAAGCAGATGAAAGACTCAGGGTGTGAGTGCTTGCCTTGAATATTTTTACCCCACCCCCCATAAAAAGGAGCCCAAAAAGGGTTGTCTGCTAATTTAGGACCAGGTGGCACAAGATCATGTGGAGATAAGTGGCTTCAGAGGCTTAACTGTATAGGGAGCACATAGGATGTGGAATATCATTGCTCCCACCTTACAAACTAGAAAAAAAGATCTGCATAATATACCGATTATGATTTTTCCTGAGCCCATCTGAGGACTAAGGTAGCAAGGTAACCAAGTAAACTGCATTCCAAAGAATTGGGAATTAATTCCAAAAATTATTTTGACTTTGGCAGAGCACAGGAGCAAGAGAGCACCATAAAAAACCTTGAAAACTCTGAAAGACCACATGTAGACCAATGTGTCTGGAACAGGCTTTTGACCCCAGGCCTTCACTGGCTGCTCATGAGAAGTATCAGAGACCAGAGAGAGACTCAGGTGTGCAGGGGGTGATGGGTGGCTGTGGAGGCCAGGTGGAGGGAGGAACAGACACAAAGCTTTGCACACTTTCCAAGACTCATCTGTCCTGTGCAGCAAAAACAGACCCTCCTGCTTTCAGAACAGGCCCCAAAGTCCAATCTCTTAAGGGAGGAATAAAAACTTGACTACCCTGGCTTTTGGGGAGAGATAGGAAAATTCCTGCCAAAGGTCCATTGCTGCTACAAGAACCATAGAACAAAGGCCCTGTACTCCTGAGGGAGGGCCAGGAACTATATTATAGGCCCAGGATCCCTCATCAGTAACGAGCAGAGGTTTGTTTCTGCTCAAGGCTGCACAAGAAATTTCCTCCTAAGACCAATGTAGACAAGGTAGGTTTTGTTGCTTCAGAGAAGAGAGGAAGGGATGCTCCCCCTTTTTTTGTTTTTGTTTTTTAAGCCATACCTTTGAGGTCCAGTGCATAGAGCCTACCAAGATTGAAGCTGAACTAGGACAAAAGAAAACTAACCTGCAGCCACCAGATTAGGAAAGAGCATACCTCATACTAAGAAGAACTGTTCGGAGAGGGGTAAGGGCATGGGAAAAATCCTATTTGAGGCACAGGCATATGGGAAAGCTAAGAGCTGAAGGAAATCAGATACACAGGAAACCCCTCTGGCAAAGCACAGGGTGTAACAGCAGCCTATTTCTAAAAGAATGTGAAGGTTGTGATATGCCAAAGTTAATAATGATATTCGCCCTTCCCACCCCGTTCTAACAATGTCACAGATGAAGAAATCTATCCATCTTCAGCTGTAAATCCTATTTACTTTCATCTCTCATACTCCTTTACATATGCTATCTGGCATTCAGTTAAAAATTATAAAACACAAATAAGGGGGGGGGGATAAAGAAAACAACAAGCCATTGTCAAGAGACAAAGCAATGAACAGAACTAGACTCAGAGATGACCAAGACGCTAGAACTATCAGATGGACTTTCAAGTAACTATGATTAAGATGTTCCAGAATCTAGTAGGGAAAGAGGATCACATTCATGAGGTGATAGAGAATTGTAGCAGAGAGATGGAAATGCTAAGAAAGTCAAAAGGAATCCTAGAAAGTAAAGAAACAAAACAAAACCTCTTTCTCAGTGATGAAGAATTTCTTCAATAGGTTCATCTGGACTGGACATAGCTGAGGAGAGAATCAAAGAACTTGAAGTTAAGGCAAGAGAAATTGTTCAGATTGAAACCATAAAAAAAGGAGAAAGAATGAGGAAATAAAAACAGAAAAGAGCAGCTGAGAGCTACAAGACAAAGTCCAGGGTCTAACACATGTGCAATTGGAGTCCCAGAAGGAGGAGCCTGGGAAGAAGAATCTAGCAAGCTAATGACTTCTCCCAGGGAAGCCTGTGTGGGTGAAAAACAGCCACAGTGGATATCGCCTCCCCCTAGCTTCTAATTTAGCCCAAGCACATACTCTCATATTTCTCCACTTCATTTTTGCTTATCTTCTATGCCCTGTTATTTGAGAAACGTGTGATTTATCCTTCTTGTAATCCCCTTCAACAGCCTGCCTGCCATTTGGCATCAGAAATGGCTATGAAGGTTGGATGGAGTAGCTGAAAAGATGCAAGGCAAGATTCTGCAGTATGCCTTTTCCTTTTGGCAATCAACTTACACTTGACTTAACTAAAATAAAACATATGGTTCCTGGTTTTGAAGGGGTGATAAATTACAGTTCATCTCTGTCCATAGTCATAGCTAAGAACAAATGCTTCACATAATTTGCACTCTTCCCTTTCTCATTTCAGCAATTAAAAAAATCTGTTTAAGAAAAAGAAAGCATTAAATGTACATTTATCAGTGAACATTCTTTTGAATATAGGAAGTGGTCTCTGTGTGGGGTAGTTATGCATTGAATAAGACAGTGATACAGGAAAATCGGTTTTTAGGCATTCAGCAACTCTAGCTTCTGGACGATGATAACTTATGTCTATTGACCAGTCATCTACCTAAGGAGGCCTGTTGCTGCTGAAAACTTGCCACTATGAGTCTGATATTTGTGCATCTGTTAAATTCAGATGCACTGGATGAGAACCACTGAGAATAGATTATAAAATCTTAGCTCATGGGTTTAGATTTTAAAACCAGACATGGCTTCTCATCTTGCTGTTGTTCATAAACTTGCAACCCTACTGTTTCCAGGCCGGCTCCTGGGCCTTGAAACAGCCTTGGTGAAGCTCTGGCCTCCTTGACAGAGGAGCTCCTTACTCCTTTGTGTTACTGCTAATCTTACACATGCCATTTGGGGAGCTTTTTTTTTATGATTCTGCATTTATTTTGTATGCATCTGTTTGTCACGCAAAGCCATATTCTTCAAGAGAAAACGATTGTATTTTATTCATCTATAGCACACTGTCAGGCACAATAGGCTCTCGATAAGTGTTTTTTGAACTGGATTGAGTAAATGTCTCAATGTTAGGTGGAGCAGTGGCCATAAATGAGGTTGAGACAAATGATCCTTATGGTCCTATTGCAGAAGTAGTTTTATTATGCATGAAATTCCTGGGCCTTCTTAGACACCCTCGTTAACTGTTCCAGGTAGTCCATTAATGGACTCATGCCCAACCACCTTCCTGGCTCAGATAAGGACGGTGATTCAGATCACCACATGGAAGAGACATGGAAGTAACTTAGGGAGACTATGTGGAACACAAAAAAAGTTAAAAATAAAGTAAGAAAGATAAAGAAAGAGTCATAAAGGAGAAAGACATCATTGAACCAGGATCTGGGATGGAGGGTATGTAAAACTAGGAGAGATGCAGACCCAATCAGATGGGTCCTTTTGGGTGGAAGATGGCCGCTGTCTGCCAAGAGAAGGCTTATGACCCAGGGAGGAAAGAAAAGGGGCTTTCCGTGGACCTGGGCAATGAACAAAATCCTAGAGATGGATTGCAGAGATCTCAGTCAGGTCCATAGGGATGATTGCTATGACTGAATGTTTGCTCTAAGCTTCTTGATAGCTCAGAAAGGGAAGGTAAGCTGTCATCATCTGATAGAAGGGAGCACACTAGCTCCTGGGGGAGAAAAAAACAAACCCTTTCTCTCTGGAAAACCCAGACTAGTTCTGTATATGGCTGTGCCTAGAAAGACTATGTGACTTCAGCTAATCATTTGACTGTCCTGTGCCTCAATTTCTTTAGCTGCATGAAAGGGTAGAATTCATGGATCTCTGATATCCCTTGGGATTCTAATAGTCTCTGCTCAGACAGAATCTAGAATCCCTCTGGATTGAGATTTGGACACTGGCTCCAAAGAGCGGGGAAAGCCACCCCAGAGCATTAGTGGTAAGCATGAGGTATTTTCTCCCTGGCTTGCCAACTCTCCAGTTTTAAGGCATTCAGGACCAACAAATGCCCATCACTGTGTCTGTGCTGCCCAAGTAGGCACTGAAACTCCAGCCGTCAGCACCAAGGCTACGCTGGCCACTTCCCCAGCTAGAGTTGTCTCTTGCAGTATGCAGACTGCAGCAGCTGCTCCAGCATCCACACACCCCACCGCCAATTCCCATGTAATCCCAGGGTGCCTGCTTTCAGTGCTGGAACCTTCTAGGCTTGAGGCTACCGCACAGAGGGAGCTGTGCTCTAATAAGGAGCAACTCCTCTCATGAGCCCTACCCCAGGAAACAGTTGCAAGTGGCAGAGTTGCAGGGAGTGGCTAAATGGGGGGGTTTGGCCTCAGGAGAACCCCTCACTTGACAGATTGCTCTTCTGTGAACTGTATCTTGCAAATTGAGTTGAGAGGATGGGTTAGCATCTGTCCAGTGTTCTTTCATTCCCCCCAGCGTCCTGTTCTAACAAACTGCTGCCTGCCTTCCAGCACTCTCTCCCTTTGTTAGGAAAACTAGCTCTGACCTATCTTTGATCTGATAAACTCATTCACACTGGGGTGTGAGGAATTCACACAGCTTTGGACCCTACCTTGAATAGTGTAGAGAATCTGCGGGAGAAGGAAATCTAGTGGCAACTGAAGGGCATTTCTCCGAGGCAGTGTGTAATGAAGAGTCCCTCCCATCAGCCCCACACATCTACCTACCTACCTGTGCACATACACACAGAGACACATCCTGGGAAAACCAGTTGTATTGCTGGGCGAAGATGTGGCCATCCACACTCACTGGTTGCTCGAGGTGCGGTCAGACCTGATCTAAACAGGACATAGGTAAAGTTCCCTTTGCAGCCTCCTCTCTTGTCTGACACTCAAGGCACCTGTTTTGTTGTCATTGCTTTTGGTTTTGTTTGTTTTTGCAGTACTGGGGATTGAACCCAGGGTGCTTTACCACTGAGCTACATACCCCCAGCCATTTTTTAATTTTTATTTTTAAATCAAGGCAGGGTCTTACTAAGTTGTCCAGCCCAGACTCAAACTTGCAATCCTCCTATATTGGCCTCATGAATAGCTGGGATTACAGGCATGTGCCACCACACCCAGCTAGGCACCTGTTGAATTTGCCCCCAGTCGAAGGCTCTTGCGTGAAGTCAATTTAGTTCTCCTTCCCTTTTCCCATCAGGGCTTTATTCCCAACAGCGTTTCCTAGGCTGATAAACAAAGCAATATGGCTAGTCCATTAATGGACTGAGGCCCAACCACCTCCAAGTAGCAAATTTCTGCTTTAACAGGAATCTCTGGAAATGATGCCCTGTCCCAAGTGGAGTGGGACTTAAGAAATTCAGGTGACACTACAGAAATGTCCAGAGACAGTGAGTCAGAGATCCCTCACATCACACTCTTAGGAACCAAGCCCCCATTGTGTTGGTGGACGTGTTTTTATTAGCTGAAAGTTTGCAGTGACTCAGGGGTATCCCCGGGAAAGGAAGGTGCTAGAACAAAATTGATCAAAACGGAAGCCGGGAAGGAGTGGGAGGGGAGAGGAGAATTATTGGCAGGGAAGGAGGAGGCGAGGAGCAAAACAAAATAAAAGCAGGGGATGGAGATTGCTCACTGACTAAAATCATTTTCTGTACCCAGCCATGATCTACTCATCCACTAGAATTGAAATTTTATTCCAATGTGTTGTGGGAATTATCTGTGGCTCTCAGTAGCACTCTTTGATGTCAGCTGTTGCCAGAAAGTTTCAAGACCTTTAAGTGAAAGAAGGATCAGAAGATCAGGAAGCAGGAGAGTGAGGAATACATCCTGAGCCAGGCTGCTTTCCCTGGAGCACAGAGGTAGCTCCACAAGACAGAATAGAACTTTCACTGGTTAGCAAGAGGTCTGCTTTTGTGAGCTGACGATTGGGCATGAAAAATGTATTTTGTTTTGTTTTTCCTACAACTAAACTAGCAAGCAGGCTTTTTTTGGTCATATTTGAAATGGCAGATTGTGAAAAGGGCTATTTTGATACCAATTTTTCTATCAAGGAAGTCGTACAACTAGGTGGGTGGCAATACATGTTTTCATATGAGACCTTATTTCAAAGTTGATCACTTAGTAATGCAAGCATGTCTCTGCAAATGTGGAGGACACACCGTATTATGGTTTGGGTATGAGGTGCCCCCCCAAAAGCTCTGGTGTTGATGGAGGAATATTCAGAGGGAAAATGATTAGATTATGAGAGCTCTAATCAGTCCATCCTACTTGGAATGGACGAACTGGGTGATTAACTGTAGGCATGCGGGACTTGACTGGAGGAGATGGGGTCATGGAGGTGTGCCCTGGCAGGGTTCATCTTCCCTGCTGCTTCATCTCTTTCCCTCACCCCACTCTCTCTGCTCCCCAGCTGTCATGAGCTGAGCAGCTATCCTCCGCCATGGGATTCTACCTCATCTTGGACCCAAGGAATAGAATTACTTGATGATAGACTGAGATCTCTGAATCTGTGAGCCCAAAATATACTTTTCCTCATGTAAGTTATTCTTGTCAGGTTTTTCAGTTACCGTGATGCAAAGCTGACTGATGCATAGTGGTATTACCTCTTTGTTTTTTCTGGTTGCTGCTATGAAAATTCACCAGGGAACTGACGCTCTATCAACCATTTCCATTAAGCCGGTTGCTTGTGTTTGTCAGCCTTCTGTCGCGGTGCAAAATGCCTGAAAAAAACCAACTTAATAAAAGAAAAGGTTTATTTTAGCTCATGGTTTCAGAGGTTTCAGTCCATGTCACTTGGCCCTATTGCTTTGGGCCTGTGGCAGCACAATACATCATGGTGTGAGCATATGGCAGAGGAGGATTGCTCATCTCTGGGCAGCTGGAAAGTGAAAGAGAAAGAGGAAGAGACCTGTATCCCAATATCCCCTTCAAGGACACGCCTCCAGTGACCTAACCTTTTTCCACTAGCCCCACCTCTTATTAAAGTTTCTACCACCTCCCAATAGCACCACAGGCTGTCAGAGAAGCCTTTGACACATAGGTATTCGGGGAACACTTCTAAAACATACCAATGCCTAAAGACTGCCAGTGATCTTATTTTGAAGCTTCTGCCATTGATTTGGGGAGAACTTTACAAAACTCAGTTTCTGTCTGGGGAGTGGTGGTCATTCATTCTTTGCTCTCCTGCTCCTGATACTCCTACACAAGAGGTACTAAGGGAGTCTGGGCATTTCTGCTCTGTGTTCCTCCAGTTCTGTCCTGCTACTCCTTCATATACCTCATGACTGGAGTGGGGCCTTTTTCCAGGGTAGAGAATATACATTCCCACTAACCACCTCTCCTACCTCTCTGCTCTTTTCAGAATGGGTTGAATGGCTTGCATCTGGCCTCTAAAGAAGGTCATGTGAAAATGGTGGTTGAACTTCTGCACAAAGAAATCATTCTAGAAACGACAACCAAGGTATGTCTCATGGGGAGTGGGGGCACTTGTCATAAAAAATTCAAGTCTCTTGGTCTCTTAATATAGTCCCAAACTGTCTTAGAAACTAGCCCTTCATGAAACAATCCTAAATGCACTTCTGAATTTGTCTTATCCTGATCACTTTCCAGTTCTCTGAGTTCACCTGAAAACACAGGACCCTGTTTCCAGAAAGATTCAGTGGGCCTTTACTTTTTTTATGATGCTGGGAATCAGATTGAATCTAGATACATGCTAAGCATGTGCTCTACCACTGAGCTACACCCTCAGCCCCCCAGATAAGTTTTGTTTCTTATATACAGGCATCTTTTTTATTAAGCAGGATATAGACAGTATTTGAAAAAACAAAACTAAACTAAAAAAAAAAAATCTCCTTTTACTGGCTCAAGTACCATCTGCTCAATTCCCCTTTCTCTTCTCTCCCTACTTTCTCATGTTTTATGCTTGAGTTTTCTCCCCAGCTCATTTCCCATTTGTTATTTATTAGATGGGCTCTCATACACAGCCTCAGTTTCTGCTCTGTGCAGCACACATTTTGCTGCCTCTCAAGCAGAGAACACAGAAGAACAATATGTAGAGAACAGATATAATTTATGGGTATGACGTGAACTACCAAAATATTATGAAAGTAGAATCAGATCTCAAGGTAAAATTCTGTAATTTTCATGTCATCTTCCCAATGTGAAAGGATCTCTCTGATAAAATAAACTGAGTTGCTCTTTCTGACTATATATGGGTATTTTTTTGGTAACCCCAGGACAAGTGGCAATTGTCTCCACCCTGCTCTTAAAAGTATGAAGGGATGTAATTATTATTATTTTTATTTATTTGTTTGTTTGTTTGATGCTCTCACATACCTGGCTGCAAGCAGTGTACCATCTGACCAGCTCTGTGTGGGCCGGGGCAGCCGCTCTTCCCTGGCATTTCCCCAAGAGCTGTGAAAACATTATGCTTCAGCACTTTTGCTCTTTCCAAATTCCCCCCTTTGATTGTTATTTTGCAATGAACACTTGGTGTGTCTCTTTTATTTATAGAAATTTTATGAGCCAGCATGGTTTTGGAATGCCATGCAGAGGGAGGAGGAAAAAAAAATGGTAAAACTCAAACCGTGGGCTAAGGAAGACTCGTAACAGATTGAGGAATTGTAATGGATTTCCCAAGCCTGAGAAAGATTTAAAAAAAAAATAAGCAAGAAGCCAAAACCAATCTAGACTCCTAAGCTATGCTTAGAAATTCAAAAGCATAAAGCAAATGCACTGCTTCCCCACCCTCCCATCTCCACCCCTTAGAGGCCAGAGCTCAGCACCTTAGCTATTAATGAACCGAGAAAGCTTTCATCTCCACGGACAAAAGCCTCCTCCCTCACTGTGTTTCTGTCTCTCCGTCCACTTGAATTCACTCAGCACTGTTTCAACCATCCTCCCCTCTATGAGCTCTATGCGTCCCTGAAAATGGAGAAATTAGATATTTGTGGATCAAAATAGAACTAAATAATTTTTCCTGCGCCTTCACGGTCATATTCTTTCATGCTGAGGGAGAATGTAGAGGATGGCAACCTCCTTCCTCCTGCCTCCCACAGCCCAGGGCCAGAGGCCTTCTTGAGTGTGTGTGTGTGTGTGTGCGCGTGTGTGCAGATGGGATGGAAGGGGTCCCATTTCCCAGGAACTTCCCTTTGGTGTTATTCCTTATCAACGCTGCCCTCCGCCCACACGGCATGAACCAAGACCCACAGCCAGGTTCCACAGCTGATTAGCTTCTCTTCCTAGTGGGTAGAAAGAAAGTTCTGCTACCCTCAGATTTCAGGCAGGAAAGAGCAGATGGAAAGAAACATTTGAGGTCTGCCTCTTCAGGACAGAGAACCTGAGTCTCAGTCACCTCTGTGTTTCTACCCTGCCTGGCCCAGAGCCTGACACATGGGTTCTCAGTAATGAAGGGATACAACATACGTCCTTCTTCACGGGAGGCAGGGATGCTCCACTTGGAGCTCTGAGTCCTGGTTTCTAGAAAAGTTCCTGGTGCCAGCAGCCCTGTTTCATTTAGTACAGCAAATGAAAAGGACCCAAGTGCCAAAACCTTTAACATAACCTCCTTGGACTTCTATGAGAAATTATTAATTAGCATCTATACATTCGCTTCTGGCATTTATTCCCTGCTGGATCCTGGAGAAAGAATCCTTCTGCTTATCAAATGGGACTTTGGGAGGCAACAAATAAACAAAAAATCTCCTGCCTGATGCAAACTTTGATCTTAAATAAAGCACAAGAAATGAAGATCTGAACTTCCAGCTCCCAGGTCCCCACAGGGGACCTACCTGGGGACACTTGGACAACAGTGGTTATGTGTCTGTGGAGCTGGGTCCTGAGCTGCTCAAGCCCACCTCAGTGAGGAAGCTTTGCCTGCAGGTGACAGGTGGCTGCAGTGCAAGGACTGGGTTTGAAGTCCTGGTTCTCATCAGTTCTTATTTTCAGAAGTGGATTAGTACATGATTATGGAGTTTAGTTTAAAAACTTTATGCAGTCGTCCCTCAGTATCCAGATTCCAGGACTCCCACAGACACCAAAAAATCTATGGAGGCTCAAGTCTCTGACATGGAATGGTATAGTATTTGCCCATAACCTAAGCACATCCTCGCACAGACTTCACATCACCTCTATAATACCTAATACAATGTAAATGCTAGGTAAGGAGTTGTTATACTGTATTGTATAGGGAATAATGACAAGAAAAGTCTGCACATATTCGGTACAAATGCATTTTTTCCCTAATATTTTCAACGTAAGGTTGGTGGAATCTGTGGCTACAGAACCGGGGATACAAAGGGCCAGATGAACTATAAAAAAATAGGTTGTTTATCATTTCTGCTACTTAAGTATCACAGAGACAGATGGGTCTGGCTGTAGTCCTGCTTTCTCCACTTGACTTGACAGACATGCTGACTGGAGCCTGTCCCCCAGAATGTCCCTGAACAGGGGTGCCAGTGCATGACATGCAGAGGATCCCTTGGGGAGACATTGGTAGCTTTTGGGCCCAAGACTCCTGGGAGTCAGGAGGAACCTGGCAGAAAGGTTGGCCGGCCAGGGAACCTCAGCATGCTAGACACAGATGGACACAGCTGGTCCTGCACTTCCTCTGTGAACCGTGGTTCAGTATCCAGGATAGCCACAGACCAGAAAACCTGAACGTTAAACTCACTCCTGGCAACCTGCCTCGTTTCCTTCTGCTACTGGTTCTTATCTTTTAAGAGGTTTAAGACACTTGTATGCCTTATTTTATCTTAGGGTTTTTTCTCTTTGGCTTTCCCTCCTCTCTTGTTTGGTGAGAACTTTGTCATTAAGTTTTACTTAATAATATTTTAAATATTCTCTTTGCATTTTCCTTTGCCAGATTTTATTCTACGAAGGCACCCCCCATTTATTTTCATATTTTTCTTCTCTTCCCTACATACACTATAGAGTGCATTTTACCCTTTCCTTTTTTTTTTAATATTTTCTTATGTTCTTATCCTCTCATCACCTTTGTCCCCTTCAGACCAGCTTTTGGTTTGTGGGTGTCCCTTTAACAGCATTGAGGGTATCAAGCCAGGGAATCTGCTGCCTCCCTTTCTCCAGAGCTCCCAGACATAGTGGAAGCACACCACACAGGCCAGTTTGCTTGCGGATCTCATGGTGTGTGTGCCAAGGGGCACTGTAAGCCAGTGACAAGGCGCTGTGCCTGTGTGCAGCAAGATTAGCTGTTGAGAAGTTACATTGTGTGTGTGTGTGTGTGTACTGTCAGCATAATTTTTTATTAAAAAAATGCAAGAAGAATTTTTCTCCTGGTGTCTACAATACTATTTTAAGATATATGTCAGGCCAAGCACACACATGTGCATTTTCTACCTCTTTTGACCCAAGAGAAGGCCACTAGACCTCAGCACTCGTGTTTAGCTACCTATGATAGTCATTTATGCAAGTCCAGTGCAAACCCTCCTCTGTCCCTCCCTCCGTGCATTTCAGAAAGGAAACACAGCTCTGCACATCGCTGCCCTCGCAGGTCAGGATGAGGTGGTCCGGGAGCTGGTCAACTATGGCGCCAATGTCAATGCTCAGTCACAGGTAATGGCTTTCTCTAGTCCCAGATCACTCCTCTTTTCTATTACACAGTGGACACATAAGCTATTGCATCAAGAGAATACATACATACACACACACACACACACACACACGCACACTGTAGCCGCGCCTAGATTTATTAGCAACTTGTATCCAAGCAGGGATGCGTGCATTCTTTATTGTTTTTTTCATGATTAGACTACATGTTCTAAGCATTGCAGGCCCATCTCTATCCAGTAAACCAACTGATTAATAATATTTAGTCATGGTTCATTTAGGGAGAGAAACTGTGTGTGGAGGGGGAAGGGGATGAGGCTTGGGGGTTAACAAGGAAAGGAGTAGAAATGGAAGGGGTACATGTGATCCAGTGGGGCAGACTGACAGTGGTGAGGGGCAAGACCCAAACTTCCTGGAGAGTCATCCCCACCTTGCGGCCTTTGGTAATAACTCATTATGCTGTTTCAAAGAGACAGTGAGTCTTCACAGATGGGGGGTATCTCCCTGGGGGATGTGTGAAAATGAGATGAAGAGAGAGCTGTCCTCTCTTTTCGAGGGTTTTCCGCCTGCGTCTGCCTCTCTCCTCATTGCAGGTGAGTTCTAATGGCCTCTTCTTTTGGCTTGCAGAAAGGCTTTACTCCCCTGTACATGGCAGCACAAGAAAATCATTTGGAAGTGGTAAAGTTTTTACTGGAAAATGGAGCTAATCAGAATGTAGCCACAGAAGTAAGTACTTTGGGAAAATGCCCTCATCACCAGAGTGCCCTGGGCATATGATATGGGATCTTCCTGGGATGGGTCCTGACTGCATCTGAGATCTCAACTGACATAGAGTGTCACTGAGTGTTCCTGACCTTCATGTCACTTGCATGTCACTTCATGTCACACCTGAGTGTCCCGAGGTTCTTCAAGGGAGTAAGAGACAAAGTCATGGGTCTTGAGCAATGCCCAGACGTAGATGAAAGAAATGACATCAGACTTGAAGATGTCATCCTGCTGATATCCAACGCTGAGGGCTAGTGGGTGGGGCTGGTGTGTGAATGTCTGATTGACGAGTCTGCCTACCCGAGAAAGGCTCTTGTCATGAACCCATGGTACACCCTTGAACAAGTCACTTTAGCTCTGATCCTGAGGTTAGTAGTTGGATTAACTGGAGCCGAGGCTGTTCCTGACTCTTGACTCAATGACTTTGCCGTATCCTGCCTCAGCACTTCACGGGGTCCTGTTCCCCTCAGTATGCAGCCAAAGGAATCAATATTAGTAATTCACATTAAATGCTCAGGGCCTGCCTTGGTTTCTAGCATATGGTAGGTATTCAGTAATATTCTGCCATGTTCAAGGCATGATTCTGGCACGGATGGATGGGCTGAGAGGGAGGGTAGGTAAAGAATCAAAAGCAGTAAAATGTCTCATAGCACACAGTGAGGCTAGAAACAAATGATAAAGGAAAATTAAGTAAATGCTTAAAAATGATTACCACAGGCTCTGTGAGGCTGCAGAGCAAGGAAGTGGTACAAGAAAATCTTTAGGGAGGAGATAGGTGGCATTTAAAAGCTAAGCTTGGAGGATAAAGAGAGCTTTGAAAAGCAGCACATCAGAGGAAGGTCATTTTAGGCTGGGACCCATCAGGAACAAAAGCCCTGAGGCAAGAGTATGTGTCCCATCTTGAGGACAGCAAGTGTCCAAGAGTCAGTGTTTTACTCAGCTTTTTTGTTGCTGTGACTAAAAGACCTGACAAGAACAATTAGAGGAGAAGAAGTTTGTTTGGGGCTCACACTTTCAGAGAGATCTCAGTCCACACATAGCCAGTTCCATTGCTGAGGGCCCAGATGAGGCAGAACACGATGGCAGAAAAGTGTGGAGGAAGAAAGCAGCTCAGGACGTGGCAATCTGGAAGCAGAGAGAGCTGTGTTCACGAGGGACAAAATATAAACTCCAAAGACACACTCCCAGTGACCCACCTCCTCCAGCCACACTCTACCTGCCTATAGTTGCCACCCAGCTAATCCATACCAGTGAATTAAACCATTGATTATGTTTCACCTCTCATAACCTAATTGTTTCACCTCTGAATGTTTTTGCATCGTCTCACATGTAAGCTTTCGAAGGACATCACGTATCCAAACCATAACAGTCAGAGTAAATCCATCTTTCCTCTCCTCTGGCCAGGATGGCTTCACTCCTCTAGCCGTGGCTCTGCAGCAGGGCCATGAGAATGTGGTGGCACACCTCATCAACTATGGGACGAAAGGGAAAGTGCGCCTCCCGGCCCTGCACATCGCAGCCCGCAACGATGACACACGGACAGCTGCGGTGCTTCTGCAGAATGACCCCAACCCAGATGTCCTTTCCAAGGTGAGGGTGGCCAGGAGGAGCACCCGGGGGACACCAGGCCACAACCATGGAGGCCTATGTGATAGAGTCACCACAAACACCCAACCATTTCCCAAGAATGAGCCAGGCCCTAGACGGACCACCTGTCACACTGGGCACCAGCTCCACAGTGCCATCAGGTTCCCAGTAACAACACAGACAGGAGCCAGTAGACAGCTCCGCTTTAGGTGCCCCCCCTACCCCATGAATACAGAGAAAAATGTTCTTAGCAGGGAGCAGGGAACGTCCAGGTGGGGTGGGATGAGTCTCCATCCAGAGTGAAGCTGGGTCCAGGAGTGGCATTCTGGGCTTTTCTTCCCCTTTTTTTTTTACCCCAGCTGCCCCCTGCTAGAGGGAGGAGGTGTCCCAGTCTTGGGGGGCTGGAGTGTGGAAAGAGGGGTTTCCCCAGGGGCCTCATTTGTTAATCAGTCATCTACACTGTTGGATCCACTGTCTGAACATTTAGACTCTGTTTTCTTTCAGTGGGAGTGGATTTGGGCTGAATTGTTCACATGGCCCCCTCACCCCACTCCACTCTAACCCATGGCCACTGGGTTTTGTCTCCAAAACAGCTGACAAGGGATAGATGTGTCTGAGGTTATAAGACAGGGTGGCAACAATGGACCCACCAAGGGGCCAGAGGTCTGCCTTTGGTCAAGCAAATGAGTCATCAGACTATTTTAGGAAGCTGAAACTATCCCTAGAATTAAGATCAAGGACCCCCATAACACTTGCCATCCATGAATTAAAATCTCCTCCTAAGTAATCTTTCCGATGAGTGGCCCTACAGAGTTTGAGGCAATCGTACTCTATGGCTTGTCCATGGGCACAAAGCAGAGACTGGTCACTCAGGTGCCTGTTTTTTTAATACAACATGCTACAGGATGTCCCTTGACCCATTCTGCGATGCGACCATCCATCAAAATCTGCTTCATGTATTAGGTCCTCTGGATCTACCAACTTTTCCTGGATCCCCAGACTGATTCTTGGTTAGAGATGCCAGGTTTTCTCTCCTCTCTTGGGAAGACACATGACAGGTTTTCTACCCCTCTGTTGTACCCCAGACGGGATTTACCCCCCTCCACATCGCAGCTCACTACGAGAACCTCAACGTGGCCCAGTTACTCCTCAACAGGGGAGCCAGTGTCAACTTCACGCCACAGGTAACCTATCTTCTGCATGGCTGTCTGGGAGTCTGGGGGTTTCTAGAATCTGGGTGTCCCTGCCTCTTGCCCTGACACCATGGAATTCATCCATGCTGCAGAAATGCCTAGGGGTGAAACAGCAGTGTCTATCAAGACCCCTTGCTTGCTGACAGGTTCCTAAACAGTCATCCCTCATTTTCTGCCTGTTTTGTCTTGAGAAACTCTAAACCACATTTGGTCATTCTTAACATGGGAAACATAGAGGCAGGGGCCAGTTTTCAAATAGTCAGCTTGCTTTCTGTCTGTTAGGGTGACTCTGGGGGACATGGCTTGGCCAACAACAGTGTAAATAGGTCCTCTCAGGTTTTAAAACCTTTCTTCAGTGAGAAATGCCCTAACAGTAGGTTTAAAATGGCTACAGTTGCAGGGCTGGGGCGCTGGGGAGCGGGGTGCACCCAGCCACATTCAAGAGGATGCCTATTCCTGACTGTACCCTGCTTCTTCCCCTCCAGAACGGTATCACACCACTGCACATCGCCTCCCGCAGGGGGAACGTGATCATGGTGCGACTCCTGCTAGACCGGGGAGCCCAGATAGAAACAAGGACCAAGGTGGGTGCCAGCAACCTTCATGGCCAGGTCAGGGGAGGGGGTTCTGCCCTCGAGAGCCTCACCTGGAGAGGTAAGCTCCTGGTGACCCCGTTAGTGACACACCACTCGCCTCCCAGGGCATCTTGCCATGTCTGCCTGGTGCAGCGGGAGAAGATCATAAGCTGGAGTCAAACTAGCCCCAAAGGAAACATCAGCACTTCTGCAGCTGAGAACAATGCTGCAGGCAGTCTTCTCTCCAAATGGCCTCTGATGGGTGCCTTTTGGGCTTTCTGTTTTTCACTCTGTCTTTTAAAGGACGAATTGACACCTCTCCACTGTGCAGCTCGAAATGGGCACGTGCGAATCTCAGAGATCCTGTTGGACCACGGGGCACCCATCCAAGCCAAAACCAAGGTGTGTACCTCCTTCCTGTTGGGGGAATCTTCCAGGCAGGGATCCAGATCAGACAGACCTGGGATCAAATCCCATTTCTGTAAAAGAGAGATGTCAATACAACTGAATGCAATAGTGTGTATGACATTTATTGCAACACCTGTCACATAGGAAGTTCTAATTATTCTGGATCAAGGATTGAAAACATTTTATCTAAAGGACCAGGTAGTAAATATTTAGGCTTTACAGGCTTCAGTCTCTGTTGCAATGATTAAACTGCCAATGGAATGAAAAAGTAAACATGGGCAAACTAGTGGCCATGTTCCAACAAAACTTTGTTTACAAAGCTAGGTAAATCTGCAGGCCAGATCTGGCCCAAAGACTCTAAATCAATCCCTATCTCTTTGATCCTAGCTCCAGAAGCAATAGAAGCTAAGACTTTTAGAAGTCTTCAGAGCCTAGGGCAAATGGGAGTGAAGTTTTAAAAAGAAAATGAAACTGTCCTTCTCAAGCTCCATTAGAGGCCAGAGCAAAGGTCCATCTCTAGTTTCTAATGTGAGGACTTGAGTCTTCCAGGAGGGAAGTTCTGCCTCTACCTCCTCCAGGCCTTCTGCCCTGTTCCTTGGGGTGAATTTAGAAGATGTGTCAAAGTAGAAAACCAGGCCCCTACTCAACCACTGAAGTGCATTTGTCAGGAGCCAGGAACAGAAGGATCCAGATCCAGTTCTACTTTGTCACTTTATTCACTGAAAACCACATTAATTAAGGACCCCTAAGTATGATACACACATTTATTTGGCACTGTGAGGCATTTAAGAAACATTAGAGCTGGGTGCCATGGTGCAGCCTGTCGTTGTTTGAGGCAGGAGGACTGCAAGTTTAAGGCCAACCTGAGCAACTTGTTGAGACCCTCTCAAAATAAAATTTAGAGTAAGACTGGGATATAGCTCAGTGGTAGAATGCTTGCCTAGCAGGTGCAAGGCCCTGAATTCCAACCCAGTGTATGTAAAGAAAGGAAGGAGGGAGGAAGAGAAAGAAGCATTAGACAGAGCCACTGATCTTAAGATGCTTGTAAGGAGAAGTAATACACACATCTGAAAAGTTAACCATGATTTGACAAATATGAGAATAAGGTCTAAGTGAATGGCACAGATCAGGAAAGCCCACAGGGGTCCAGGGTGGTCAGGGAAGGGTTTGTGGAAAAGGTGGGCCTAACTGGTAATGGCTTAGAGTATTTGGGTGGAAAGGAGAATGTAGCTGGAGGCCAGCAGGAGCAGGGAGGCCTGATTGAACCAAGCTCACTCAGGACTCACTTCAAAGCATCACATAGGCCAGAAAAGGGAAGTGATGTTGGTATCATTGTCCTGAATTTCCGTGTTCCATTCCCAGAAAGCCTTGCAATTGTTTGTGTTGTTTTCTTTACCCAGAATGGCTTGTCCCCAATTCACATGGCGGCTCAGGGAGACCACCTCGACTGTGTCCGACTTCTATTGCAATACAATGCAGAGATAGACGACATCACCCTGGACCACCTGACCCCACTCCATGTCGCAGCCCACTGTGGCCATCACAGGGTGGCCAAGGTCCTTTTGGATAAAGGAGCCAAACCAAACTCCAGAGCCCTGGTGAGTGGGCAGCTATTGAAGAAGGTGCTGGAGGGGACAAGGACAGAGGGAGGTAGAACCAGAGCCTGACCTGGGCAGGACCAGAGCAGGTGCCTTGAGAGGATCCTAAGATTCAGGGCCTGTGCAGTGTGGGTGGCTGCTAAAGCCTGGGAGACAAGTGCACTTGGTGTGTGCTCATCCTTCACTCCTGCACTCAGTTAGCACAGCCCCTGTAGTGGGCTGTGGTCCAGGGTGGGTTTGTGCCCAGGAGTCCTGACTCCAGAAGCAGCATTCATGGTGTACACATGGGTTGAGGAACCACTTCAGCTCCAACCAAGCCCAGGCTGAAGAACAATGAAGTCTCAGAGACTGCCGGGCTTTCCCAACAATGGCAGCGGTGGCCTGAGCTGAGTAATCTTCTTCTGCAGAGGGGCTTAACATGACACTGCTACAGGCATGAGTTTAGGCCTAAAGCAGATTCCTCCTGTGGCCATGGTTTTTCTCTCTCCTCCCTAGGTCAAGGGTTCCCAGGTTGGTCCAGGAAACTAGTGGGGCTATAACCCATTATCTCCTCTGCCTCCTGTCCATTTCCAGAGGAGGAGAACTGAGTGGGGCAAGGCATCTTTCAAGGGCAGCAGAGGATGGCTCATTCATTCATTTGAAAATGCTTTCATTAAGCATTGACCTCAGCCATGCACTGGGGTACTGGAGGCTTCTCAACCTTGGACCATTGACATTTGGAGTTGATGTTTGTGGTTCTGAGCATTGTAGGATGATCAGCATCATCCCTGGCCTCAACCCATTAGGTAGCAACAGCTCTCCTCCCCTAGTTATGAAAATCAAAAGTGTCTCCAGAGCCGGGCGTGGTTGGCGCACTGTAATCTCAGTGGCTCAGGAGGCTGAGGCAGGAGGATCGGGAGTTCAAAGCCAGCCTCAGCAAAAGCAAGGCACTAAGCAACTCAGTGAGACCCTGTCTCTAAATAAAATACAAAAATAGGGCTGAGGATGTTGCTCAGTGGTTGAGTGCCCCTGAGTTCAATCCCCAGTACCACAAAAATACGTATATCAAATTAACTAATTAAAAACAAAAATGGAGAATTTCCCCTTGTTGTATGCACATTTTTGAAATGTTGGGTGAGTGACCAATAAGGATAGCTGCTGATTCTGCAAGTCGATGGGCAAAGATCATGCTTTCCTACCCATAGATGGTTGAAGATGCCCCTTAGCGTTAGGACCTGAGATTTGTGTCTGGACCATAACTTGGGATGAGCCCAGTGACAGAAAGACCTTGTCTGTGGAGCCCTACACCATAGCCATAAACAGGAAGTTGGGCAGGGGTGGGACAAGACTACGTCCTTCCCTTTTAGCAATTTAACTCTCCCATGACCCCTGGTGTAGAGAAACTGAAAGTAAAGTTCAAACAGAAAGATGAGCATATCCGCTTGGAAAGGTCTGGGGAGATGGTAATAACAAGTTTATTGAGTGTTTATTATATACCCAACACTACATGAGGCCCTTTCTGTACATTATCTGTCAATATTATCATTCTCATTTTACAGATGGGAGGGCTGAGCCTTTGGACAATTAAGTGGAAATAACAACTTACTTGAAGAGTTATAAAGTTAAATAAGATAGAACATATCATTTTCTATGACTCAAAGGCTTGACTCAAATTCCAGCTCTTTATCCGCTTCGCTGTGTCCCTGAGAAAATCATTTAACCTTTCGGGGCCTTACCTTTCTTGTTTGTAAAATGAAATGTTGGGTTTGATAATGTTAACATTTCCCAATCTTTGTTTTCCCTTTGGGGTTCAGGATGACCAGACCCCACTTCACTGCGCAGCTCGCATCGGCCACACAAACATGGTGAAGCTCCTCTTAGAAAATAATGCCAACCCCAACCTGGCCACCACTGCCGGGCACACGCCCCTGCACACTGCGGCCCGAGAGGGCCATGTGGATACAGCCCTGGCCCTTCTGGAAAAGGAGGCATCCCAGGCCTGCATGACCAAGGTACAGCCCTTTTTCTCTTGTTCTTAAAAAGTGACAGGCACCTGTAGTCCCAAATCCTAGGAAAGCTAGGGCAGGAGGACCACTTGTGCCCAGTTCACGTTCAAGGCCAGCCTGGGCAAGAACTTGTCACAAAAGGAAAAAAAGAAAAGAAAAGCCATAAATAACAGACTGGGGCTCCAAGGGGATTCCTGCCTGATGGCCTTTGAAGTTTTAATGACAATGTAGGCAGCTGGAAGGGTGGACACCCATAGGACTGGCCACCATCTGTGAGCCTGGTGTGTTGTTGTACTTTCCCAGAAAGGGCAGTGAGCCATTCTCTCTTTCATTCACTATTCATCCATTTATCACAGACCAATTATTTCTCAGGCACCTGCTCTAACCCATGACAGGGAGATTTTGGAGATTCAAGAAGGAATAAGGGGCTTGGGATATAGCTCAGTTGGTAGAGTGCTGGCTTACCTAGCACTCACAAGGCCCTGGGTTCAATACCCAGCACCACCAAAAAAAAAAAAAAAGAAGAAGAAGAAGAAGAAGGAATAAGTCCCTTTCTTCTCCCAGGGAGTGAGCATCTAATGACAATATCAGGCATGGGAGGAATGCAGAGGTGCCTGGTGGAGGAAGCTTGGGTTCCTGAGGTCTTGGCATCTCAAAGGGATCAAAACTTGGGGTGCCGGGAAGCCTCCATTGCTGTGGGCCCTTTCTCCCAGGAGAATGGCTCTGGCTTCCTGTGGTCCTGACAGCCTGTGTTTCTCCTCAGAAAGGATTTACCCCTCTCCACGTGGCGGCTAAGTACGGGAAGGTGAGGGTGGCAGAGCTGCTGCTGGAAAGAGACGCACACCCCAACGCTGCCGGGAAGGTGAGTTTGTCCGTCTCCTTCTGGGGTCAAAGGAAACAAAACAGGACAAACTTCACTACTTGTGGATTCCATCTCTTACCTGTTTTGCCCACGCTTTGGGCAGACATCTAGGGAGAATGGCCTTTGAAAAGAGTGATCTTTCTGTGAAAGGCCTAGTAATGTTAGAAGGTTAGAAGGCCTTCTCTGAGCAAGGGTGATTTCACTGCTCTGCATCCCCTGCTGCCTCCACAGGGATAGTACTTGGCCCTGGGTCCTGCTGGGTATGTCCCCTAGTGACTCCTAGTCAAGATTGACTGGGAACACGTTTATTTATTTTTTTTTAACAGTAACTTTATTTTCTTAATTAATTAATTTTGTGGTGGGGTACTAGGGATAGAACTCAGAGGCACTCACCACTGAGCCACATCCCCAGCCCTATTTTGTATTTTACTTAGAGACAGGGTCTCACTGAGTTGCTTAGCACCTCACCATTGCTGAGGCTGGCTTGGAACTTTCGATCCTCCTGCCTCAGCCTCCTGAGCCACTGGGATTATAGGTGTGTGCCACTGCACCCAGCTATTTTTAAAATTTATTTTGCAGTGCTGGGGATCAAACCCAGGGCCTCATGCATGCTGGACAGATCCTCCACCACCGAGCTACACCTACAGCCCATCCTTCAATACAATTTTAACCAGATTATTACAGATTTTATAAATTTTTAAGCAGATTTTACCTGTTTAAAATAAGTGCTGTGAATCTCATAAAGGGATCCCAAGTGGAAAACCCACTGGAGTGAAGCTGTTCTCATTTCTCTGTTTTGTCCCTTTGCAGAATGGCTTGACTCCCCTACATGTGGCCGTTCATCACAATAACCTGGAGATCGTCAAGCTACTGCTGCCCCGGGGTGGCTCCCCACACAGTCCCGCCTGGGTAAGATGCCTCCCTGGGCAGACCAGGAGTGCCCAGCCGTGGGCGCCGAGTCTACAGCCCACAGAGGGTTGTTGTGAACGCCACCCAAGGGGTCTGGTGTTTTGCTTTTATTTTTTACCTCAGACACCTCACCCCACTTTCACATATGTTACCTGCAATATAATTGCCACTATTTGGAGACCAGGAATGAGGTGGGAAGCAGCGACACTCCTCCGCAACAGGCTCCCTGGCAGAGATGGAATTGGCTTTACACACCAAATGTATGCCCCAAGCAGCCGCCTGCCAGCTGAATTTTGTAAACTGGCTATCAAAGATCAGCTTGGATAAGGATCTCTGGGGAGCCATAAGCCTTGTTCTCAGAGATCCCTACTCAGTGGGACTGTGGGATGGCCCAGGAGTCCAATTTCCCACCTGCTCTCCACGTGCTCTGATGCTGGGGCAAGATGCTGACACTTGGAGAAACATCCAAGGCTGCTGGGGGCACTTTCTGGAACCTTGAAGGAAGAAGCCTTTTCTGAGTGAATGATCACCCCAAAATTTATTTCTCTCATGAGTTCAGACATTTAGATTGTGGCATTCTTTTAAGTATAATATATATGATGTGGAATATATATATAATGTGGAATATATATAATGTGGACCCTCAGGGAAGCAGAGTCAAAGGAACTTTGTAGGGCCAGCATGGGGGAGGGGGTAACACAAGGACACAGCCACAGCAAGGAAGGAGCATTTTGCGGGGATGCCCCCACCCTGTGGAAAGGTGAGGGCTATGTGGGGTTTGTGTCCATGAGGGCCAGGACTCTGAGGGCTGGTGGCAGGGAAAGGAGAGGGACAGGACTAGGCATACAAGAGACACATGCAGTCTCTGTGCCCAGAAGTTCGTAATCTGACAGGGCAGCCCAAAGCATGAGAAACACCATCAGATGACAATTTATGGCAGAGCTGTCATGTGGAGGGAGTGTCAGAGCTGCCTGGGAGGGAGCCACAGGATGGTCCCTGTGTGATTCCAGCTGACACCTGCAGACTTTGGAGCCTCAGTGGCCCAGGCAGGAGAAAAATCAGTGCAAGGCTTCAGTTGTTTTTCCCTGCTCAGCACGGATGCTTATCTCAACCTTACAGCATCCCTTTCCTGCAGACACAGCATCTCCCAGATGCCCCTGTCTCCTCAGGCTTCTGTCCCTGCTATTGTCATAGTGAACCTCACGTTACTGTGCAGAGGGAGCTCGCGGCCCTGCTGAGATGTCGACTTACTCCTGCTTCTAAAAATAAAAAGTTGGACTCCCCTCCTCCTCCTCCTCCTCACTCTCCTACTTATATAAAAGGAACTGGAGCCAGGTTCATGATATTTAAAGAGAGCTAAATGCAAGTGCAAACGCTGTACAGATGGGTTTTGTTTCCATGGCAAAAAATAATCTCCAAAGTAGTCTGGCAATTTTGTAGAATTTCACATGCAAATCCCTCTGCACCCAAACCAAACTCTCCCCTTCCTAATTTGATGCTAATGTTGCAACATTCAGGCAGAGCCCTCTCACGCATTCAGTCCTCCAGATGAGCTCATTTCCGTAGGAAAGAAGAGTCTTTGCCTGGCACACATCCCTCCCTAACTGCTCCCCGACTCGCTAGCCCAATTGCCTCTTGTCCTTGTCACCTGTAGAAGGTCATCATTACCTGGTTTGTCATCATTAGTCCTGGTTTGGAGGAAGTTCCATTGGAATAGCCCATGTTCAGAAATCGTCAGTGGCTCTTGTATCATCTCTATGATACAAGGTGACCTAGCAGCCCTAGACATCTCCAGAGCAAGCTCTCCTTTGGCCAGGAGAGGGCGCTGTTGCCAACACGGACACCCACAGTTGCCTAAGTGGTCTGGAACTCCTGGTGATGTGTCCATGAACGTACTTCAAATTTTGTCAGTGACTTTCCTTTGTACTTTAAAAGAAAACCTAATAATCCTTACTTTCTTATAGCAAATGCCTTCTCTGGGCCAGCACTAGCAGAGGGTGCATCTCATCTGATGGTGTCTGCCCTGCTGGGGAGGAAACATTCTATAGTGGTCTCAGAGAAGATCATCTGTAATTGGAGATGGCTCCATGTCTCAGGATTGACCACTGAGCCACATCTCTTTTTTGCTCTCTTTTGATACAGAACAAAAAAAAATCATTCTGCTTAATTAATTTTATTACAATCAAAATGCTGATCTTGTTTTATGAACACAACCCCCAAAGAACAATGTCATGTTTTCTCATAATGGAATCCAATTAAAAAGGAGAAATACTAGAAAGAATTATCTTACATAATTTTGCCAAGAGAATGATTTTTAATTCAATTTAATTTGGGAAGTAAATTACAAATTTTTAATTTCCCCAATGAAAGCCACTTTACAGACCAACCTAGCTATCCTATTCCATGTCCCCATTACTATATAACTGGGATTTTACTCTGTTGGTCAGCTCCTTCTATTCCCTTCCCTTTTCCTCACCAGTGATCCTGAAAGAGTGAAAAATGTTGGTTGCCACAAGAAAACGGTGGCTGGCAGAGGGGAATGCAGTCCTCAAGAACAGCTAGGGGAGGCCGGCCAAGGTGGGAGGAAGCTCCTTGAAAAAATAGCAGGTACCCACCTGCCCTGGGAAAAGAAGTCCTTGGGCCTGGCATCCCTCTTTGCCATGAGTGCTTGAGGGTCTTGCTACTCAAGTGTGATCCCTGGAAAGGCAACATCAACATCATCTGAGAGCATTATTACCTTCCTACACCTTCTTAATTACAATCTACATTTGAACAAGGTCTCAAGTGATTCGCATGCATATCTGAGTTCAATTCTGTCATTTTATTATTTGGCGTTAGATAAAGCACTCACCCCTCAGGGGATTGGCTTCTTTATCCGCAATATAGGATAGCAATAAAAATACCTGCATTTAGTACCTTGCATGGTGTGGGTGAAGCTCAAAAGAGATAATGGAGGGAAAAGTGGTTTCTAAAAAAACGATGCCCAGGAGCCAATCTATAGGCTGTCAACGATGCGCAGTTGGATAAGAGGTGTGCTCCAGATGTAAACCCATGCACTGCTTCCTTCATGGAGAAAGTTTCATTAAAAAAAAAAATAGCAGAATGAATAGAAGACAATGGCATAATTGACTTACTCACCCAAACTCCTTTGTCTCACCTTGTACTTACAATGCCTTATGAATCAATGCATCACAAACCCACATTAGTTTTATTTCCTTTTGTATCTTTATTTTGGAAAGATTCTTTCTGTACATTATCATATTTGATCTACCCAACAACTTTGAGAAATGAAAAAGGTAGTTGCTCTAACACTCTTTTAATGGCTTAAAAGAAATACAAAAGGAAGTCCAGGAGGTAGAATACTTGCCCGGGTCACAAACGAAGACTGGCGCCCGGTGCCTGGTGCGTGTCCACTTCCATCACCTGTCTGATGCCAGCAGGCCCAAAAGGCAGCACTTGCCCCAACTGTGCAGGGACAGGAGAAAGGCTGCTGTTTCTTTCTTTTATGAAATGTTGGGGTTTGGGGTTATTCTTGTTTTCTTGCCCACCTAGCCTTCTAGTTGTTCTGTAGCCCACCTAATTGAATCCCAGCTTTGTTCCTTGACAGAGCATTTCCTGCACAGCAGTTTATCTGTCTCAGCAGAATAACACAAAATAGATGGTGAAAAAAAAGGGACAGACATTTCCTGGCTATGGGAGCCTGGAGAGCCATCTCCAAATCAAATGGCTTTTTTTTTTGTTTGTTCACTTAAATTGCTCTCCTGGGTGACACCAGCCCTGCTCAGTAGTTGTTCAGCAGCCCTAGAGCCACGCCCAGCCTTCCCTCAGGCACTCATATTGCCAACTCGGCATTCCTGTCACCAAACTCTGGGTGGCTTCCTCTCTTTCAGAATGGCTACACCCCTTTGCACATTGCTGCCAAGCAGAACCAGATGGAGGTGGCCCGCAGTCTGTTGCAGTATGGGGGGTCTGCGAATGCAGAGTCGGTGCAAGGTGTGACTCCCCTTCACCTGGCTGCCCAAGAAGGTCACGCAGAGATGGTTGCTCTGCTCTTCTCGAAACAAGCCAATGGCAACCTGGGGAACAAGGTAGGTGTGGCCCCCTTGGATTTGCCCTGTAGTCCTGGTAGTATGTGTTGGTGTCAGCTCATCAGATATAAATCTACATGTGGAGCACCTAGCGCGGGCTCAGCTTCTGAGTCAGGTGGTGTGTGTGTGTGTGTGTGAGGTCCCTACAACAAACAGCCCTGTGTAAATTGTGTCTCGGTTTGTGAATGAATCAATAGAGTCAGAAAGATTGCTTGTTCTCAAGGTTACAGGTCACTGAACAAAAGCTTTGCCTTTTCTCCTACCATGCTGTCTTTCTCAACAGATTCACGATGTGCAAGAAGTTCTAAGTGAAAATCCAGAGTATACTTTCCTGAATATAGGCCAGTGTGTAACTTCAGGAGTATATTCAGTAATTTGGTACTAAATATCCACTTTCTGTGGAGGAAGATTTTTTTTTAAAATACTGATCTATACATTAGACTAGCCATTCTTAATTTAGGAGTATAGGTATATGAGCATGATATCTACTAAAATTGTATACAACACTTTGGGTTTATGGGCACATGAGTGCCTTTCTGGCTGAGGTGTTCCTAGATTCCCTCAGCTTCTCAAAGGAATTCATGACCCAAAAGAGACTAAAGAATCGGTTCTTTTTTAAATAACTAATTTATTGAAATATAATTCATATAAAATTTATCCTGTCACCTGTACAATTCAGTGGATTTTAGTACATTTAAAGCATTGGAAAACTATCATTACCTAACGTAGGACATTTTCATCACCCGAAAAGGAAATTCCATCTCTGTTAGCAACCACCTTCTGATTCCCCACAAAACCCCCGTCGCTGACCACCACCTACCTGTCTCTGAATTTTCCTATTCTGGAAATTGCATTTAAATGGAATCAAACAATATGAAGAGCTAGTTCTTTAGATGATAAATTAATATAACAGTTTCAGAAAGGCAAGCATTTTAAGGATGATTTCAGATTTCCTAAACCTCTGATCCGATGGTTCTTTTCATATAGGTTTGGATAGGTGACCTCCAACAAGGGAACCATTGTAGTCATGGCATTCTGGGTGTCTTCCTTGTCCCATGTAAAGTGAGCTACATAAGAAGACAATAATGGTGGCAGTGTGTTTTTGTTCAGGAAACACTCTCACCCCTGCCACCCTCCCAAGGCAGATTCCTGGTGTTACCCCGAGAACTGAGCCAGTCACCTGCCTGAGGGGCTAGCAGTTGACACAGTGACGTTGGCACAGGCACCTGCAGCCAAGGAGGGCCACTGTTCATTGGCTTCTGGTCAGCCTTGGGGAATGCAGAAGGCAGAGGAGGGCAGGTGGAGTCACTAATGGGGCCACTGCCTGTGACTTCAGAGGAATCAGCTGTTGGTCCCACTGTTAGCAGAGTGTATTGAGGTAAGGTGCAAGGAGGAGAAGACTTCTGACATTTTTGTACAACAAGAGCTCTGATTCATTACTACCCTCCGGAAAAAGCTGTGATGAAAAGTCCATGAACGTGGTCTTTTCACTCCCAGCTCTTTACAGATCCTCCCTGCTCTTTACAGTGCTGCACTGGCTGTGATCCCATAATAGTACGCTATATTTAAAGAGTACATTGTGCTTTTCAAAGTGATTTTACATGAACTGTGCTTTCTCAAATGCTCCTTACGTTCCCTCTAGATAGGTCAGTGATAGAATCCCTATTTTCTAAATTAGGAAACCAAGGCTCTGAAAATTTACCATGGAAATAGAAAGTGTTGTCATTGGAAGGTACTCTAAAGTTCATTTATGACCTGTGAGCCAAATCCAGCCCACCACTTGTTGTAAATAAAGCTTTATTGGAACACAGCCATGACCATTCACTTCTAGAGCCGCTTTGTTACCTTAAGGGACAAAGTTGGGTACTTGCAACAAAGACACAGATTTAAAATATTGACAGTCTTACCCTGAACAGAAAAAATTGACACTTCCCGATTTCATTTAACTATCTCATTTTTTTAGGTAGGGATATTGAGGCTCAGAACAGGAAGAGTTTTGCTAAACAGGTGGTCAGATAGCAGGCTATGGCTGCAAACCAGGCTTCCAGACCTCAGTGCTCTGTCACAGTAGCCTGGAATTGTTTCCTGCCTCAAAGCTGATGAACATCTTTCTTTTTCCAGAGTGGACTCACTCCTCTCCATCTGGTAGCACAAGAAGGCCACGTTCCAGTGGCAGATGTGCTCATCAAACACGGTGTCACAGTGGATGCCACTACCCGGGTAAGGCAGGCAGCCCTGAGCTAGCTTCTGTCCTCATGGCTCCCCCTGCTGAGCCTGTGTTCTGTGACCCAGGCCCAGGGTGCCTCCCTCATGCCTCAGAATCATCTCTTCCCCTGGGGGACAGAATCCTAAGGATCTGGTGGAACTTTCTTCCCTGCCACTTTCTGGCAGGGAAGTAGAATTCAAGGCAGTAGAATTCAAGGACACCATCCTAATGATCTCACATTCCCCTTGGGAATTTTAAAAAGTTTGTTGGAGCTTTGAGCTTCTGCAGCAGGAATTTGGAGGAATGTTGAATTGTGATCTGCCTTGTATGAGTTGCAGAGGAAGGTCAAAGGGGGGGGGGGCTTCCTTGGAGTCACTCAAAAATGCAGCCCCTTCTATTCCAGCTGTTAGTTGAATTCAGCTCAACTCGCTTTGAACCTCTTTTGTGTGTAAGGAGCTCAGTGAGATGGTGTGAGCGAGGCACATGCAGTTTGGAAGATGGGCTGCAGGCATTTGTGGTTTAGTGTGGAGATGATTGCAAGAGACAGGAAGGAACTGGAAATATGATATTGGTGGGAGAGAACACCCGGGAGCCCCGAGAGGGCCAGGGTGCTTCCAGCTGGTGGGAAGGAGGAGGCTTCCTGGAAGAAGTGCATTTTGCTCCTTTCATCACAAGGTAGTTGTATTAAAAGGAAGGGACAGAGTGACGCCACCACCAGCCCCACCCCTTCTAGAGATCTCCTGGAGCACTAGGCAACATGAGGTCATCCTGAGAAAAAAACTGGAACCGCCTCTTTGTCCCCACCTGCCTGCATCAACAAGAATCTGTTTTTAAAAAGCCAAGAATGTTCTGGATCTTTGGGGCTTCTCTTGTGTGCCCAGTTTAGTCTTTTAGGTTCCTTCCCTGAGACCCCCTATTCTTTGGGTTAGAACTGCCTCAGGGATCCTAAGCCAGCCCGCTACATGAGGGTCTTGCCCACAGCATCTGTATTAAGATGATCTCTGCAGTCCGGCTCTGGTTCCCTGGGTACATTTGGGAACAAAGAGTTCAGAGGGCCTTGGCTCAGAGGCGGCACCAAAATATTCGATGGGGGCTGGGGCTGGAGCTCTATGGTAGAGCATGTGCTTGGCAGGCATGAGAACCTAGGTTCAATTCCCAGCACTAAAAACAAACAAAAAAATATTCATCAGGACAGATTCCTTGAAAATAAGCTCCTTCTTAGACCAAACTCCCACTATTTCAAGAAATGAGCATTTCCTATAAATTCCATTACACTAAACTCAGTGACCCCAAGCAGCCTTTGGGGATCTTACAATGGGAGTTCACCTTTCTAATGAAATAAGTCTGCAGTCACTGGGGTCAGCCAGGACTCCATGTGTCCATTTGTCCTGCTCTTCACACTCTTCTCAGCAGAGGGCCCCATTGCTGTTCCTGTCTTCTTAAAATGACTCCTCTTAGTCTCTGGAGCACAGCTCTCTCCATTGTCCCTCCAGCCTCCCTTCCGACTTTCCCTCTGAATGTTGGTGCAGTCCTTAGGCCCCTCTCTGTTCTCCCTCCACTTCATCTTAGATACACTCATTTATCTCCAAAGCTATCAGCTCTCCCATAGACTGAGGATGACTCCTAGCCCAGCCTTCATGGCAGGGTTCAGTGTCCACCCTCCTGTCACCTACTTGACTTCTCTGCCTGGCTCACCTCCAAACATCTCGGACTTCACTTGTCTGACAATGAACCCTGCTCCTTCCCAGGCCAGTGGTATCTGGCTGGCAATAGCAGGACACCACGTAGCAGCTGTTAACCTTCCAAAGGGTTTCCCATCCATTCTCTCTTTAAATTACCTGCTTTTTAAAAGAATTTGATTAAATGCACAGTTCATGGTGGCTTAAGGTCTGCCCAGAAGCCCTGAAGGTCACCTATGCTCAACTTCTTGCATTTCAGATGGGTTACACTCCACTGCACGTGGCCAGTCATTATGGAAATATCAAGCTGGTGAAGTTTCTGCTACAACACCAGGCAGATGTCAATGCCAAGACCAAGGTACAGGGTGCCTTAGACCCCACTCCTAAAAGGGCACTTCTTAAGTGCCCAATTAGAATGGAGCCAGACCTACTCTGAGCACACTTGGGGTTCTGCCAGTTTTGGACTTGGATCCTGAAGGAGGAAATGGGGAAAAATCCTTTTTCTTTTTTTGTCACAAGTAGAAGGTGAATGGATTCCATGATATGTGGGTGGTTCTTTCTCTACTAGCTAGCTGATCCTGCCAAAATGTCTACCTCACTTTATAGCTAGGATACAGCCCCTTGCACCAGGCGGCCCAACAAGGACATACTGACATTGTGACTTTGCTACTGAAAAATGGCGCTTCCCCAAACGAGGTCAGCTCGGTGAGTACCCGCCCCGGCCTGATTTCAGAAAACTGTTCTTCCCTGGGCAGCAGCCCTGGGAGACATCCCAGAGCCATAAAGGTTGGTGTACACATCTGGGACCCAGACAGAGCTGCAGCACTTTGGGTATTCCGGGGGATAGGGTATTGAGATCAGTTTCTCTTCTGGTGACTGAACTTCATCCTTGTAAATAGCAGTTACTTCCCCCTTTTATATTTGATTAAACATTTTTGTGGATGCCTCTTCTGAAGTATGTGAGGCTACATTCGGTGTGCTACAAGTGAATCAAATTAAAGGTCTTGTGGAGTGTCTGATCTTTCAGGGTCTTGGGTTATCCTTAGCAACTTTAGTGATCAGGGCTCAGTATGAACTTATCATCTGACAATGTGAGGTTTTATTAGATTCCCTCCATGGCTTCTCCCAACTCTGAAAGCATGTGGACCTTTGACTACAGATGTGGGTCCTGAAATTGTAACTAGAGATGGGGCCAAATCTGGATGGATCCTGGGCCATGTCCTGAAACTAGAAAACATAGAAGAAAAATAGTCTTCATTGATTTTCACTTAGCTCTTTCTCTTAAAGTCAAAGTAGAAAATATGGTCCCTATCCTATTTCTGGTGACCTGTAATTTCTGATTGGCCTGCCTAGTTCACTGAAGTACAGGGATTGTTTTAATTGTTGCGATGCTGTTATTGACACCCAGAGAACAGACTTTGAAGCAGTGAGAACAGACTCTGTACCCTCCTGTTTCAGAATCACACATGGTGACTTCTGACACCCTTCCTGCCAGAGGGTTCCCTCTTGGCAGTCTTGCCTTGCTGTCATTTCAAGCCCCCACACAATGCTACAACATGAGGTGTCAGCGCTCTCCTCTCTCCCTGCCCTAGTCTGAGTGGGCATCTCTGCTCTCCCACTGATGCAGCCATCTTGCTTTGGGCTCCAAAGCAAAATCTGTCCACTCAAGCCCTTCTGAATAGTCAGAGGTGAACTTAGACTCTGTACAGGGGCAGAGTGTCCTTCCTCTCTTGCTCCCTCGTCTGATCACACCCTCTTGCTGCCATTTTTTTCTAGAATGGAACCACACCTCTGGCAATAGCCAAGCGTTTGGGCTACATTTCCGTAACAGACGTGCTCAAAGTTGTCACCGACGAAACCAGTGTAGCGGTATGTGTGCTCCTCCCGGCACTGCCCGTCCCCACTCCACCCCACCCCCCACCACAGCCTGACAGGCAGGGCGTCCTGTGGGTGACTCTCCAAAGCCTCCGGTAGGAAGCATCCTGCCAAAAGGGTAGCTGCCGAGTAGGCTCCATCCTCAGTTGAGCAGGGTTATACTGCCACCTAGTGGCCTGAGGAATTAGAGCTGTGGCCAGACCTAAGGGAGTCACTGTGAGGTGAACCGGGCTTGGGAAGGGATGAGGCGGCAAGGTCCCCTGTTATCCTCTCTGGGATGCCACCAGGCCTCAGCTTCCTGGGTCTGGTTTTCTTTTGGGGGGACAAACTTCCTTTATCACCTCCTCTTCTGTCCCCTCATGGTGACCAGATCACTGCTGGGCTGGTGAAAGGGTGGTGGTGCTCTGTTTGGGTTGAATTCTCGCCGCCTTCTCCTTTCAGTTAGTCAGTGACAAGCACCGCATGAGTTACCCTGAGACAGTGGATGAGATCCTGGATGTCTCTGAAGATGAAGGTAAAGTCAGGGAGGGGTCGGTGAGCTCTGACCAATGGGAGCAGAGGGGTGCTGAGCACCCTGAGTGGCTTCCTGCCCCGGCCAGGAGGCAAGGGTCCCCTGCAGCCACCCAGGGTTCTGCAGATGTGCATTGACACTGAGGAGGTCCACTTTTCACAAATGTTGTCTATTATGAAAACAACTGCTTTCCTATAGTCTTTCCTATAGTCTTAGGTGGAGGAAAATTGACATCTCAGAGATTAACATTTAAAATTTTGTGAAGCTTCACAAGTATGTGTGTGTTTGCGTATATGATGAATGTGTATCAAATCGAGTGTGATTCTACTCAGCTCAACTCTAGGGCTGTGAGGAGCTTTACTGGTGCTTTGAACAAATAACAAGTGAGTTGTTTAAAATCCATGAGCATGCATTTTAATAAGCTGCTCTTCTGATCACATAGTGGGTCAGGAGGGGTTCAGGTTCTGTTCATTACTGTGGAAGTTACTACATTTCAACTTTATGAACTACCCAGTGCTTTTACTATTATTCCTTCCCCAAATAAGTCTTGTATCCTTGCTTGAGTGTGAGAGAACCCTCATGAAGCAGAATAGTGGGGTTGGACTGGGTTCATTCTGTAGACCCTCCCATCTATAATTCAGTGGTTGTACAAACCTAGTCAATTAGACAGCTGAATCTTTCCCTGTGTGCCCCTTAATAGCATGCCTCTTGCTTTACCTGACTTCAGTGCTGTCCTTCCTTCACCTTGGCTCTTCTTTGCTTTTCAGGAACCGCTCACATATCTATAATGGGTATGAAACACTTTCTGTTCCCTGTGGTCTTTTCTCACCAGAGTGCATTTCACCCTCAGCAACCCAAGTTCCCACTAATCCATTCCTGCTTTCCATCCTCTGATGGCTCACAGTCCGAGCCCAGAGCTTGACTAAAACAGGACATTTACGCCCAGGAGTTCCATCCTCAAGGGGGCAACTCCTGCCTGTCCATCTCTGTGTCTGTGCCCATGCCACCATGTTTGTGGTCATCACTGCATGAGCGGTTGTGATTCCATCCTGTCAGTTTCAGATCACAAGGCCAGGGCACTCACTGCTACTGATAGTCAATGACATGCAAGGACAAGGACCCTGGCTCCAAGTCTACTTAAAGCAAGAGAAGGAAACAAAAAGGCAGTGTGGGGTGTGGGCAGCTAATTCACCAGTAGCTTGAACTTATTTGTAATGAAGCTTTAGAAATAATGAAATTTTAGGGACCATGTTATAAACACACACACACACACACACACACACACACACACACACCAACCTATAGCCCTTCAAAATAAATGGTCTGGTCTGCAGTGGGAAATGACAAGCTAAGGAAGTTCTTTCTGGCGCACACACACACACACACACACACAAACAACCTACAGCCCTTCAAAATAAATGGTCTGATCTGCAGTGGGAAATGAAGTTCTTTCTGGCTGTGTTGTCTTTCCTACAAAGTCTGGCATAGACTGAGTTAGGAACTGACCACTGCACACTATACATCAGGGCTGGAAGGAATAAGACTGAGCAAAATCAGTGCCAATGGTCCCTTTGAAGCATCAGAGACTTCTCTGTGCTTCTCAGGAGCAAGCATTAAGAGGTGGACAAGGAGAAGCACTTTTTCAGGAGGTCTCCACCCTGTCACTCACTTGAGCTTGTGTTCTTTCAGGGGAAGAACTTGTTGGCTCCAAGGCTGAGAAGCCGGATTCCAGGGACTTGGATGAAGAGAAAGAGCTGTTGGATTTTGTGCCAAAGTTCGACCAAGTGTAAGAAAGGGCTCACTGGAAGGGTCACACCATGCATGGTCAAGGTACAGCCCTGCAGCTCAGAGTAGGATTGCAAATCGAGGAGAAGTCACAAGGACAGGCCCTGGGTGTGCTGCCAGTATAGATGGACGGCTGGCGGGCCAGGCTGCGGCACCAGCACCTTGACCACCAAGCGCGTACTCAGAGGCCTCCCTCACAGTGCGCTGTCAGTTGGGTCTCTTCACTTCTAGCATCCCCGCCATGCACCTTTCTTCCCCCCCGTACTCACAGCTTCATGATCACACCCCTTCTCCTTTTCACGCACACTCAGCTTCTCCTCAGAATAATCTTGGAGAAAGGTTCACGTTAGAAATTTGCCAAGCTAATATCAAATACTGACCACATCCCTCTGTTGGTGAGGTACCTTAGAGAAAGCCCATGGAGGTTCTGTATCTACCTGGAACCCATTTCTCAGCCCTCCCTGTCTGCTGTGACTTAGGCCACCACAGATCCATTTTTCCACAGAGATGTTTTGCAAATAAATCTACAATCAACCAGTTTTTAGAAACACTGGGATGTTTCCCATGGCTTATACAAAACCAGACAGCAGGACAGTAGGAAGGGAAAGTGTTAAGAAGTTTAATCTGTTGGTGTTTACTAAATATCTGTTAGAAAAAAAATACAGAACTTGGACCCTTATGTAGATTCATTTGGTGGGATCAAAACCCACACCAAGTGCAATTTAGATTGATGAATGAATGAGGTCAGAGTAAGGGTTCTGTTAGCAGGCAAGAGAGAGCTGCAGAAAGGGCGGATGAGTCGGGGCTGGAGGGTCCTTCTGAGAGATATGAAGGGCAGCTAGGCTCTGCAGAGTCACAAGGGAGGAGACAGCTTCAAGTCTATTCAACCTGTGGAATCATCTTATTGCACATGCAAGGGGGTACTGAGGCTGAGGTGAGGGGATGGGTTGCTAAGTCATTACAAAGGTACTGAGGTCTTTCACTTAAGTCTCTTGGGAGAGATAGGGGGTGACTTCAAAAGTTCCGCCCTTTGATTTCCCAATGTTCCTGGTACACAGGGTGGAATCTCCAGCCATCCCGAGGATTCCTTGTGTCACACCTGAGACAGTGGTGATCAGATCTGAAGAGCCAGAACAGGTAAGAAGCACCATTTCTCTTGTATTCCCATTTGCAGAGTGAGGATATGACCCCAGGACAATGCTTATTTTGAGATGACCTGGAGGGCAAAAAGAGCTAGCATGGAAAAACTTGTTGTGCTTCCAAAGATCTGTGATTTTGTGTGCTCTGTGTAGCCCATGTTCTTGGCATTCTCATTACCCCAGATGTGAACACCGTGGGGCTCAGGGAGCTCTAGGGTGTAGGAAACACCATCAGAATAGTCTAATGATGAGTGAGGGTGAGAACTGACACCAGCAGTTCTGGCTCCCAAGACCATGTTCATGGCCAAACCTCTGTGCACATATTCTCTGCATCTTGGGGCAGCAGGCATAGAAGGGAACCTGTGGCAGGTGGAGTGCAGCCTGCACATCTCACAAAGCTCTGGGAGAGTCGCAGAACTCTGTGCTCCTCTCACATTCGTAAGAGAGGACAGCTTCCATCTCCTCTTCCTCCAAAGAATTCTGGGAGCCAGAGACACCAATACAGACAGAAAAGACATGCCAGAGAGCTGCTTTGGGTGTAGGGTCTTGTTCATTATGGTATCCTGTTTTATGACTTCTGAGATTGCCACCTGAATTTATCCAAAAAAGCAGGGATGGGAGGCAGTTTAATTTTATGCCATTGGCACTTTTTTTTTTTTTTTTAAGGACAGGGGGACTTCCTGGGGAGAAATGAAAATAGTGCACTGTTTAAGGTTGGATGTCACTGTCCCAAGGCCTGATAGCTAATAGAATCTAGCTAAAGTTGATTTCTTTCTCTGTTCCCTAAGTGGTGTCTGTCTCACAGCAGCAGCCATAGCCCTGGACCAAAAGTGGCGCATAGGGATAAGCCAGCCATGTGGCTGTTGAGCAGCAGGTTATATGTCACAGTGATGCAACATGAGTACAGCTGGGTGGCATTTGAGAGAAATGGTCAAATATGGCCCCCAGAACTGCAGTGGCATATTCCCTGGATGCTGCTAAAGATAGCAGTGAGAACCAACTGAGTAGACCTGGGTTCTGTTGTTTCCTGACCACTTCATTCCCTTAAAATCTCTGGGGGGAGGGAGTACTAAGGTTCAAACCCAGGGCCTACCACTGAGCCACACCCCCAGCATTTCTCTTCAACTCTGCTTGAGTCATAACTCATCAGGGGCAGTTTCCTGGATTCCCACCAAGTGCCCTGTCCAGGGCTCTATATATCCTGTAGAGGAGGACCATGAGCATCTGCCTCCTAGGAGTCGCTGTCCAGCTGGGAAGAGAGGACTTATACACGTGGGAGCAGGTAGCACAGAGTGCAGGAAGGGTAAACAGTGAAGTGCTTAATGGCGTGCTGTGAGTGAGCCCTTCCAGAGTGCAGAGAAGGCAGGCTGGGGTCAACAGGACAGCTCTATAGAGGAGAAAAGGCAGAAAAATAGGTGATTGGAGCAGGGAAGGTCGGGGGTGAGGATGTTCTGGACCAGGGGGAGGATGAATAAAAGCAGAGTTGAGAATCCATCTAGAGGCCACTGAGGCCAGATGCAGACCCTGCTGTTCTCCAGAGTCATTGTGGTATTCAAGGACCTGTTACAAAGCAGCCAAATGGCCCCTTTGGTTGTAAGGAATGTCCCCCTTCTACAGAGGAAAACAATAGGAAGCCCCAAAGACTTGGTGTGTTCACTTCCCATACCTCAGGTGCCTACTAGCCAAGTAGGTAGGAGGGGATGGTGCAGGGTCCAGGGCCAACTCTAGAGGAAAAGCCAGTCTGCCTGGACAGAGCTTCTCCACGGGGGCACTGTGGGAGGGAACTGTGGGCAGGTGGGCAATGTATGCAGCTGGCAGGGGACCTAGAACCAGACTGAAGAGCGAGGACTCATTCCATCTGGTCCCGCACTCTGCTCCGGGGTCTGGAGCCAAGCTAAGGCCAGCAAGAGGGGAGGAAGCCAGTGCTTCCCTTTAGACCCCAGGAATGCCTTGTCCCCAAAGAGTGAGTAGGTGAGCCTGTGAAAGCAGGTTCTCCATGGCGCCACTCCAAAGCTGTTGTGGCCTGGAGCAGTGTTCAGGTGGCTCAGGGGAGACAGGGGGCCCTTTTCTCCTCTTTAGGCATCTAAAGAATATGATGAAGACTCACTCATCCCCAGCAGCCCCGCCACAGAGACCTCAGACAACATCAGCCCAGTGGCCAGCCCCGTCCACACAGGGTGAGTGACACAGGACTCTGGGACCCACTCTGGCCGTGGGGTGGGGGTGGGGGCAAAGGTGCCCAACAAGGATCTGCCTGTGCCTCCAGGTTTCTGGTGAGCTTCATGGTCGATGCCCGGGGAGGCTCCATGAGAGGAAGTCGCCACAACGGCCTGAGGGTGGTGATCCCTCCGCGGACCTGTGCCGCACCCACACGTATTACCTGTCGCCTGGTCAAGCCCCAGAAGTTGAGCACGCCACCCCCGCTGGGTGAGGAGGAGGGCCTGGCCAGCAGGATCATCGCGCTGGGGCCCACAGGGGCCCAGTTCCTGAGGTGAGACGCTGCTTTGCAGGACATGTGGGCAACACGTGTCCCTAATCCATTCCCGTCCTGCTCACCCCACTGCCACCACCTCAGCAGCAACCACCTAGAACAACCCTGCCACAGGGCAGAGCTGCAGGAACTCATGACAGAGAAGCAGAAGCGGGAGCCTCTCCCCCTTGCTTTGATTTTTCTCAGGTACTCTAAGGAGTCCATAGCCCTGGTGGAGCTTCCTACTCTCAAATCCTACTGGGACACTAGAGAAGGGAATGGAGATGGGGCTACTTGGGGGACCTCCAGGATTTAATTATGTATGCACTGAAATGGTGGCACTAGAAGGCAGCCCCTGCAGCCTCGTCCCTCAGGACCATAGGATGAATGGACTTCAGGTGCCTATTCCTCACCTTCTCTGAAGCAGACTAGGGTCTGCTTGGAGCTTTCTTGTCCTTCATGCAACAATATCCAGGGTTGTAATGTTGGGACAGGTGTGGCCTTCCCATCTCCATCCACCCTCCTGTCAATCGTCATTTGCAAAGCTTTCTTATTGATTTTCTCTTTAAATATAAGCCTAAAATCCTACCTCTAAAGGAAATATCATTATGGCCATTTAATAGATGAGAATGCAAGGGCTCAGAGACCTATCTAGGGATGTCCCATGTTTTTTGTTTGTTTGTTTTGGGGATTTTGTTTGGTTGGTTTTGTTTTGTTTTATTTTGCTGGTACCAGGGATCAAACTCAGGGGCACTAGACCACTGAGCCACATCCCCAGCCCTTTTTATATTTTATTTAGAGACAAGGTCTCTCTGAGTTGCTTAGGGACTCACTGAGACTGGCTTTGAACTCACAATCTCCTTAGCTGCTGGGATTACTGGTGTGTGCCATAATGCCTGGCATTCACATGGGTTTTCTTAATCAGGTCTGAGGGTGAGATCATTTGGCTGAGCCTCAGCCAAGCACACAGGCCAGGAGAGTTGCTGTCTCTGCATCTGTGCCTGCCCTACCTGTCACTCCAGACTCATGGGGAGCCTCAGGAGCCTGAGGCAGGTCTAGTCCACTCCAGAGAACTTCCAAGAGGGGACCTCCACTGTGGCTGCGGAACCCCTTTCTCCTGGGCAGGAGTGAACTGCCCCTTCCCTCCCCCTCCGCCCCCCCCCCCGGGCCACCTGCACATGCAGGGAAACAACTTGCCTACCCTCTGCTCTGTCCCTGTCTCAGCCCTGTGATTGTGGAGATCCCCCACTTTGCCTCCCATGGTCGTGGGGACCGCGAGCTTGTGGTTCTGAGGAGTGAAAATGGCGCTCTGTGGAAGGAACACAAGAGCCGCTTTGGAGAAAGCTACCTGCAACAGATCCTCAATGGGATGGATGAAGGTAACAGAGCCCCAGGGATACCAGATCTCTCACTTTTGGGAGATAGAATTTGAGGCTGCACGTTTGGGGTGGGCTATCAGGGCTGCCTGGAATTTGGGCAGCAACACGAGGCTAGGAATTGGCCCCACGTAGTCAAGCTCTGGGTCCCCAGGTCATGTGAGTGGGTGCCCTGCTTGCAGCCACACCTCTTCTGCTGGGCCTCTGGGCCTGGGCGCTTCTCCCTCCAGGACACCTCTCTGCCTGTCATAGGGAGGGTGTGCGCCCTGTGTCCTGGAGATAAGGAAGCTCAGGCCACGGGGTTAGTGGCTGATCTTGAGCTCAGTGTGACAAGATGGTGGCCCCCGGGCTGTGTCATTCCAGAGTTGGGGAGCCTAGAGGAGCTGGAGAAGAAGAGGGTCTGCCGCATCATCACCACGGACTTCCCCTTGTACTTTGTGATCATGACACGGCTCTGCCAGGACTATGACACCATTGGCCCTGAAGGGGGCTCTCTGAAGAGCAAGCTGGTGCCCCTGGTGCAGGCAACGTTCCCAGCAAATGCTGTCACCAAGAAAGTGAAGCTGGCTCTGCAGGTAATACAGGCCCTCCTGGCCAGGTCCTGGAGGGTGGAAAGAGTGCAAGGCCCTGGGAAAACGGGGCATCCCACGCTTTCGACCAATACCATTAGAATTAGGTTTTTGACTTAAAAGCTTAGAAAGTTGGGTGGGAGGGATGAGGCAGATGCAGCCTGACAAGTCGCAGAAAGTCCCACATCACACATTAAACTGCAAGGCCACCTATGCTCAGCAGGAGAAAGTTCCTGCAAAGATGTGCCATCCCTGGGAAGGAGAGGCAGAAGGAAAAAGGGTTCAGAAAGGAGAGCTAATCAGTGACATCAGAGCTGGGACAGGCCCTGTGCTCAGAAAAATGAAGATGGTGGTCCAGCAGCGGGGGGCAACCTCTCTCACCAGGAGTCTTTGCCCTGTGCATAGAGGGCACCATGCCGTCTCCCGTCATGCCTGCCCCTCTCCTGCCTGGGGCTGAGTATCTTGCCTTTGGCACTTCACAGGCCCAGCCTGTCCCAGATGAGCTAGTCACCAAGCTCCTGGGCAACCAGGCCACGTTCAGCCCCATTGTCACGGTGGAGCCAAGACGCCGCAAGTTCCATCGTCCCATTGGGCTTCGGATCCCACTCCCTCCTTCTTGGACTGACAACCCAAGGGACAGTGGGGAGGGAGACACCACCAGCCTGCGCCTGCTCTGCAGCGTCATTGGTGAGAGGTTCCCCTTTGCCCCTGTCTAGCAGCACTAGCTCCTTCTGTAACACATAGGAGGGCAGAGGGAGATGGGAGAATGCCAAGCCAGCAACCACGGCGGTGGGTTTTGTTGATTTCCCCTGGGGATGGTGTGCTCTTCCAAGACATAGGGGGATGAGGAATCTGAATTAAAGTCCATTGCCCGGTGGAAGAGCCCTCTGAGCCCTAGGAGAAGCGGGTACTGCAGGTCACAAGGAAAAGGGGCAGAGTATGAGAAAATAGGTGTGCTCAGTGCTGCAGACCAAGCAAGTGTCACCCAGAAGTCCACCTCTGCCCTCGCACACTAGGACCTTAGCACCATGTTCACATCCAAAAGAGTGTCCCCAACCCCACTTCTGCTGGTGTTGCAGGCGGAACTGAACAAGCCCAGTGGGAAGACATAACGGGAACAACCAAGCTCGTGTATGCCAACGAGTGTGCCAACTTTACCACCAATGTCTCTGCCAGGTGAGACGAGGCCCAGCCCAGTGTCTCAGGCTTGATCTTGAGGCTCTTTCATTACCCCTCCACACAGAAGCGCCCTCAACTGCCAGACGTGGCAGAGTCACCACTGTGTGGCTTGCAGGTTGTGCCTGACCAGATGGAGATGGAGCTTTGTTTTCCTCGGGAATTGAGGAAGGTAGTCATGACTTGCCCTCTCTTTTAAGGTTTTGGCTGTCGGACTGTCCTCGGACTGCTGAGGCCGTGAACTTTGCCACTCTGTTATACAAAGAGCTTACCGCAGTGCCCTACATGGCCAAGTTTGTCATCTTTGCCAAAATGAATGACCCCCGGGAAGGGCGGCTGCGTTGCTACTGCATGACAGACGACAAAGTGGACAAGACCTTGGAGCAGCATGAGAACTTTGTGGAGGTGGCCCGGAGTAGGGACATAGAGGTATGCCTGGGTCCTTGAAGGCCTCTAAAACACTTCTCATAAGAAGATAAAGCTCTGGAGCCAGGGCAACTCTCAAATGGGTTCAAATGAGAATGGCAGATGAGAGTATTATGTACACAGAAAGGATTATTATCATAGGTGAAATTAAAATATAGCAAGGTTTTACTGGCCCTTCTCATGAGCTCAACACCTTTGGACAGGTAGAAAAACAGACCCAGGATTTTTTCAGAAACTGTATTGTGATGTCCTAGTTCTGGAATGTTCTAGATCAACTGCCTAGGGGCATAAGAAAATTCCTACAGAATGTAAAATCTTTTGGGGCAAGGAAGCATGACTCATTCATCATAACCTTATAAATAAAGCCTTTTCCAAAACAAACAGTGGTGTTTCTCAGAACACACTCCTGTGTGGCCTGCTGTCCCCCTGTGTATCCACCTGACTTGGGTGGGGTGGGAAAGACCAGAGCGTCAAGGCAGGACATCTGAGCATTTCTACCTGACAAGCTATATTTGATTTTTCTTTCCTACAGGTTTTGGAAGGAATGCCCCTTTTTGCAGAACTTTCTGGGAACCTGGTACCTGTAAAGAAAGCTGCCCAACAGCGGAGCTTCCACTTCCAGTCATTTCGGGAGAACCGTTTGGCCATACCTGTAAAGGTGCTGGCCTCCTCTTGCTGGCCTCTCCTCTGGATCTAGAAAGCTGGGAGGTGAAAAATCTCTAAACCAGCCACCTGGTGGCCACCAAAGGGCCTGCTGAATCTTCTTTTATGTTTGAACTTAGGTGAGGGACAGCAGTCGAGAACCAGGAGGGTTCTTGTCATTTCTGCGCAAGGCGATGAAATATGAGGACACCCAGCACATCCTCTGCCACTTGAACATCACCATGCCCCCCTGCACCAAGGTGAGCCACTACCTGGGGAGGATCTTTAGCCAAAGATGGGTTACCCTAAGGAAGTTCCCGAACAGACCCCAGGACAAACACCTCCTTAGGGCTTCTTCCTATTGAAACGCAGCCTTTGAATTCCCTGAGGTACACATGGGCTCTTTACTCTCCTCCGGACATTTGTTCTATGACCTGGCAGGGGAAGCATGCCCTGGCTCTCTCTGCAAATCTCAGTCCAGCTCTGGTCATGTGACATGAGGAACAAATGTGTCAGATGGTGATAGGTTTATTCACTCTGTGAGCCCTGAGCCCTCTGGGATATGAAGGTCAAGTGTCCTCCTCAACTTCCCTTTCTGAGGCTTCTGAGGTTTTGAAATGCATTTTGAATTAGGTGTTCAAGGTTACCCAGCCACTGGACAGCTGTTCTCCAGCCTTTTTTTCATTTACTCACTTATCTTCCCCAGGGTGCTAGGCCCTCAAAGAAGGGGATCCTGGTGTCCTCAGCCACTGCAAACACCCAGGGTTTTGAGCTCAACAAAGTAGTCTTCAGCAAGTATGTTCATTTATCCATATCTGTCAGAGCACCACGGTCACCACCTATGCTAGGGACTTCGGAGTGATCATGTCCTCAGAATGTCTTGTTCCTTGTTGGTGTTGTTTGGCTGTTGTTGTTGTTTTAATCATTAGCCTTCCATGCTAAACTAGAAAGAAGCAAGGTCCCATTCATATGTCCATGAATCCGTTTCTCTTTTCTTTCTGGGGATGAGGGTGAACCAATACCTCTCTCCAGAGAGAATTCCTACATCTTTGAGCAAACAAGTTCTTATTGTTAAGCCTGAAGCCAGCGTCAGAAGCTGATCTGTTGAACCTAAAGGAATCCAAAAAGAAAAACTGAATTTTAAGGTCAAACTTCAGTTCCATGGCCCATACACTGGGTGCCTTGGGAAAACTGCTTAACTTCTCTATGCCTCAGTTTTCTCATCGATGAAATGGGGTTAGTAATAGTACCTATCTCATAGGTGTTTGTGGTTGGTGTGAGCATTAAATACAGTCTTGTGCATGACGAGGGCTACATAAGTTTGCCATTATTCCTAATAAAGTATTCAAGTTTCATCAACTTCTTTTACTCCCACCTCTTCCGTCTACTCTGTTGAGCCTCTAACGGAATGGAGCTACTTACTCCTGCCAGGACCACAGCCTTAAGGCTCAAGTCACCTCCTCTGAGAAGGGGGTATACCCAAAATCCAAAGCATCCTTTCTTTGACTTTCTTCTGCAGGGGAGCGGAGCAGAAGATAGGCGAAGGACCTTGACACCCCTGTCCCTGAGATACAGCATTCTCAGTGAATCAACACCAGGTATCAACCTCTTTGTGATGATGTATTTTTGCTCCCCCTAACTATTTTTTTTTAGTACTGGCAATTGAGTGGTACTCTACCACTGAGTAACATCCCAGCCCCAAATTTTTTTACTTTTTTAAATTTTGAGACAAGGTCTCATCAAGATCCTCCTGCCTTGGCCTCCCAAGTAGCCAGGATTACAGGCACACACCATTGTGTCTGGCTGCTTGCTCCCTTTGAAAGGTTATAAGTGAGCTTGTGACGCCTCTACCCTCCATGCTGCTTCCTCAGCCTGTTCTGCCAACAGCACACAGAGCCTTTGACTTGGGTCTCCACCTGACCTCTTATAGATTTAGCACGGGTGTATACGGAGGTTCACAGTGGGACCTGGGCATCCATCAGAGACCGTATAAACATGCCTGTCAGTTCTGTGTCCTTCTCAGGCTGCTAAATAAAATCTAATGCATCTCTTTAGGTTTTCTCAGTGGGACAGACCAAGCAGATATGAAGATGGCTATTATATCAGAACACCTCGGCCTCAGCTGGGCAGGTGAGTTGGGGAATTGGGGGCAGAAGAGGACTTTGTCTCACCCCTACATCCCAATGGATAAAGCGTTTTCAACCCTTGTCTCCATTACTCATTGTGCATCTGATTTGCATATCTGGGTAGATCCCTTTGCCAAGCTATACCACTGAGTTCCAGTGAAAAGCAGGGTGTTCTCTTCCTCCTCCCTTTCTGTCTGGTTTTCCTTTGAAAAAAAGAAGCAACTCTTGACTTTACAAAAGATCTCACTATGGGGCTGGGATTATAGCTAAATGGTAGAGCACTTGCCTAGCATGTGTGAGGCACTGGATTGGATCCTCAGCATCACATAAAGATAAATAAATAAAAATAAAGGTATTGTGTCCATCTACAACTAAAAAGAAATTTTTTTTTTTAAATCTCACAGTGTATCTAGTTCACCTTACTTTATAGATGGGAAAACTGGGATCCAGTTCAATAGAGTTGTGTAATTAGCTAGTGACAGAACCCAGAAAAATCAAATAAACAAAAGAAATGCACAAACAAAACATCTCCCAAAGGCCTGTGCATGGCCTCCTCCACATGATGCATGGCCTTTCCTTTGAGGCCAGCTCAGCTGAGGGAGGTCGGGGGAGGCCAGTCTCAGCAGGTCTCATTGACAATTGGCCATAGCTGCAGCCTGCCAACAGCAGTGACAGATCTGATTTGAAGGGAGGCAGGCGGACAAAAGAAAGTCAATCCTCAAACTGTGTTTTATACAGCCATAGGCCTACAATCTGATTCTCCCTCCCCCCCCCACTTTTTAAAAACTTTTATGTGAATGGACTCCTAGACTCCCTCCCTCACCTTACATGCCTACACAGTGCTTTAGACAAACCCAGAGCCTCAGCAATAACTTGGTGAAAGGCACTGTCATGGGAACTCAGAAGTTCAGGGACTGCTCATTCTTTAAGTTACACTCTTGCTGCTTTGAGCATATGTGTATGTATGTGTGTCCATGTGTTCCCATACATTTGCACATATGTGTGTGTGACATGTGCTTGTGTGCAAGCATACATATATTGCATTGTGCCCATGTGTGTATAAGTGTGTGCATTAATGAGTGCACCTGTATGCATACGTGTGTGAGTGTGTTGTGTACATGTGTTCTGATTCACATTATTACTCTTCCTCTGGTCTTCCTCATCTTTGAAATCAGACTCTGAGGCACTTCTCCCTCATAAATATCTGTGAGTGATAACAATAAAAATAATCAGAGGGTGGGGGAGCTACAATTCTGCATCACTGCTATGCATTTAGATGAAAACTTCTATTTTCATTTTAAACATAAGTAATACTTTTTCCCAAAGACGTGTAATTCCAGAGTTGCCTTTCTGCCACCATTGGACCCAGGAGGAAAGTAGGCAGCCTCCCAGTTTGGCAGGCAGTACTGCGGTAGGGCCAGCAGCCACAGCTACCTCTTGGTTCCAGGACTAACTTGTCATATGTGCCCGGAGAAGCTGCTAACCTTGCTAAGAGGCTCATTCTCATCATCTCGTATCTGAAGTCCAGAAAGGCAGGGCATTGTTCATTTACTTGCTTGATCATTCTTTCAACACCTATTTCCGGAACACCCCTCCCCTGCCCTGTTTTTCTGGGCATACAAAGCTGTAGGTTCCTGCGTATCAACCAGGTCCCTGGTGAGGAGAAACAACGAATCTAAAGGGAAAGTGCTCTGACTTCCTGTGCTCACATCTGCTCTTGGTGTTTGCTTGCAGAGTTGGCCAGAGAGCTACAGTTCAGTGTGGAAGACATCAACAGGATCCGTGTAGAAAACCCTAACTCCTTGTTGGAGCAGAGCACAGCCTTGTTGAACCTCTGGATCGTCCGTGAAGGCGAAAACGCAAAAAGTCAGTATCCCAAGCTGAGGAGGCCTCGTTCCACAGACTTGCTAGGACCTACTTCTTGCCCAAGTAGCTCTTCCTTCCAATTCCACCCCTAATGCTGGTCCTTGTGATCTCTGTATTTCTGCCTCTCTGCCTCTCTGTCTCTCTGTCTCTCTCTCTCTCTGTCTCTCTCTCTCTCTGTCTCTCTCTCTCTCTCTCTCTCTCTCTCTTTCTCTCTCTCTCTCACACACACACACACACACACACACACACACACGTACACACACACTCACGCACCACTCACAGCCAAAAGGTCTTCCAGGCAATCCTGCTAGAACATATTGCCAGTGAATCTTGGCCTCAGTCTTTCTCCCACCCCCTGATGACAGCATATATGTCGACTCATCTTCAGTCTTCCTGTTGGACTTCTCATCCAAATGAGTGTTGGCTTAGAGCAGAGTGTGGGTGGGCCAAATCCCAGAAGGAACAGTTCTGTCCCCAGGCACATCTTTGTCCAACATGGAGGAAAGATTTGACTCACCCTCTTTTCAAAGTATCCTCAACCAAATTCCTGTCCTCAACAACACTAAGAGAAATTTGAATGTTTTCATTTGCATCTCAAATCAACAGGCAAGGACTCAGAATTTCAAAAGGACAAAATCCAATCATTCTTACCCTCATTTTCTTGTTGTACTCCTCTTAGATTACAAAACATCAGTCTTTGGATGCTTTGCTGAGGAGTTGGAGGTATAGTTCAGTGGCAGAACACCTGCCTAGCATTCATGAGGTTGTCACTAGCCCTGCAAAAAAAGAAAAAAAAAAAAAGGTGTGATGGGCACTGCTAGTTTTTGGAAAAGATCTGTTGTAGCAAAAAAAAAAAAAAAGAAATATTTTGGGTTGATTCGGACAAAAGTAGGGTCCCTCACCTTCTGAAAAAAAAAATGATCATCTCCCTTCTCCCATCATCCTCCTGGCCCAGTTTTCAGGCCTGCAAAACAATCCCTGGCTGCTCTAGAATCATGAGAATTTGCTCCTCAGGCGCCTCTTCTCTTCTTTCTTCTGACAGTGGAGAATCTGTACACAGCTTTGCGGAACATTGACCGCAGTGAGATAGTGAACATGTTGGATGGCTCAGGCAGACAGAGCTGCAATCTGAAGCCAGACCGCCGGCACGCGGACCGGGACTACTCGTTGTCACCCTCCCAGATGAATGGTGAGTTTCCTCTGGTTGGAGGCAGCTGCTGGCCTGGACCTTCCAGGCACCAGCTCTCAAGGCCCCTTCCCAGGACACTTTTCCCTCCAAACCATTTTTCCCCCATGGAGAACAGAGACAAGCAAGAGAGACAGGTGGCATACACCTGTGCAGGTGGGCACACTCCCCCATGCCACCTGCCTCTGTAACCACATGTGGAGTGTCTCCCAGGCCTCACCACTAGCACAGAGGTCCCAGCAAGGCTGAATGTGGTGGGAAAGAGCTTGAGTCTGGGAAGCACCTGGTTAGACCCTTGCTCCACAGTCCATGAACTTTCTGTGTCACTCATCACAAGGCATAGGCTCTCTCTGGGATATTGGTGTCCCTATTTTAGAACGTTCTGTGGTTGGAAAGCAAAGGTTCTGGTTCGAGGTCCAGTGTGCATTAGCTGGATGTTGTTTAAGAAATCCCACTGTGGCCACGTGGGGAGGCTAAGTGGTTTCCTTTAGTTTGAGTCCTATCTCTTTCCTTAACTCTTTCTTTTCTGTTTTCCTCATTCCATCTGTCTCCCTTCACTCTTTTTGGTGTGGTTCAACATGGCAGGGAGCCCCAGTGAGATCTAGCCCAAGGAGAGGCAGCCCTGGAGGCCCAGCCTTTGCCCCAGGACCCCACAGCTGCTTCTTTTTGAAGCAGCAGTGAAAATAGCCACCAGCACAGCTGGAAGGCACAGAGCCTGGGGGCTCCCATGCCTTCCTTTCACCTGCCCTCTGTAGCCAGTGGGCAACGAGTAGAAGAGCCACTTCAACCTCAGCCCTCTGTGGTGTTTCAGGAGGCCTGGGTTCTGTCCCGTCCTTCCTGCCAACTCCCTGTGTGGCCAAGCTGTCTCCTCGCCTTTAAAACCAGCTGGGTTAGATCCCTAAGATTCTTTACAGAACTTGAAAACATTTTTAGCTCTATGAAATATCTTCTTCCAGTATCAGATATGTCACCCTGTGCAGCTGTATGGCAATGTTAATGCTCCCTAAGACCCTAGTTTTAAGGGCCAAAAAAAAAATGATCATGCTGGCAGTGATGGCCAGAGAGTCTGGGCTGAGCCGGACCCAGGGCCTTCTTCTGCCAGGCAGAGCCTGTGCATGCCAAGCCCTTCCCCATTCTCTCTCCATGTTCTGTGTCTGTGAAACATGCCATCTAGGGCCACCAGGTGTAGAGCTCATCTTCTATTGATCATGTCCTGACACCTTTCTCTTCTACCTCTGACCTCATCCTAACCTCTGGTTCACTCATTCTCTTGCACTTCCTGTCTCCACTGTCTCCACCTGGGCCAGGTGTATGAGAGCCGTCAACCTCCAGAGATGCATGTCACGAAGGACTCCCAGTGCCCACCCCCACGCGTCTCATGGCTGTCTCTCTGGACATACTGTGTGTGCGTGTGTGCATGGCATGTTGTCTGTGATGCATCATAGTGGCTGCCAACTGTGTGTGCTCCACTCACTCTTCAGATGCTCCAAGACAATGGTCCACACCTACAGGGATTGCGGCTGGTCCCCACAGCAGTAGACTCAGCCAGAATATTGCAGGGCCTCCCAAGTAGGTCAGCTCTCTTCCACAAATGGATAAATAGAGAGTAATTGAGAAATCTTGCAAATTTCAGAAAATCCAAGTGACAAGGTACTGGTCCCTGAGTGGGCTTCTTAATATCCCTTGTGCTATTTTACTTTAGTCGAGTCAAATCTGCAAGAGTTTGGTTTTTCTGTGCCCTAGTTAATTACTTAAAGGATTAATGGAACATTAGAATTCCATGAGTCTGAATAAGGAAAGTCTCCATTGGCCACAAGACTCAGGCCTAGAGACCTCAGTGCCCAAGCAGCATTGTGTGGCCTGGGTCTCTGCACGTCCTGTGTCTGGTGGAAGGAGCTCTATTGCAGTTATTCAACCCATTTGGCTAATATTTTTCAAGCATCAACTACATGCCAGGCCTTGTTCCAGGCAGGGGAGATAAATCAATTCTTGAATAGACAAGTAAAAAAACCTCTACCTTCATGAAATCCACAGTCTTCCATCGGGAGAACCAAATGATGTCATAACGTGAGGGAATTATGTCATGTGCTATCAAGTCACCAGAATGATATGGGAGAAAATAGACCAGAATAAGGAATTGGGGGTGAGGGGGGGTGAGGGTGATTGCATTTGAACAAAGGCATGAAGGAGATGAGGGAGTGAGCCTTATAAATAATATCAGGAAAAGAGCATTCCAGAAGGGCATCATGCCTGGTATGTTCACAGAATTGAGGGGTCTATGGAACTAGGGACAGAAGTATCAGGAGAGAAAGAGAAAGACAGAGGACAGGCATGAGGCTGAGGGGCAACAGGGGAGCAGCCCTGGAGACTACCATCAGGACACTGGATTTTGTCCAGCGGGTTTGAAGCAAAAGAGTGACATGATCTAACAACATTTTTAAAGGATTGCTTTTCCTGCTTTGTTGATTTTAAATGGTCACAAGTCAAAAGCTTCTGTGCTTCTGGGCTCCCCTGAGTGCCTCACAGCCCCTCTGTCCCCACTGCTCCAGCAGGTGTCCTGACAGGCCTGGGCTCTCTGCCCTGCCTGGGCCCTCCCCTCAGCCCAAGCTCATAAACAGATGCCTGACGTGGTCCATTCCACCTTCTAGGCACAAGAATTGGCTTCTATGTGTTTTTTCCTACCCTTGTCCCAGGAAGGCTCTTCCCACCTGGGTGCCCTTCTGGTCTGGAAAAGATAAAGCAAGAGGGATCAAAGGTACAGGGTGCAGAAGCAGCACCCTTCTGCATGGTCTCTGGCTCTCTCCCAGGCAGGACCATGTGACAGCTTGTTCTGGTACCAGCCCAGCTCTGTGTACTAATGGTCACTACCATCATCTTGGCACCTTATTTCTCTACTTGTCTGAGCCTCCTTCTGAAGCCATAGGAACTCAGGGCAGCAATGGGTTGCATGTATTCCTGTGAGTCTGAGAACATCAGGTGATTCAGGAAAGCAGAAAACCCACTGAGGAGAAATCCCCCTGGCCTAGTGACTCTGCCAGCCATATACACCTGCATTGGCTGGAGCAAAGGGGAGGGGTGAAAAGGCCAGTTAATTTCTTCTACAGAGGAGGGAATTACCCCAGGCCCATGGACTAGACATGGGTAAAAATTACCTATTAAAAAAATAAATAACATGCTCCTGAAAATCAGATTTATATGAAAGGGGAAAAATGGGGCAATTCACACCCATGTCAACTCCATTTGATTTGATGAATTGGACAACTATTAATGTCTACTTGAAAATAAAATTTGTTTTATAAATATCATCTCTTAACATGACTAGTGACGTGTGGCTCCTGTCTGAGGCCAGGTTGCCTGTCCACCCCTTTTGTTTGCTATTAACACTAAATTAACAAGATAATTATTACATCTAAGTTAGAGAGACCAGGGTAATGATCTGAGAGAAGTCACCTGACCATACTCTGCCCCAAGCAATATGTATGGTGGCCTTTTACCTGGGTTCACCAACATTTAACCCCAAATGAGAAGCCTCTAGACTGAGAGATGGACTGGTGACCCAAGTGAGTTAGGGCTACAAGAGAATCCTAGGGAGACAGACATTTCTAAAACTCAGGACACTCAGATGGTAGTCAGATCCACCCTGACCTTGTGAGGTGTTCCTCACAGGATGCATGGGGCCATACTGAACATCACTCCAACCTGATAGTCATGCCCACAAGCCTCAAATCTAAGTCTGTGTAGGTGGGTGGGACCCTGTGGAAACAGAGGGAGAGCCAGGCATATACCTAAAGACTGGTCATGGGTGAGAGAAGATCTGGGGTGCTGGCAAGTAGGAATTCCTGGCAGAGGCTGCATGTGCTCTCCTCACTCACATATTTTCATTTGGTGAAATTCCATTTAAGTGAATGTTATAAAAGTTTCAAGGTGGAAAATTCACAAAAGGTACCCAAGAAGAGCCTCAGGTGTTCTGTGGCCAGCAAAGCTACATTCTCCTCCTTCTTCTTGAGTTTTTCTGACATTCCTGGGAGTGACAACATGGCCATCTGGCAGTATCTGAGGTGCTGTTTACACTTCTTGCCAAGATGGAATAACAGGAACTGGGCATACCCTCCTTCTTAAAGCCACAAAAACAAATGTAGGAAACCATCATTTTCAAGGCATTGGATACCAGGCAGCCAAGGACAGAGACTCATGAGGCATGGGAAGTAAACAAGGTGAGTCCTCCAATTGCCTTGAAAGGTTTCTAGGGAAACCCGGGAGACTCCCTGAGCTGAGACGCCCCTAAGATCAGAGAGACCACGGCAACAAGAACTCCCAAGACAGAGGCCTAGAGTGGTATACTAGCTACACAGGTAGAAAACTCTGGAGATCTGCAGAAAGTCCCCCAAAAGTTTCATTTGAGTATTAACCAGCTGTTCTGTGCAGTCAAACTGATAATTCACAGACATTGGTAGGGAGCAAAGAAACACTGCCTCAGAAATGGGGAATAATTAACCATAGTTGAAAAAATTTCCACCTAATAAATTCTTTGGTGCTAGAGATAGAACCCAGGGCCTCAAGAGTGCTAGGCAAGTGCTCTACCTCTGAGCTGCATCCCTAGCCCCCATCTAATAAATCTTGAAAGAAAACACAAAAGGTTCAAACTGCTTCCAATTAACTGCATAACAGAACAAAACTCAAGAATATTTATATGATTAGAAAAATATCCATCTCCCAAAAAGGTAAAATTCATAATGTCTGGCATCCAATTAAAGATTATCAGAAATAAAGAGGCAGGAAAACAATCCATAATGAGGAGAAAAGCAATCAATTGAAACTGACCCAGAACAGGCAAGGATGTTAAAATGAGCAGAGAAGGATAGTAAATATTTATTATAATGGGATTTCACAAAAAGCCCAGAAGAGACACAGAAGATATTTTTAAAAGACACAAACTATCCTTCTGGAGATAAAACTAGAATGTATGAAAGCTATGCTGGATAGGATTAGGCCCTAGACCTTGCAGAAGAAAAGATCAGTGAACTTCACGACATAGTAACAGAAACTCTCCAATGTGAAATACATAAAGAAAAGGAATTTTTTAAAAATGCATCAGGCAATTTCAAGAGACCCAAGATATTAGAGTTCCCAACAGTGAAGAGAAGAGGAAGAGTATTCATGGCTGAAATTTTTCCAAATTTGATGAAAATGGTACATAGATTCAAGCAGTATAATGAAACCCATGCACAAGAAACATGCAGGCAACTATACTGAGGCACACTGTAAATAAACTAGTCAAAGCCAACGATTCTCTTAAAAACAGAGAATGAAAGGTGTTTTGGTACAGGAAGCAAAAATAAGGATGACAGCAGATGTCTTACTGGAAACAATACAAACAAAAAGATGGTGGATTCAAAATAGACCACATATTTAAAGAAGAAAAGAGTAGTTCTGGAGGTGGTAGGTAGCAGAGTATTTGCCTAGTATGTACAAAACCCTGGTTTTGATCCCCAGCAACACACACACACACACACACACACACACACAAACGGAGAAGGAAATAGCCTTGACTTCTATACCCAGCAAAAGTAACTTTCAAATTGAAGGTAAAGACTTTTCTAGACATTAAAAAAAAAAAAAAACAACGAAATATTTGATCACAAGGAGATCTATGCTATCGACAATGTTTTTTTAAAAAAAGTCCTTCAGGCCAAAGGAAAATGATATCAGACAGAAATATTGATCTACATGAAGGAATGAACAGGTCCCAAAAATGTTAACTGCAAAGATAAATGCATAAGATTTATTTTCCCATTATTTAAATCTCTAAAAATAACCCGCTGAACAAAAAAATAACAAAAGCACAACACTGGGTTTATAACACATTTAAAAGCCAAATGTCAAAAACAGTAACACAAAAGTCAGGACAGAAAAACTGAAGGGTACTATGATAAAGTTCTTATGTTGTATGCCAACTGTTTTAATATCACTCCAGGTAGACTGTGATGTGTTTAAGTAATATTACAAAGAGTTATAGCTAATAAGTACATCAAAATAGATAAAATATATCTCAGTGCATCTAAAAGAATTCAAGTCAAACACAGTGTTTTGATCACCATGTAATTAAATTAGAAATCAACAATAGAATTCTACTTGGAAAATCACAAACATTTAGAAACTAAATAATATGCTTTATTAAAATTTTTATTAGTGCATTATACATAATATTGAGTTTCATTTTGACATATTCATGTATGCACATGACAATTTGCTCCATTTCATTCCTCGGTACTTCCCGTTTTTCTCTCTTCCTCCCTCCCCATGGTCCCCTTCCTCTATTCTACTATTATCCCTTCTATTTTTGTGAGATCCTCTTTTTTAAACTCCTTATTTCTATGTTCCACATATGAGAGAAAACATTCGACCCTTGACTTCTTGAGTCTGGCTCATTTCATTTATCGTGATGTTCTCCAGTTCTACCCATTTACCAGCAAATGACATAATTTCATTCTTCTTAATGGCTGAGGAGAACTTCATTCTGTATACATACCACATTTTCTTTATCTGTTCATCTGCTGGCGGCTATCTAGGCTAGTTCTGTAACTTGGCTATTGAGAATTGAACTGCTATAAATATTGGAACAGAGGTATCACTATAATAAGCTGACTTCAGTTCTTTTAGATAAATATCAAGGAATGTAATTGCTGGGTCATGTGATGGTTCCATTCTTAGTCTTTTGAGGAATTGGTACAATCTTTTGATTGTACTAAGTTGCAGTCCCAACAATAATGTGTAATCGTTCCTTTTTCCCCATGTCCTTGCCAGCATTTAATTTGTATTCTTGATGACTGCCATTCGACTGGGGAGAGATGAAGTTTCAGGGTAGTTTGATTTACATGTTTCTGATTGTTAAGAATACTGAACATTTTTTTGTACATTTTTTGGCCATTTGCATTATTGCTTTTGAGAACTGTTTAGTTCATTTGCCCATTTATTGATCAGGGTATTTGTTGGTTTGTTGGAATTAAGTTTTTTTTTATTTTTGTTGTTGTTGTGTGTTTGTTTGTTTTGGTACTGGGGATCGAACCCAGGGGCACTTAAACACTAAGCCACATCCTCAGCCCTTTTTTGTATTTTATTTAGAGACAGGGGTCTTACCAAATTGGTTACAGCCTTGCTAAATTGCTGGGGCTGGCCTTGAAGTTTCCATCCTCCTCCCTCAGCTTCCTGAGCCTCTGAGATTACAGGCGTGCACCTCTGTGCCCAACTTAGTATTAAGTTTTTTGAGTTCTTTATGTATTCTGGATATTAATTCATTGTCAGAAGAGTGGCTGGCAAAGATTTGCACTCATTCTGTGGGCTCTTTTTTATGCTTTTAATTGTAGAAGCTAAATAATATACATCTAAATAATCCATAAATCAAAGAATAAAGCAAAAGGGAAATTAGAAAATATTTTGAATCAAATGAAAATAAAAACACAAGATATCAAAATATATGGGATGTCACAAAAATAGTGCTTAGGGGGAAATTTATGTAACTAAATGTCCACATTAGGAAAGAGAAAAGTTCTCTAATTAATGACCTCACCTTCCACCTTAAGAAATGAGAAAAGAAGAAGCAAATTAAACCCAAAGTAAGGAGAAGGCAGGGAATAATTAAGATGTGTAAATCAGTGAAATCCAAAGGAAAACTCCAGAGAAAATCTATGACACCAAAACCTGGTGCTCTGAAAAGATCAGTAAAATTGATAAATTTTCAGCCAAATTGATCAGAAAAAAAGAGAAGACAAAATTTTCCAATGCCTAGAATAAGAGAGGTGATGTTATTACAGATTCTACAGGTAGCAAAAGGATTAGTAAAGGGCTTATGACAGTTTTGTGTCATAAATTTGAAAGCCCAGATGAAATTGATAAATTCCTTCAAAGATACAGATTATCAAAACTTCCCTGGGAAGAAATGAATCATCTCAGTAGCCTTATATAAATGAAAGAAATTAAATTTATGATTTAAAACATTTCAATGAAGAAAATTCCAAGCCCCTGTGGCTTCTCTGGTAAATTTTACCAAACATTTTAGGAAGAAATAACTTAGAAAATTGAAAAGGAGATAGTACTTTGTAGCTAATTCCGTGAGGCAAACATTCCCCTGATATTGAAAAAAACAAAAGACATTCCAAGAAAAAGAAATTACAGGCCAATAACTTTTATGAACATTTATGCAAAAATTTAAACTAAGATGAATTTAGGTTTATACCTTACAAATTAACTCAAAATGGATCATAGATTAAATGTAAAACTAAAACTATAAAACTTACTAAAGAAAGCATAAGAAAAAAACTAGGAATCATGGGTAAGTGAAAGAATTCTTAAATAAAGACACCAGAAGTATAATCCATAGAAGAAAAAATCGGTAAATTGTATTTCATCAAGATTAAAATGTGGTTCTCTTCAAACTACACTAGTAAAAAAAAATGAAAAGACAAGGTACAGACTAGGAAAAAATATTGGCAAGTAATTAAATAGCATGTATCCAGAACACATAAAGAATTCTCAAAACTCAGTAATAAACCAGGCCTGCTAGGATATACCTGTAATCCCAGCTCCTCAGCAGGCTGAAGCAGGAAGACCTTCAGTTTGAGACCAGCCTTAGCAACTTAGCAAGACCATCAGCAGCTTATCAAGACCCTGTCTTAAAAATAAAAAGGGCTGGAGATGTAGTTCAGTAGTATGCTCCTGTGTTCAATCTCTATGCCCACCCTCCCCCCCCAAAAAATCACATTAATAAGAAAACAACTAAAGTTTCAGAATGGACAAAAGATTTGAAGACTTAACCCAGAATGTATACAGATGGCAAAGAAGCACATGAGAAGATGCTAAAATATAATTAATCATTGGGGAAAACAAAACTAGAAGGAGGATCAGGGAGGTAGCTCAGTGGTAGAATGCTTTCCTAGCTGCCCCAGCACTACAAATTCTCCAGCACCACCAAGAAATGTCCCAGCACCCCAAAAAGAAAGAAAGAAGAGGGGGAGGGGAGGAGAGAGGAAGGAAGGAGGAGAATGGAGGGAAGGAGAGAGGAGAGAGATGAAGGAAAGAAGAAAGAAAACTAACTACAATGAAATGCCATTATACGCCTATAAGAATGATTAAAATAAAAAGGCTGACCATGCCAAGTGTTAATGACAACATGGAGAAACCAGAATTTTCTTATACTGCTGTTGGGAATATAAAATGACACAACTACTTTGAAAAACACATTGGTTCTTTCTTTAAAAACTTTAAACATATACATACCTTATAATCCAGCCATTCTACTCTGAGGTATTTGTCCAAAAGAAAAGAAAGTCATATATTTATACAGACTATCAGCTTTATTTGTAATATCCTAAACTGGAAGCAACCCAAGTGTCCATTAGCAGGATATACAAATTCTGGTATATCCGTCCAATGGGCGATGGCTCAGCAACAAATATGGATGAATTATTGATACAACTGCATGGATGAAACCCAAATGATTAGACTGAATGAAAGAAATCAGACCCAAAAAAAAGAGTATGAACTGTTCTTATTCCATTTATATAAAATCCTAGGAGAAGCAAACTAACAAATGGTGATGGAAAACAGATTGGCGATTGCCAGGGAATGAATGGGTGGAGCCAGGGAGGGTGAGATTAGAGAGATGCATGGGAAGACTTCTGGGATGGTACATCCTCTTTGTTCACTGTGGTGATGGCTTCATGGACACATTCACGTGTTAGAATGTATCTACTTCAAACATAGGCATTTATTACATTCAACTATAACCTCAGTAAAGCTATGTTGAAAAGAGATTAATGGCAAAATCTACTAGAAGCATTGCACTTACTAGCTGTGTAATCTTAAGCAAGTTGCAAAACCTCTGGTTTCCTCATCTATAAAGCAGAAACACTATTACTTCCCTTGTAGAGTTGTAATAATTAGAAATAATGTTATATATGTTTGTACTAAAGAAATGCACAATAGATGATAGGATTAGAATAATAATGCTAGTGAGAAAGAAAAGAAAAATAGCAATCACACAACTCTAGAATTTTCTGCTCATGTTTGCGAAGTGTCAGAAAGCTGTTGCTCCTGGTTTCCCAATTCCTCAGGTAACAGTTTCACAAATGGTGACCTGGAGTTAATAACAGGGTAAGGTTTGACCTACCTGTTTCACCTACTCTACTGCCAAGTTTTTGTTCCTCCCAGTTTGGCCAGAGCCACCGTGCAACTGACCCCCAGCCACCCCTTGTGGTCTCTCCCCTTTCCCTTAGTTTTGGGACTTGAAGCCACCTAGATTCATAGAAATAAGTCAGGAAGAAAACTCTCCTGGGAATTTTAAGAGCATTAAAGCATGTCAAGCACATGGCCTGGCTCATGTCACACTGGACACACAGGTAAATGTTAGCAGTGGTGGTTCACTCAACAGCAGTGAGGTCTTTCTGTTCTGGCTGCAGGGTTCCCTCACAAATCCAGAGAACTCTGCAATTATCATGGGACCAGTGGCTTCGCAACCCTGTTCTGGGCAAGTGGGAGGAAAGGATAGACATCATCCCTGTCTTCATAGGTTAACAGTTCCTTTGGCCAACTCAGTGAGGGGCCACAGGATAGGTTTAAAGATGGGAGAACCAAGATGAACTATAGATGTTGGGAAAATATGTTAAAGAAAACCTGTCAATGTGTGTGAGTTTGTGTTTGTAATCCTCAAGCCTCTAGCTTAGCACCTCGCATGTAATTGGACATCAGTGAATGGTTGGGTTGAGCAGGCAGATGAATAAAGGTAGTACTGTCAGAGTAGAGGCAAGGGGAGGGCAGGCACTGTGACCCAGAGCAGAGGCGGAACAAACAAGAGGAGCCCGCTTGGTTAGGATAGATAGAACAGAGGTCTAAACTGGAAGATTGTTGGTTGTGGGTTTGGGAGGAGTGGCTGGCAGATTGAAGATTTGGAAGCTTGGCTGGAGTGTCACTTTGAACAACAAGGAAGGTCCCTAGACACTCTGCAAGGCTTATCTCTCCCCACTGCAGGGACCTCCTTCAGTTCTGCTGCATCTTGAGTGGTTCTGGGCACACGCCTGCTCCCTGGTTTTCTGGTTGAGCTGAGACAAATGGAGTCTTGTCTTCTAGTCTCTTCTCCGACTCCCAGATTGACAGGCAGCTGCTCTGAAGGGAAATCAAGGTCCTTTTGACCCCTGGATAGAGGAGCACTCTAGACCCCCCAAAAGAGCACTGACATCCCACACACACACACACAAATTCCCTGCACGTGTAGATGTGCTGCTTACTGTGTTTTGTAGTCACTTCTGAACATCAGGAGCCATTATCAAAGCCAGCCAGAATGCTGTCAAAGACTCATGTCCAGGCCAGGCCGTGAGAAACAGGTGTGGGAAGTAGCTGTAGTGACTACAGAGCCATGCACTTGGGGGCCTGAGCTAGCTGGTTCTAGTCCCACCAGGTCACTGCTGACCCAGAACTAGATGCGCAGCTCAGGGCCTGCGGAGGAGGAGCTTAGGGGCAGATGCACCTGGTGCCTCATGGTGCCCTCTGACCTTGCCCCCATTTTTGAACCCTTAGAACCCTCACCTGTGCCACTGTAGATCAGAGTTTCTGGAACCAATATGCATCTTGAGGAAAAGTCACTTCATGCCAAACCAGAAGCCTGTTTCCCATTTCACCACCGCACTGAGGTCTGTGGATGTTCAGTGTACCCTATTAGACCCCTCCAAGGCAGCCTGGTTCCTGGCCCTGGTCCTGGGTGGGCTGTACCCTCCCTTTAAGGTACATTTCTAACAGGACCCTAAGGACTGTGCTAACGTGAAGTTTTGAGCAAAGAACAACATTAACTCCTGCCCAGCCAAGGAGAAGTGGCCTTTTCATCTGATCAGAAACAGATGGGAGCACAAGTCCTTTGGATAAAGCCTTCTTTATCTAGTGCTCTGAATTAGATGTGAAAGAATTCCAATATCTTTTCTTTGCCATCCAGCAAAGGAGCCTGCCACGCCTTCTGTCCTCAATCCCTGGCTGCCCCCTACCCAGCTCAGAGCCTTGTTTCTCTTGCCAGTGTCCCAAGCATCAGCCACAAGGCCTGAGCATTGGACTTGGAGCTTGGAAAGCCCCCCCGCCCCGCGCATGCATCTCCGTGGCCGTGCCTGTGTGTGCGCGTGTGTGTGGATTTGCACGTAAGCGAGTGTGACAAAAATCACTTCTGGAGCATGTCGCCCTCTGTCTGCCCATCCAGGTTACTCCTCGCTGCAGGACGAGCTGCTGTCCCCTGCCTCCCTGCACTACGCGCTCCCCTCTCCGCTGCGTGCAGACCAGTACTGGAACGAGGTGGCCGTCATAGACGCCATCCCCTTAGCAGCCACGGAGCATGACACCATGTTGGAGATGTCTGACATGCAGGTGTGGTCCGCAGGCCTCACGCCCTCCCTGGTCACTGCTGAGGACTCCTCTCTGGAGTGCAGCAAGGCCGAGGACTCTGATGCCACCGGCCACGAGTGGAAGTTGGAGGGGCCGCTCTCAGAGGAACCTCGGGGCCCGGAGCTGGGCTCTCTGGACCTTGTGGAGGACGACACAGTGGATTCAGATGCCACAAATGGCCTTATCGATATTCTTGACCAGGAGGAAGGTCAGAGGTCAGAAGAGAAGCTGCCAGGTTATAAGAGGCAGGAGGACTCGACAGGTGCAGGGCAGGATTCAGAGAATGAAGTGTCTCTTGTTTCAGGCCAGCAGAGGGTGCAAGCCCGAGTCACAGACTCGCCCCATGTGAGTCAGGTGCTGGAGAGGAGCCAGGACAGGTAAGGGCCGCTGCGGTGGCGGAGGTCCCTTTCATCTTCCTGGGCTTCTGGGTAAGGTTGTGCATGGCGGTGAGCCCAGAGGGAATGCTTAAATGCTGCTACTATCCTGGACCCTATGTTCAAATGCCCTGGAGCATTTAGCAGGGCACCAGCTTGCTTCCCAAAGCCACTGTCCATGAGAATCGAGCTGTGATCTGCAAAGGCCACTTCCTTGCCAAGACACTCCCTGGGTGTGGCCAGAAGGAGAGACCCTGAAAGGTGTCAGGACAAGGGAGAGTGGGAGGTGGATCCTAAGACTTGGGAAGACCCATGACTGCAGGGCGCTGCTGGAGCTCAGTGCTCTGGATGCCTCTCACCACTGCGGGTTTGCTGTTGAAGGCCATATTTAGACACCTCGAAGCGCTGGGGCCCAGGGAAGTTATTTGTGTGCAGTCACACAGCCTGCATGTGATTCCACTGATAATGGTGGCCTTTCTACTTATCCCCTCTGAAAGAAAGAGACTGATGGGTTTATCTAGACAGGACAGAGCTTTCAACGGCTCTGAAATGGTGGTTCTCCTTGCCAAGCATCCTGTGCTGGGAAGGCAGGACACCGTGCCAGGGGCAAGGAAGCAGCTCCAGTAGTTCAGGCAAGAGAACTCGTGCCCTCCGGACACTGGGAGCCGGTGTACCTTTGAACTCTCGCTGTTCTAGCAGTGGAACCCCCCCACTTCGCCGAGTACAGAAAAGGGCTCAGAGGTGAGAGAGTTCCTTGCGGTGGCAGAGAGAGAAGAGGCAGGCATGATCTGGGTATCGCTTTGGCCTCCCTGGACTGGAACAGGAAGAGAAGGATGAAGGCCCTTTCCTCCATGTTGCTTTGCTCCATAAGTTTTCCCTAAAGCAAGGAGATGGTTCCTGTGCTTCCAGAAGAAGGCTGTGGCCACCCCGTGAGCTCAGGAATAGCCAGACCACGAGGAAACTGTTCTCACTTCCTTTTCCCACTACCTTGTTCTGTGGCCCCTCAGAGACTCAGGTAGGCTTGACCAAATCCCAAGTGGGAGGGAAAAGAAAGCCATTTAAAAGATGAGACAGCAAAGAATTCATTTTGTCTCCTAAACTGATTCTTCCATGAGAGTGGAGAATTGGATAGACTGAGCACAAGTGTTCAGAGTAAAATGCTGGCATTTTGGATAGCCATTCTGTCCACACACATTTATGGAACGCTTCCGGTGTGCTGGCCACTTCCTGTTGTAACAGCAGGAGTACTGAACAGGGAGTCAGAAGACCTGGATTCTAGGCCTTGTTATATCACTGCCAGGTTCTGTGACCTTGGTCATCCATCCACTTCAACACGTGAATTTCATTCACTCAAACTAACAATGTTTATAGAGCACCTACTGTGTACCAGGCACCTGTAAAAAGTGGCTAAGTTCTGATGAGATGGCATTGAACAAATCAGACAAAAGTCTGTGCAAGAAGCTTATGTTCTAGTGGGGAAATTGACAAGAAACAAGATAAAAGGAAATAAAATTAGAAGTACCACTGGCCTTCATATTCATGGGTTCCAAGTCCATAGTTTTAATCAATCATGGATCAAATACATTAGGGAAAAATGCATCTGTACTGAACATGTGCAGACTTTTTTCTTATAATCATTCCCTAAACAATATAGCATAGCAACTATTTACATAACATCTACATTGTATTAGGTAGTATACGCATTCTTGAGATGATTTAAAATGTGCAAAGGGATTATGTGTAAGTTCTATTTGAATACTATGCCATTTTATCTAACATTGAACATTCATGGATTTCTTGGATATCAAGGTGACTTTAATGAAAATAGAAATGTTGGATACTGAAAGTGCTAAAGGAAAAATAAGAGAAGGGAATTAGGAGATAGGTATCTGTATGGAGAGGCAGAGGGTTGAAATTATAGATAGGGTGGCCAGGGAACCCCTTGGGAGGGACATTTAGTTAAGACTTAGAGGAAATAAGGGAGTGTGTCTTAGGCCCATAAGAAGGCCTAGCTAGTGCTCATGCTGTGACCTGGAGCATGCTTGGTAAGATGCAGGGGACACTGAGAAGGTCATAGAGCCTCGGGGCCGAGTGAACAGGGTGATGAGGCCAAACATGTGGGGCCTTGAGGTCCTAAGAAAAATGGCCTTTCCAGGGTAGGATGGGGAGCCCCTGAAGGACGTTGAGCAGAAGGAGTAGTATGCCCTGGCTATTGCCTTGAAGAGCTTGATGCGACCAGGGTGAGGGCAGGGAGGAGAGTTAGGAGGCAGGAGTTGATGGTGACGTGGACCAAGAGGCATCAGGGTGTGGTGAGAAATGGTTGAGTTTAGGTTATATTTTGAGAGTTGAACTCCAAAGACTCACTGATTAATATGATGTGGAGTGTGGGAGAAAGGAGACAAGGAGGGCAGATTCCCTCCAACTGGCAACTGCAAGGATGAAGGTGACTTCGTCCTTCATAACCTCAGGACTGTAGTGAGGACAACTGGGTGGAACGGGCGTGGAGCTGGATCCTCATTGCGGATCCCATCCTGCTGTCCTTGAGATCCTGTTGGAGAGCCAGAGTAGAGATGTGGGGAAGGAACGTGTAAATACACATCTGAAGTTCAAGAAAGGGTTCCAAGCTGAGCATGATGAGCATCTGGACAGGGTTTCCCACCATGAGCGGGAGAAGCTCCCTTAAAGAGGGAGCTAGCCGTGAGATCTGCAAATGGAACCCCATGCTCTCCAGTACTCAGAAGTCCTGGAAGTTAGGGGGACCCAGCAAAGGCCAGTAAGAAGGAGTGGCACTAGAGGGAGGGGGAGACCAGGCAAATGTGATATTCTGGAAGCCATAAGATATGTTTGAAGAGGAGAGAGTGATCACCCTTCAGATAAGGACTATCCAGTGACTTAGAGGGTGGGGTGGGAGACAGTCTGGGGATGCAAGATGATGGCTGTGGAGACCCCAGGAACTGAACCATCATCGAGCAAGGTGCCTCAGGAGCCCAGAGAAGAGAGCACTTAACTTAAAAGGAGGGACCATTGTTCTGGTGTCCGTTGCCCTCTGTACCTGATGGCAGGAATAGGCCACATGTGCCTCCTCCCCAGAGTGGTCAGCTCAGTGACTTGCTCATGCTCTCCATAGAGGTAGAAGACAGTATAGGCTGTGCCCTGGATGAGCCTTAGATGGGGATGGGGATCATCTGGGAGAGCACAGACCGAAAGATGACCGTTGTCCTTTCTTTCTCCCTGAACATCAATCATCTGGCCTGGACCCCAGACCACACGACTGGGAAAAAGAAGGCTCCATAGTCACATACCTGCAAGATGCTGCCCAAAGCTCCTGGCAAGAGGAAGTCACGCAAGGCCCACACTCATTCCAGAGAACCATCACCACTGTCGGAGGGCTGGAGCCCAGCGGGTCTCAGGAGTATGAACACATGCGGATGGAACAGCCAGAGGTGGGGAGCTCCCAGGCAGACAGGGAACAGAGCCAACAGGGCCACACGGAGTGGTTGCAGGCGGCCGGGAGCATCTTCTCCCAGGTGATGCAGGTGAGGCCCACAGGGAGCCTTCTCCCCTTGCTCTTTTCCAGCATCAGAAAAGAAGCCCTGAGGCAACCCCGACTTGGCTGTGGCTCTCAACAGCAAGCTGTGTCCTTTCTTTAAAAATTGCAGTGGAGACCTTGCGTTCTCTAAGAGTAAGGACTCAAGGTCGCAGTCCACCTCTCTGCCTCCTTGACCTCTACTGGAGGAAGGGTGGCCTCACAGAGTAGTTGTCATCCATCTCAACAACATGGCAGCCTGGTGCTCATTCCCCTTTGGCCAATGATGATCAGAATGTTTGGGCAGCTTGCCCAAGGCCTCACTTGCCCAGGAGGGTTTGAGCTAAGCCTTTAGTGACCCCAATACCTTGGGTTTTGTTAGTTTTCTTTGTTGGTCATGCTAAGTTGTTTTAATTGGTATATAATGATACATAACAGGGGAATTGGTTGTTATGAACTTGCACGTGCACGTAACAGAATTTGGTCTATTTTTTCCCTCAGTGTCTCCTCTTTCTTTCCCTTCCTCCTTCCCCTTGGCCCCCTTCCTATACTCTACTCTGCTTTTGTTGCCCATTGTGTTTTAGAAAGGGCTTAGAGCCAAACGGGAGAACTGGGCATTAGGCTGACTGGTCTGTATGACCATGCACAAGCCATTCTCTTCTCAGCACCTCCATGTCCTCTTGGGTAAATGAGGACTTGATTGGAATATCACAGAGCTCATCCAGCTCTGGAATCCTGTGTCTTTTTGGGGTGGCTTATGGGTTGGGAGGTGGTCAGGTAGAGATGGTTCACTTCTCTGCTCCTCCTGATTTCTTGTGTGTCTCCCTCCCTCCTTCCTTCCCTTCCTTTCTTGTGCTTCTCATCCTCTCTTTGGATTTTCCCTGCATTTTTCTCCCTTTCTTTTCTCCAATCCTCCCTCCCTCTTCCCACCTTCCATGGTTACTCACTCATGGCCAGTCTTATTTTACCTGAACCGCAATCCTCTCCCCCCACACATTATTTTGAAGCAAATCTGAGACATCTTACTAATATGTGTCTTTTTGATTTATATATCCTTATAAAACTGCATTGCCATTCTGTATGTATGCATTTTTAATATGGATATAGCTGCTATGTGCTGAGCATCTTGGTCACTTTCTCTTTTCACCCAGCACCACTTCCTAATCCAGGAACCGTTTTCTCAGCCTGTCCTTCCTATTTCTATCTTTCTCTCCCCCTTTTTACTCCCTGAACCTTAGCCTTGGCAGAAAACCTTTGAGGACTCCAGGACTAGGTTGACTCTACAATGATTGTGAGCTGCTGGCTATAAAGAACTGCTAGGAATTAAATAGGGTTTTATTTAGAAAGCTTGTCTGCCAAGTATGTGCACTTGGGCAGGACAGACAGCTGTGTTCATTTTTAACCTCAATCCACCCCAGTGCATTCTTTTCCATCAGGCTGTTCCTTGGCATCTACCCCTGCTCCTACCAGAGCACAGGTGATCCTGATTGGGTCTGTTCTGGATCCCCAGGAAAAGAGAAAGGTGTCGGGGTGTTCTTTTCCACTGCCCCTCTGCAGTTATCCCTTAGTGAGAGGAAAATTGGGGAGCAGAGGAGAAAGCAGGACAGCCCCAAGGAATCACAGAGAGAATGCTTCTAGGTTGTCCACCCAGGTCCCTGGATTACAGAGAAAGAAATTAAAGACCTTGGAGGCCCAGGGCTTTGTCCAGGGTCACCCAGTGAACCAACATCAGGGACAAGAGACTCCCAATCACTTGGTTCCTAGTTTCACATTCTTATGACCAGAAGGAGTGATCAGGGCCACCATGCCCAACCTGAAAATGGAGAACCCTATCATCTCCCTAGCCTCAGAGTGACTGGATGTGTGGACCAGTCAGTAATCAGATGTCAGTAATCAGCTGACAAGACCCCAAGAGAGGATAATGAGGCCCATTGAAGACAATGATTTTTAAAGCTCCCCCCATTTACTAGTATTACCATTGAATTTCTAGAAACAGAGAGAGAGAGAGAGAGAGGGAGAGAGAGAGATATGCCATGTCACATAGGGCTTGGGAGTTGGGCCTGCAATGAATATAACCTGGCTGATTCTTCTGGGATCTGAGTGGAAATATCTGAAATTGGACTCTTTTTTGGCATGTGGTGTTAGGGATGGAACCCAGAGTCTCCCACGTCCCAGGCAAGGTCTCTACCACATTCCCCAACCCCCCCCCAAAAAAAAAGCCCAGCTCCTGGATTTGTCTTAGCCTTGTTAAAACTACATGTTGTGCCATGACCAACTCCTTTGCATGTGCTAAGTAAGGGCTTTTGTTTTTTCCCGACATTATCTTGTTGAAATGAGGTGTCATATTGGGGGTGATAGGAGTTTGAAATCTGACTCCGTCATTTACTTACTTTTTCACTTAGGCAAGTTACTTAAATTCTCTTTGCCTGTTTCTTTTATAAAAACGGGGAAATTATAGCACATACCTATAGGCCATTGGTAAGGTTTAACTGAGTTAATGTGTGAAACACACAGAACAATGCCTGCAAAGTAGTGCACAGTGGGGTACATCTATGCCACTATTATCCAGAGTGACAGTCTTCATAAACTCTGTGGTCCTCACAGCAATTTTAAGAAGGGGTAAGAAAAGCACATTAATTTCCAGCTTATGAATAAGGAAAATTAGGCACTGAGAAGATTTCCCAAGACCCCACAGTAAGTGAGTGCAGGGTGTCCCGGGTCTTTATTTTTTCTGCCAACAGGCTGCTACTTAAAAGGGGAACAACCTGACCCAGAAAGTGAAATTCCTTCCAGCCCCAGCTGCTGCGGCTTCATTTGTGAATCAGCTCTGTGCACGCAAGTGTAATACGCGTGGTTCCTGCTCAGTGGGCGTCAGTGTCCTAGCACGGGAAGAGCCTTTAAGGACAGGCCTTAAATAGACACACCAGTTCCATGCTGGAGTTCAGGGTTGTCATGCCCTGTAAAGGAGGGGACTGAGGGCTTGTGGGGCTCATAGGAATTACAGATCGGCTTCCAGGTGGCCCTACCACCTGTACTGGACTGCTGCCCTGCTCATTTGGCTGGGCCTGAGTAAATCACTCCCCCTTGAGGCTATTTTTAAAATAAACTCCTTCCTCACTATCCAGGGTATTAGCTGGTCTCGGCCTCCAGCACAGGCAGACATTCTGATGACTGCAGTAGCAGTCCAGGGAGAAACAGGAGCAACCACATTCTTGGAACATTTTATTTTATAGAATCCTTGAATGAGAAATTTTCCTAGGGCAGAACTCCCTCTGGTTTCCATAGGGACAGGCAGGCCGGAAAGACTAGTGGGCAGGCCCCCCTTCCAGGTCTTCAGTGACTTTGACATGTGCTTTCTGTGTCCAGGACACAGCACCTGCCGGATTCCTTCTAGCCCAGTTGGACAGCTCCAGCAGCTGGTTTGGGAAGCTAAAATTATAGAAGCCTGACGTCACCGTGGAGTTAGGGCAGATCCCAGGGCTACTCACAGGAGGGGCACTCAGGCCGGCTGGTGTATCGGGAGAAGGCCCATTCTGTCTCCTGCTTGGAGAGATAGAAAGAGACAAAGAGAAAACAAGAGAGAGAGAGAGGATGGAAGGGGTCTCTGGGGGACTCGTGAGTCCAAGAGGAGAATGAGAGACTGGATCCTTGCAGCAGCCGGGCCCCGGTTTCCCTGGTCCCTGGAGGGCCAGGCTGGTGAGAGGAGGTGAGGATGTGGACTTTCATCACCCAACTCCTGGTCACCCTAGTGCTCCTGGGCTTTTTCCTGGTCAGCTGTCAGAATGTGATGCACATTGTCAAGGGCTCCCTGTGCTTTGTGCTGAAGCACATCCACCAGGAGCTGGACAAGGAGCTGGGGGAGAGCGAGGGCCTGAGTGACGACGAGGAGACCATCTCTACCAGGGTGGTCCGGCGGCGGGTCCTCCTGCAGGTAATGGCCAGGCAGGCGGCAGGATGGGAGCTTGAGGGGAGCACCAGAGGCCAGGGCTGAGGGGACACTGTTGTGCTGTGCATGGTGTGGAGCTGGGGGAAAGCACCAGGAAATGTGTTGGAAGAGAAGGACCAGGAAGGCCTCCGGGGATCGGATTCTACACTGGGAGCCAGAGTTGTGTGTGGCTTCTCCCCAGCACCCAGCATGGGGTGACAGCCCAGAAAGCTCTGGGATTCGGGCCTTCTCTCTCTCATCCAGTTCTTGTTGCCAACCAGCTTTGGAATTGCGGGCAAGTCACTCTCAGGGTAGCTAACGATCTGTGGCAGGGCTTCTGGACTGGGGAGTGCTGGAAAAATTATACAATGGTGCCTTACCCACTTCTTCCCTCAGGGTTTCCTCCATCCAACTTGCGTAATCATCCCTATTTTGCTGGCTTCCTGGGCTGTTGTAAAGATCAAGCACACCAACCTCTTGCAAGCTCTGGGCCCATCCTATTTTCAGGCCTTGTGGCCCCACGGGGGCGCCGCCCCTGTGCTGGGAGTCCTCGGTTTGGCTGCGGCTACTTGCTGAGCTGGAGTTTCCTGCCAGGGTGGGGATTTATTGGATGTGTTGTTGCTGCCACGGCTCTTTTATGTCCTCAACCTCCATTTATCAATCTTATATATTTTCCCTTTCTCTTATTCCAGGGAAATGAGCTTCAGAATATTCCAGGGGAGCAGGTGACAGAGGAACAATTCACAGATGAGCAGGGCAACATTGTCACCAAGAAGGTGGGTGCAGAGAATACTCTGAGTTGGGGAGAGGCTGGTTGGGGCTAGAAGCTAAATGGCAGAAGAGCATAACTCGGGCCACACCAACAGGGTAGGCATGGCTATGGGCCACCCCAGCGCTCAGGAGGAGCGGTTTAGGTGTGTGTTCTTGGTCTCCAGCAGTTTGGATGTGGCTTTTCTCACAGCCTCTGTGTCCAAACCTAGCCCCTGATGTTTAACCTCTAAAATAGAGCAGTGTGCTATCCCCAGCCTACCAGGCATTCCCTCTAATAAGAAGGACCTGGAGATTCACTGAGTAGGTAGCATATATTAACTCACTAGATGTGGTTTTGCCTGTCGGGTGTCAGGCCCCATGCTAGCTAGGGGAAACCAGGGAGAGAAAACAGGGAGGATTTTGCATGTGCGTCTCAGGATCGCTGCTTGCACTATGGTGGAGCAAGACCTCTTGCCCCGTCTTTCCTCCTTCCTTTGGGCGGGGTCCATGTTCTTTTATGTTTTCATCTCCTGCTCTGATCGCATAGTAGATGCAGAGTAAATGGTATTTGAATGTTTGGATGGATGAACAAATAGGGACTGGGTGGGTGGAATGGAATTATTGTAGATAAAAAGAAAATGTTCTCCGCCCTTGGGCACTGACAGGAGGATGGGCAGCTTTTGGCTTCTACAGATGCCAAAAGGCAGAATGAAGCACAGTAGGCTTGAGACAGACTTTACATGTGGTCAGAATTTGATCATAAAACAAAACCTGCCAAGAGCCTTCCATAAATTCTAGCTTTTCTGACATTGTCCAGGGTGGGTTTTTCCATAAAGTAATGGCAGCAAGAGGCCGCTCCCTTTTCTTGTCCCCTCTGGGTAGGGCCCCTTATTCCTCAGATCTCTCTCCTGAGTCTTTCCTCACACTTTGTCTTCATGGTTTGACCAGCCCTTTCCCCCTTCCCTCTTTTTTCCAGATCGTTCGCAAAGTTGTCCGGCAGATAGACTCATCTGGTGCTGATGACACCCAGGAGCACCAGGAGGTGATTGTTGAGGGGCCCCTGGAGGACCCTAGTGAGCTGGAAGCCGATATTGAGTACTTTATAAAACATGCCAAGGTACTGAGGGGGCTTTTGGGGCTCCCTCACTCTTTGGAGGGAATTCCTCTGATGCCTGCCTCTCGGCCACAGCCTAGTCTGCACCGTCTGTTCCTCCAGTCACCTTCTTCCTGATGAATGGTGTTCCACCAGCTCCATACTGTCCCTTTTCCTTCCTTAGCTTTTGTTTTCCTTTCTCATCTGTCTGTGTGATCTGTCTTGCTTTCTGTCTCTGCTGCTGTCTCCAGGTGGAGCTGAGAGGGAGTGGCCTGCACCCGGACCTTATAGAGGGCAGAAAGGGGGCTCAGATAGTGAAGCGGGCCAGCCTGAAAAGGGGCAAACAGTGATCTCCAGTCTCTCCTCGGAGTAGTCTCTTGGGAGGTAACAGAAGCCTTCTCGTCCTTTCTGCATGGCCTGGCCCTCAGTGGAGTTGCTGCTCATTTTTTGCCTGCATCCCTTTCTCCTAGGGTGCTCACTCTACCCAGCCTCTCTTGAGGCCCAACCTAGTGACTATGTCTCTGAGTCTCAGTTTCCTCTTCAAGGAAACAGAGGCACCTATCTCTCAGGAAGTGTACAAATGCGGTTTTTAGAATTTGGTTTTGGTTTTGGTGGTGCTGGAAATCAAACCCAGGGCTTCCTGCATGGTAGGCAAGCGCTCTACCACTGAGCTACACCCCTAACCCCTATACAGTTTCAAAAGGACTCTTTCATGAGTGAAAAGCACTCTGTCCATCTAAGGTAGTCACACTATCTTAGAAACCAAGCAATGGGTTCCAGGGGTTGGTGGCAAGGACAGTGGAGAGTGCAGGAAAAACACTCTGGGCAGTGATATTTCAACACACTTTCCCAAAAAGAGCTCTCCAGAACCTGGAACCTAACTGAAGTTCTATCAGGACCCGGGCTTCAGTTCTCCTTGATGTTTCGTGAACCAGGCTGCTCCCTTGCTTTCTAGGAAGGGGCTGAAGTTAACAGACCCAAGGGGTGGATGGTGTTCTCCCTGGAAAGTCAGGAGGGTCATGGGGTTGGGAGCTGGGTGCCAGTGCATGGTGAGGGTGAGCATGGGGCAATGGCGCTGAGGGGTGTGTGCTGTGCTGTGCAGGGAGGGTCTCCAGCGGGCCTGTGCAGTGCCGGGGGCTTCAGCGGCCAGCTCTGATGATCTGCCCTCCCTGAGGGATCCTGTACTGAGCTGCCCCGAGGCCCTTCATTGTGCCCAGCTCGGGGCAGCTCAGTACAGGATGCATCGGGGTGGGAGTCGGCCGGGAGCGAGGAAGCATTGAGGCCCCAGCACAGCACTAACTGGGTTGTTGCCATCCAAATCCCCAAGGCCTGGCTCTGGGGCCAAGTAGCAAGCAGGTGCTGGCTTTCTGCATTCTGCAAAAAGCTGGGCCCGCTGTGTCCTGAGCCACCAGAAATGCTGACTTGGGGCTTCCTGACATATCTCAGCACTTGGGCAAAAAAGAGGACTGGCGGATCCAGTGAGAGGATAAAATTAGACCTGACTCCTCAGCAGCTTAAGGAGGTCACAGCATTAACCCCAGCATTGCCGGGGGTCCCACCCACTCCTGGCTTCGAAGGCTGAGGTTAGCTGAGATTCAGACTTGGAACTAATCCAAAGGTGCACAAATTTTTTAAAAGGAGAGTGAAGGGGAAAAGTACACTCTTCTGCCTTATTTTTCTTATAGTAGCTGCAGTAATGACTTTAAATTTGAGCTTCTGTTTGGCTCAGATTTTACCAATGTTCCTAAACAGGAGACAAGCAACCCAGAAAGAGGGCTAGGGGGATGGAGGGAATCTAGTATTATTTTTTATTGTTTAATTTGCCACAGATGATCTGCAAAGAGGTTGAACCCACTACCCACCAACACCCAACACCATCACAGGTGATTAAGGATCAGACTACATTAGCATGGGTGTCAGGAACATGGTAGGGCCTGGCTCCAGGACAGTGCTGGGACTTCTTCCAATAAAAGGCTAAGGGGATACCTGGGATTAGGGGTGACAGTGGTAAGGGAGGGAGCTTGGAGGCAGGCTCCTGGCTGTGTCCCAAAGGGCCTAAGGGGCAACATAAAATCCTGAACCCTTCTAATGAGAGCAAAGGCTGCAGAGAAGATAGTGAAAGGGCTGCAGACGCTCTAATTCTTAACATTTACTACCACCCACTCACAAGGATGTACAGGAGATCCTCCTTGTTCATTTTCAAATTCCCCTACTTGCTAAAATTCACTTGTAACCCAAAGCCAGTTCTCACTGTTCTTCTGTGGTCATTCACAGGAAGGCACAGAAGGGAGAAAAGTTTGAAACGCCTGACAATGCATATTCCCAGATGAGGCTGAGCAAGGAGAATTCTGCCTTATTTCAGCTCTCACAGTTCAAACAAGCATCCTTTTATTGGTCTATTTGGTGCCATGTTTGATGCATTTCTGTGGGTTTTTTGGTGACTTTCCTGTTTAAAATATTCTTCCAGGGCAATGCTAAAAGGCTTTCTAGTGTTTGTAAATGCAAAGAGGCTGTGATGTGCCTTCCAGAGATAATACATTTTAGAGAAGCTTCAGGAGCCGGTGCAGTGGCACATACCTATAATCCCAGTGACCTGGGAAGCTGAGGCAGGAAGATCACAAGGTGAAGGCCTGCCTGGGCAACTTAGCAAGACCCTATCTCAAAATAAAAAAATAAAAAGGAATGAGGATATAGCTCAGTGGTAGAGCAATCCTGGGTTGAATCTCCTGTACCAGAAGGAGAGTAAGAAACTTCGTGAAGAAACCAGTTACAGTGCTATTGATGGTGAGGTCAGTGTGAATGAATCAGCCATATATATTAAATAAGGTGTCTTTGAACAGATCCCACATAAAATAGGGTTATATGTTTATTGGTCAATGAAAATGTGACCAGAGGCTTGTATTTCCTTTAAGAACGATGGTTCAGCATTCACTAATTCAGTGATTACAAACATGTGAATAGTGAATAGTGAATCAGCTCTGTTTGTTTCAGAGAGTGAAAACTGGAGTTTGGGAGTCTAGATTCAAGGCCTGGCTCCTCCTGTTTACCTTAAACAGGTCATTTAACTACCTGGAGTTTCAGACTCCTCAAAAGAAGATGAAAATAGTCCCTTCTGAAAATGAGTTACACTTCAATTAAAAAAAAAAAAAAAAAAAAGAAGAAGAAGAGGAAATTTCCAAGGATGGACATGCAGTTGAGTGGTAGAATATACTTATCATGTACAAGGTCCTAGGTTTGATCCCCAGATACACCCTGCAAAAAAAAAAAAAAAAACAATAAAATGAAACAACAATAACATACAAAGGTTTACAAATAAGGGGGAAAGCTATGTAAAGAGTAAATAAGAACATACTCTGGCACTCAATCAATGGCGGATTTTATTTGTAATATGCCTCAGGGCAAGTCAATTGACCTTCCTAAGCCTCAGGTTCTTTATCTATAAAGAAGCAATAATGCCAATATTTTTCCTCCCAGGATGTCTATGGTGATGGATGAGTTCATGTTTATGAAAGGGCATTATAAATTGGCAAGTTCTACTATGCTCTTTCTCAAAGTGCCATCCACTTCCCTGTATTACAGTCATCCAAGAATCTTGTTAAAACATATGTTTTGGGGTTGGGGGTGTAGCTCAGTGGTAGAACACTTGCCTGACATGTATGAGGCCCTGGGTACTAAGCCCAGCAGCAGCAAAAAAAAAAGATATCTGTGAGTCCTGCCCCACCCAGTATTGGTGAATTATAATTCTAGAACTCAGGATTTTGTCCCTCAAGTTGCTCAAGTGATTTTTTATTTATATTGAATATTAAATTATTATGACTCTTTTTTTAATTCTCTTTGCCAAACTTCCTAGAAGTGAAGTAGACTGTTGTAACTTCATGTCTAAAATGTGACCTGAGACAAATTATGGTTATAGTTCAATTAAAAATGTGGAACCCCCTCCCTCAAAGGGTAGAACTTAATGGACTAAGCCACTCATTCTGATTCCCCCACATCACTCCCAACCTTGGGAAGGCTTTTGCGTTGGAGGCCTGGCAGGGTGAGGGAGTTTCCTGGCAGTGTGTAGAAGCTGAAAAATTGCTGTTTAGTCAAGGCATGATTGTTTGGGGCAGATAGTAGCAGGTGTTGGGTTTTTCTTTGTATTTAGGTCCAAGTATTAGGGTTTTCAGTGCTGCTGTAGGGACTGTGTGGAGCCAGACAGCTGGAAGGAGTGGAGTAGAAGCAACTCTATAGCCTCTGCATTACCAGGAACGTGAGCAGGGTTCTGGTGGTTCTTGGCACCCCTCTGTACAGGCCTGACTCTCCCTTGTAGAGCTCTCTGCAAAGCTGAAGGAGGAAAGAGACTACTGCCTTTGGATGTTTTTCTTTTTAGGGGATACTTGTACATTCAGACAATGTGGTTGCAAGACTTGCATTAACGCTGACAGTAGAATAGTTTAATAAGTTTAAAATTAGTCAGTAGTCTGGATAGGAGGAGTGGGGGAGGTAAAGTGGAGGTATGCAGGAGGTATGAGTACTACCCTCATAGCCAGCCACTGCAGGGACATTAGAGTTAGGGTATAAGGGAGAGAAAAAAGAGCCACAAGCACTGGGTAGGGGTGGGGACAGGTGCTACAGTGCAGAGAGAAAATAAGAGAAGGAACAAGGCTGGCACAACCACACAGAATGAAGGGAGCTGTTTTCTAAGTTTTGAAAGGGTGATTCCTTCCCAGGGGAACAGCTGCAGACATGAAGCTCATGTGCTCTCCCACCCTGTGCTGCTGCTTGCTCCAGTTGGCCCTATCTCTGCTCCCCTTGAGTCTCACTTTACCCAAAAATGAAATGGGTAGTTATACCACAGTGATCTCCAAGGCTTTAACTTTCTCCTCTGCCGAGGGCCTGAGCCAGAAATGGGTCTTTCCTGAGCTCCAGATTTCACTTTGTCTCTTGTTCAAAGAACGCTTACTATAGGAAACTCTAGGTAGAGGCTCCTGCCCCTGAAGTGTTTATAATCCAGCCAGGGAAATAACACAGATGTTTAAAAGAAAAGTCAACAGCAGGGCATGGTGGCCTGTAATCCCAGTGGCTCAAGAGGCTGAGACAGGAGGATCACAAGTTTGAGGTCAGCCTCAACAACTTAGTGAGGCTCTATGAAATTTAGTGAGACCTAATCTCAAAATAAAAATTAAAAAGGGCTAGGTAAAGCGCTTGCCTAGCATGCGAGAGGCACTGGGTTCAATTCTCAGCACCACATATAAATAAGTAAAATAAAGGTCCAACAACAACTAAAAAAATATTTTAAAAGGTTGGGGGAGGCTGGGGATGTGGCTCAGTGGTTCAGAGCCCCTGGGTTCAATTTCTGGTACCACCCCCCCCCCAAAAAAAAAGAAAAACAAAAACAAAGAACAACAATAACAGTAGCAGTTCCAGAGAACCCAATAACAAGTTTACATGCATGCAATGCTCAGTCCTAAGGAATTTATTTATTTATTTATTAGTTCTTTTAAACATCACAATGATCTAATAAGGTAGGTCCTATTACTGTCCTCATTTTACAGCTGAAGAAATTGAGTCACAGAGCAGGTAAGTAACTTAACCAAGGTCAGGCACCAAGTAACTGGGCAATCTGGCTGAGGAGTTCCTACTCCTAATCACTATACTTTGTAGACTCTTAAATGAAAAGTAGCTATGAGCAGGGAAGAGCTTCCAGAGCCGGGAGCAGCTGCAGTTCTCAGGAAGGCTTTGTGCAGGACAGGTCTAGGGGAGGGGGGCGGAACTTCAGCAGAGAGGAGAGTCGATCTACTGAGTGATTTCTCCCCAGGTGGCTGCACAGGTATGGGAGCCTTAAGGCACCCCTTCGGGAGCACGCAGCACAGCACCGTCCCTGCCCCATGCAGATTTCCCAGGAAACTCACCCACTGTGCAAGAAACCAGTGGAAACTTGGGTGGTGCGGAGAGACTGCCTTCCCCGGGGAAGGGTGGACAGTATTCCGGGAAGTTCAAAGTCCCTAAGCACAACAGCTCACTGCTCATCTCATCGCCTTGCTTGGGGAGTCTACTTTCCCTGAATCAGACCCTATCTGAGTAGCTGGCAAAAAACTCTGTGTTTGGAGTTGTTGCTGGGAGTTGCACCTTTAAATTCTAAGTGACTCCTTCTTTCTTTGTGTCTCTCAGGATCACACCTCAACACCCAACCCCTGAACTCCACACACTCTGCCATGCACACAGGAGGAGAGCTGGACCGGAGGGCTACAGAAGCGCTGCACATGTTCCTCTAGGCTCACAGCACGATCTCTGTAAGGGACTTCCTTTAGTCTCCTATTCGCATGAACGACTGACTGACTGTAGACGCATGACCTACAGTCTTCAATCCTGCCTCCGTCGACTACGGATCTCTGTCGGGAATCAGGGCAAAAGCAGCAAGAGGGGAGAGGAGAGAGAGAGGGGACAGAAAACAAGTACAAGAGAGAGCATATGGATGCAAACGTGAAAAAGGGCTCTTTTGTGGCTGGGGATGGTTTTTGTTTTTGTTTTTTAAAAAAATTGTTTTGATTTTGACTTCGTACAGGGTATTTTTTTCCCCCAACCTCATCTGTGAGAAATCCATGTGGGCTTTTTGGAAAGGAAAAAAAAAGAGGGGGGGGGGAGAAGAAAAAAGAAAACTAGGCATGAAATCAGTTTAGTATCTTCAGCCCATGGCCTCATCTGCTAACCATCCCCACCTGCACACACCACCTCCATTCCATTCATGACAACCCCTCTACTCCCCAGTGGATTGCTCCTTCCAGAATGCTCTCCATGACATTCAGGGGACACACACACACACACACACACCTCCTCTTCACTCTGTCTACACACTGATTTTACTGTGACCTCTGAAGCTGTATAGAATCTCCTATGGATAAACTGGATTTTTTTTATGTTCTCTCTTTCTCTCTCTCTCTCTCTCTCTCTCTCTCTCTCTCTGCCAGTTTCAATATTAATCATCTTCCAATGGAAAATCATCACCTTGAGAGTGCATTCAGGGTTCCTTGTGTTAGGGACTTAAGAATTGGAGGCGAGGACCCCAGGCTTAGCTATAGGACTCAAAGGGAGCCAGTGACCCATCCTAAAGGTCTCAGCTGGGGAAGGGCCAGTGGCTGCCCCAGGGTCGCACCAGCATGTCCAATAGAGAAGAGGTTTTCTATATCTTCAAGCACTTCTATCATAGTCTGTGTTCAAAGTGTAAACTGTACAGTAATCAGCCTTGTGTATATGAAAAACAATAAATACTATGCAAACCAATAGAAACACTTTAGCAGTATGTACCAAGCACTAACAGCTCAGCTCCTGAGGACTTCTCCAGGCTGCGGGAGAAGGAGCTGTACAGGCTGTCTTTCAGTGAAAGAGGAAGGAAGGAAGTAGGGCTAGTGAATGTATCTGCCAGTTCTAGATGTCAGGACCACCCTAAGGTCTCCCAGAGCCAACTTGGTGCTCGAAGTCCAGGCAGCCCGCAGGCTGGGGGTACAGGCTCTAGGTTCCAGGCTGGCCAGCCCCAATGCCTCCCCTTTGCAAGGCTCCTGACCACGTGCCCAGTGGGAGGAGAGCCGAAGGAGGATGGAGCTGCTGACCACCAAGAGACCCCGGGCTGGCCAAGAGACCCTTCAAAGCCAGGCTCTGGGTCAGGGCAGGAAGGAAATCGACAGCTGGCTGTTCCTCGCCTCGGTGCCATCAGGGAAGAGCCTTAAAGTTATACTAGAGCCTCCGGCAGAGGGAGGCCCGAATCAGCACAATCCGGCCCCGTCCTTGCCCGGGCGGGCGCCCTCTAGGGCCAGGAGAGAGACTCTGATAGGCTCTTCTCTCAAAGAGCCACTGTGGCGGATGTCCAGTCACCTTCCTCCCCTGCCTCTCTTCGAAGGTGTCCTCTGGACACATTTAAACCTTCCAAGTAGCACAGAAGCGCCCTCAATGTCAGAGACCCCAAGGCTCTGGAGACAGACGGCAAAGGTCTCGGGCGGAACGGGGACAACCGGGCCTCCGCCGTCTGGCCCGGTGGTGCCCTACCCGGGCCAAGTGCGGTCGACTCGAGGGCCGCGTCCCGGACGGGCCGAGGCACTCGGGTCCGTCCGGGGCGGGGTTTGCTTTTGCTCTCCCAGTGGGGCGGGCAGGGGAGAGGAAGTGCCAACTCCTGGCCCCAGTTCTCGCCGAGGGCTGCGTCTGAGCAGCTGCAGGCTCGCAGCCCCCTCTTGCATGGTGCGAGA